>NW_020172108.1:303356-419760 GCF_003031525.2 Neophocaena asiaeorientalis asiaeorientalis
GTGTGTGTGTGTGTGGGAGAGAGAGAGAGAGAGAGAGAGAGAGAGAGAGAGAGAGAGAGAGAGAGGGGGACCATTTTACCAAGATTTGTTTTTGCAAAAGGTCAGATACTGAATTTTGAAGCGAGATAATATTTGAGTTCAAAATTTGTGCTTAGCAGTTTTCATTAGTAGCATATCTTAAATTTTATACTGATTATAGGTTATAAATATGATTTGATTTTTGAAAATTAGATTTAAAAACAATTTTTCTCATTAAGTCCAGAGCAATCTAAATAATGCATTGGGCTCAAGTACACATACATGCAACCACAGTAATCACCTTATAGTTGGAGTATAGGGCTAGAACTAAGGTGGCGTGAGTCTTAATTCCTATTTTGTTGTTAAGTTGGGGTGTAACCCTGGGCAAATTCACTTCTTTATCTTGGAGTGGGTGTTCAATAAGATTCTTTTAAATTCAGTAACAGAGCAAAATTTGGCTCAAGTAAGAGACAGTAAAATAAAATTAATGGTGATATCTCTAGAGAAGAGAGAAAAAATGAGAATAAACGAGATAAGCTAAAATACCCTATCTTTCTCAGCCCACATTCCGTTCATCTAACATGGTCTGGTGAGGTTAATAAAGCCAGAATTAGCTCTTTCTCTCCACATTGGGGCAATAATCCATTAATCAGCTATTGTAAAACTTGTTCAGACTGATAGGTACTCTTATGACTTTTTATCAGTAAGAAATATGACTGGATTATATATATGAAATATAAAACCATACCCAGGAACATGTAAGAATCTTGACCTTTAAAGCTACACCACTGAGTGAGCATCATTGGGCGTTATTATGGTTGGCATTGGTTGGCATTTAAAATCTTAACATTGAGGGCTTCCCTGGTGGCGCAGTAGTTGGGAGTCTGCCTGCTGATGCAGGGGACGCGGGTTCGTGCCCCAGTCTGGGAAGATCCCACATGCCGCGGAGCGGCTGGGCCCATGAGCCGTGGCCGCAGAGCCTGCGCGTCTGGAGCCTGTGCTCTGCAACTGGAGAGGCCACAGCAGTGAGAGGCCCGTGTATCACCAAAAAAAAAAAAAAAAAAAAATTTAAAATTGAGGAAATTTTTTTTCCATTTCATCCATTTTGTTTTCTTTGAATGGGGAAAAGTTGCTCTTAGTTTATTTTAGCAGTACAACATCTGAGCCAAACTTTTAGTACTCCAGTTTTGAGAAGAAACATATTTTGGGAAACCTCTCTGTGAGGTGATATATTTTAACCTACACTTTCTAAATTTGGATAATTCAGGAACTAATAAAAAGATTGCTCATTTAAGGTAATGTATGCTTTTGAAATACTGGTTTACAATCCATAATCAAAGAGTGATGATGATCAAATATTTTATTTTCATTATTTTAGTATAAGCCTCCAGCACTTAAAAAGTCCAATTCTCCTGGAGCCACCTCATCAGGATCTTCACGATTACCACAGCCAAGTGGCACTAGCAAAACTGTTGTAGGTAATGAGATCCATGAAATAACTTGATTTTTTTTTTTTCTTTTAACAGTGTTGGTACAAAAGGAAATGAATATAGTATTCTGTTCTGGATTATTCAAAATAGATTTATAATTAGGATGAGATGTGGAGGATAAGTAATTATTTTGGTTTAAAAATAAAGTAACTTTCAGTAGCTTCTACATTAGATATTTTATAGTCCTTTTTTTTTTTTTAGCTATATGTCTACCCTCCGTGTTGTAGTGATATATCATCTCTTGAGAATAGTCAACCAAGTTCTTTTCTTGATTCTTTGACCACAGTATTTTTCCCCTCATTTCTACCTTTTCCTCTCTGAACTTGACAGTTATCCTTAATAGACAAATATTTAATGATTTGAAGAAAATATTGATTACTGAAGTGTATCTTTATTTGTATATAAATTGTAAGAAAGAAATACAGAAATTATAAATGAAGGATGTGTATGTTGTTCCCTGGAAATTTTATTCAATTTTTTTTTTCTTATTTGATAACTCATTTTGTTCTTTTGCCACAAAGATTTATTGCCACTAAAGCACCGTTTTCCTTGTCAGATGCTCTGTTTTATGTGATTTTTGTTTTTCAGACTGTCGTTAAAACTAATACCTCTTTTATTATAAGGTGTTCCTTCAGGTAAAGTGTCTTCAGTTAGCAGCTCTTTGGGAAGCAAACTTCAGACCTTGTCTCCCTCCCATAAAGGGATAGCAGTCCCTCATGTAGGGTAAGTCTACATTGAATTTAATTTATTAGTGATACATACATATATATATACACACACGAAACTAAGGTTTTATTTTGTTTAGGTAATTGGCTTTTTCATTAATCTTAATTTCTAAGTTTGTCTTTTAACATATTGCTCATCAGGAGCTGACACACTGCTATTGAGAATCTAAATTAGTATAACCAGTTAGGAAGAAAATCTGCTGGCATTTATTAGGAGTCTTAAAAACATTCATATCTTCGATTGAATAAATTTATTTCTGGGAATCTAGTCTAAGGAAATCACTTAAAATATGGTAGATTTTTATAATCATTATTTTTTAAGCACGTATCAGGCACTGTGCTAGACATTTTACATTATTTTTATTAAAACTACCCACTGCCATAGGATGAGAGGATCAGAGAAGCAGAGTGATTCGCTCAAAGCTACACAGCTGTTAAGAGTTGGAAGCAGGATACAAATTGGAGTCTCTTTGGCAGTAAACATTGGTCTCTTTTCATGTTTTTACTATAAAGTAAAAAAAATAAAATCACCTAAATGTCTAGCTTTGTTTGAATAGTAAATTGTGACAATCTACAAAAGGATATTATACAATCATAAAATATATATAAATTTTAAAAAGATGATCCTGCTATTATAGGAGAAGTATGTGGGATACAAACTCCATGTATACTTTGATAGAAGCTATAAAAATTTAATAATTTTAAAATACTTTTTGTCTTTCTATGGTTTTATATACATGGCTTTTAATAAAGTAGCATAATTAAGCTTTCAACAATTATTTTAATCTGGGAAAATTTGTTGATAACACTAGAGTTTTTAATAGAAGTCTTTCTATTCCAGTAGAAACTCACTTTCCATTTTGATAAACTAGAAAATTAAGGCATTGCCATATGATTATTAGAATGTGGCCTTATTCTTTATCTTTACACATACTGATAAAGTTGATTTAGGAAACATAGCATACCTTATTTTCAGATCTAGTTTTTCTCTTTGGTTTTTATGTAGGGAATATATATGATGGTATCTATCCATAGAGACTAACTTCCTTTTGTTTCCTAATTTGGACTACATAGAAAGTGTAAGACCTTAAAAAGAGTTTAATGTAATTATTGTAGAAAAAGAACGAGATCTGATTAGTTAAATGTCTTTCCTCTTTGCTGTGCTTCCAAAACGAAGAGATAGGCTATCCTTAAGAAAGAGACAGGTTATCAGTAGAACAGGTGGTTGAAAAGTTAAAAAGTTCTCATCTTCCAGTGCTAAAAAAAAACATCGATTTTTTTTGTTGTTTTGCTTCTCTGCTGAGTTGGCCCACTAGATATTTAACTGAAGTATAGACATAGCAATATGTTTTAACTTTACAAACAGTAGTTTCATTTAGTTGATTATGAATTAAAGGCTGGTAGTTTTTTAGTACCTTTCCTATCATACTGGTAGTTTTATCAGTTGACACTATTAAGTTGTACTGACACTGTTTTTAAAAGAGGACATGTGAAGCTGGCTGGTAAGATGAAAAGTGTTACTGACTTTGGATTAGAAAGCTAGGCTTCTAGATCCTACTTTGCCCCTAAATACCTATATAACTTTGTGCATATCTCTTCTCTGTCTCGCTCTGACAACTTTCTGTGACTGCTTACACCTTGACAGATGATCTAAGAAAATCTGACCAACGTTTATTTATCTTTAGGAGAAAATTTTTTACTAACTAGCAAAGGCTTTAGGCACAAGAATTTTATAAGTTATGCACTGCTACAGTGCTATAAAGATTTAACATTTTTGGTGGTCCCATATTATATTAAACTGTCAAACGTTTAAATCCCAATTTTATATATGATCCTTATGTGTTAAAGACGTTGTTTCCAACTACTGGAAGGAGAGTGGTGATGTGTGCTTCTGATCAATATATTACTGTATTAACTGGAACATTACTGTATTACTATATTGAATAGAATCCTTCATGACTATTTAGTGGCACAGCTGGTTATGTTTTTTAGATTACTGAGGTAATGATTTGTCTCTTGCCCTTACTAGATTATAAGCTCTGTGATAGCAAAGCCCTGTGTCTGCTTTGCTTACAGATATAACTACAAAATGTAAATAGTATAATGCTTGGCATATAGGCACACAAATTTTTGGTGAATATATGAAAAAAATAGTGAATCAGTAAATTCCTCATTTGTCAATTTTTTGACCCATCACAGAATCATGGTCTGGTAGTGGTAAGAAAATTACTAGAGGTTTATATGATAATAATCATTTTTATTGACACAGATAATTCAGGATTGAGTAAAGATAGAATTAAGACATCTGACTAGCTGTGATGTTCAAGCAGTTGAGCACCCTTCTGAGATTAGTAAAATGAGTCGTTTTAGTGGCTTGATTATTTAGAGCCTGGTATATATAATCTTTATTGTGGTCAGCTTTAATCATACATATCAGTAGTCTGTAATGTTTAGCATATATTGGAGTAATACCACAGAAAAAATTATCTTTTTACTTGGAAAAATTCTCATGTTTGATAATTCTAGACAACCTGTGGGTTGACTGATTTAAACAGAATTTTTATTTAAGCAAAACATACCCCTGATAGAAAATTTTTTTCTTAGCTAAAAGATGATTTTCTTTACTCCTAGAGATTTTAGATGTATGATGAAACACAGAGCTTTTAAATAAATATTGCCATGCTTGAATTGTATCAGATTTTACATAGTCATGCCTTGAGAATTGTGTTTTGTTAATGGCTAATTACTAGCTTAAATGAATACTTCAGCTGATAATTTTCAATAGCTAAAGTATCAGATTTCAGATATTTACTTCTGTTCAGTTACTCTGAAAAATAGGAGTTTACTTTGAGATATAATGTAATAGATGTGGTAAAACTAGAGAAACAGAATGCATGTAATGAGCACTTTTTAATAAAAAAAAAAGAAATTAGTTTCTCATACTTTATATTAACAAAAGTGAGAAATAAATGTCTAGTTTTTTTGTTTGTTTGTTTTTTGTGGTACGCGGGCCTCTCACTGTTGTGGCCTCTCCCGTTGCGGAGCACAGGCTCAGCGGCCATGGCTCACGGGCCTAGCGGCTCCGCGGCATGTGGGATCTTCCCAGACCAGGGCACGAACCCGTGTCCCCTGCATCGGCAGGCGGACTCTCAACCACTGCGCCACGAGGGAAGCCCAAATGTCTAGTTTTTAAGTATATTTTTGTATGAGTGGAAGCAGGCTTTTCTTATAAGCCAATCTTTTGATGTGTGTGGTTTATGTGGACCATTATTTAGATTTTTCTGAATTTCTCTGTCTTTTATTATTGATCTAGAAATGCCACAACCTAGAATTTCAGAGTTTGGCTTCTTTTGTGGATAACAATGATTTAGGCTGTTGGACTAGGGAAGCTCACTTTGCCATGGAATTGAGATACTACATTATCTGTATAGGATTGATGAGTTTAGGATTAAAATTAATTTGTCATTAATTTTATGACAGTTTTCAAAACTTTGCGTGCCTCAAAGTATCAGAGCTATAGATGTCTACAAAGATACAAAATACCACTTGATAAATTTTTTTCCCCAAATTATTTCAGACATTATTTTTTTAATTTTATCTCTTCTGCTTTGTTACAGTCATATAGGACTGAGTGGCTTATTTTCTAAGGGTTCATTCTAATGGTATCAACAATAAACAAGGACCTTCCCTAGGTTAAAGTTTGTCTCAGATTAGAAATAGATTGATACTGTTGCCAAATATTTTTTAAAATGCTCATTCAGCTATGAGTATTTGGAAAGCCTGCCAAAGTATTGTTCCTTTCTAGATATACTAATGATATCATAGCAGTTACATGCAGCTAGAGATAGTCCTTTTAAAAAGTCTAGGTCAAATTGAAGAGTTTATCATCTATAGAAATGTATTAGCTTGACAAAAAGTTGTGTTTTTGTCTAGGAATACAGGATAATCTAGTGATATTTATCATAACTCTTTATAGTAAAATTTTAAAGATCATCATTGAAATCTGCCTTTCATTTAGATTTTCAAAATCTTAAAATACTGGCATGCTTTCAGGTATGGAATTTTGATATTTTAGAACAGGTGATCTTTTTGTACTTGTTTTTTATTTTTATTTTTTTGCGGTACGCGGGCCTCTCACTGTTGTGGCCTCTCCCGTTGCGGAGCAAAGGCTCCAGACGCGCAGGCTCAGTGGCCATGGCTCACGGGCCTAGCGGCTCCGCGGCATGTGGGATCTTCCCGGACCGGGTCACGAACCGTCTCCCCTGCATCGGCAGGCGGACTCTCAACCACTACTCCACCAGGGAAGCCCCCAACAATTGTTTTTATTGGAACATTGCCACACCTAATTGTTTATATATTGTCTGTGGCTGCATTCGTGCTACAGTGACAAAGTTGAGTGTGACAGAGATGGTGTGGCTCACAGAGCCTAAAATATTTACTGTCTGGCTTTTTACAGGAAAAGTTTGCCACTCCCTTTTTTTCTGAATGAGTGAGTTATCATAGGAATTAGATATTTATAATTTGAAGGTATGGGTTTTAAGGATTCTTCATTTATTCCCAAGGATGGAACTGTTTTTAAGTCATGTGGAATATCTAGGAAGTTAGGCCAAAGATTAGTGTTCCCGTGAACCAAAGGGTTTTTTTTAAAAAAAAACTTTTATTAATCCATTCAAACACATTTCTGTGGTTGAATTGAAAGAACAATAAGGGATTAAAAATACTTTCATGTTGATTCTGACCAAATCTAGGTGCCAATATCAGGACATATCCTTGAATTTCGTATGGGATTCTATGTTATGTGTAGAATTGCTTATTCTGCACCAAATTTACCCTATGTAGGTGTGCTTGCTTGGCTTCAAAATACCTTCCTTTTTTTTTCCTTAGCAGTAGAAAGACTTCTTTTACTGCTGAATGGATTTGTTTATTCCTGCCTTAATTTCTTTCAGACCTTGGGTGTATCACTGTCATTACTGAGTTGGACCCTTTAAAAGAAAAATAGCATAGAGGCACTCTAAAAACATTGATATTGATAGTCCATAATTATTACTATCAAATTGAAATTTCTCAAACTTTGTAAATAATGTAAAAATACATTATAAAGTAGATTTCTCATTGTACTTTTTCAAAATTTATTAACACAGTAACCCCCGATGTAGATAGATGTATAAGTTCAATATTAAAATCAACAAAGGTGATTTTTTTTTCATAACTTGAAACATCTAAGGCCCCTGAGGGCAGGCCAAACATGTAATAGAGAACTCCTGGTTCCTTTACTTGTTTTATTCACTTCCTTAAGTCAGTTACTGATGGTGTGCAAGACCAAGAAAGACATAGAAAAGGAAGGAACTTTGACCAAAGAGCAATCAGTTGGGTTTAAAACTTTAAATTGCTTTTGAAAATATGTCACTACTTTTGCAAAGATTTCAGTTCTTTTCAAATATCCCTTTATCTTGTTCCTGCTTTGACTTATCTTTAGTGCTACTGAAGGTATAGGGACAGAAAAGAAGGGGTTTAATAGAAAAGGAGACATGAGCAAAGAAGTGTTCTTGTTCACTAAAATAAATATGAAGATGGTAAATGGTCTGGATCCGAGTCAGTTTAGGGAACCATTTAAGAATTTGAAAGGTCTTTCATAAACTGATAATTTTACCTTTTAAATTTTCTATTGAAGTATAGTTGATGTACAATATTATATGTTTCAGGTGTACAACATAGTGATTCACAGTTTTTAAGGTTATAATCCATTTATAGTTCTTATAAAATATTGGCTATATTCCTTGTGTTGTTCAGTATATCCTTGTAGCCAGTTTATTTTATACATGGTAGTTGGAACCTCTTAGTCTCTTGCCCCAAACTCTCCCTCCCTCCTTCCGTCTCCGCACTGGTAACCACTAGCTTGTTCTCTATATCTGTGAGTCTGTTTCTTTTATGTTATATTCACTATTTTATTTTATTTTTTAGATTCCACATATAAGTGATACCATACAGTATTTGTCTTTCTCTCTCTGACTTATGTTCACTTAGCATAATAATACCCTCCAAGTCCATCCATATTGTTGCAAATGGCAAAATTTCATTTCTTTTTAAGGCTGTATAGTATTCCGGTGTGTGTGTGTGTGTGTGTGTGTGTGTGTGTGTGTGTGTGTGTGTGTGTGTGTGTGTATTCATTACATATGTGTGTGTGTGTGTGTATGTGCATATATATGTATATATCACATCTTCTTTATCCATTCATCTCTTGATGGACACTTAGGTTGCTTCCATATCTTGGCAATTGTAAGTAATGGCACTATGAACATTGGGTGCATGTATCCTTTTGAAGTAGTGTTTTTTTGGATCTGTACCCAGGAGTGGAATTACTGGGCCATATGGTAGTTCTATTTTTAGTTTTTTGAGAAACCTCCTTACCGTTTTCCACAATAGCTGCACCAGTTGACATTTTCACCAATAGTATACAAGGGCTCCCTTTTCTCCACATCTTCACCAATGTTTGTTGTTTGCGGTCGTTTTGATGGTAGCCTTTCTGACAGGTGTAAGTTTTGATAGTTCATTGTGGTTTTGATTTGCATTTCTCTGATGATTAACAATGATGAGCATCTTTTCATGTGCCTGTTGGCCATCTGTAGGTGTCTTTGGAAAAATGTCTATTCAGGTCTTTTGTTTGTTTTTTTTAATGTTGAGTTGTATGAGCTGTTTATATTTTGGATATTAACCCCTTAAGGGTCATATTACTTGCAAATATTTTCTGCCATTCAGTTGGTTGTCTTTTTGTTTTGTTAATGGTTTCTTTTGCTGTGCAAAAGCCTTTAAGTTTAATTAGGTCCCAGGATAATTTTAAAATGTATTTAATTACCCCAACATTGACTATTATTTCACGGTATTTAAAATATATATGTAAGCAAAATTTATATGTAAAAACACTTAAATATATAAATTCATTTATATAAAATTATATTTATTAAAAATTATAGAAAGTACATTATGTATAGATTTATGTATTATATAATCTTGATTACATTATGAAATTTTTAAATTTTATTTTTGTACGGTTAGACCTTGATAATAACATAACAGTAGCAGATTTTACTGGAACATAAGTTCAAGTGATTTGAGCTTAATACAACATATGCTAACATTTAGCCTAAGTAACATTTGAACACACACATACATATACATAGGTAGATATATCAATTGAGTTGAATTTCATAACACAGGTATGTGGTACGGTAAAATCATCATTGGAACTGCCTTTTAATTACGTTTTTAAAATCTGAAAAATACTAGCAGTTTTTGCATATATGGAAAATATGTAATATTCCCACTAGATAATTACCTTTAGATTTTTATTAGATTTTACTCATCTCCTTTGTTTTATCGTACATAAGATTTTAATAGCTCTTATCATGTTAGAGGAATCCGTTTTTAAAATGTTTCTAAATTTTTAAATTTTAATTGCAATAACTTTTTTCTGAGATAGAAAGTAAGATCTTTTATTTCTTTTTCCAAATCCACAGATGCCTTTTGTGAGATAAACACTGTTTGGAACAATAATGTTTTGATTGTTATTAAGTAATTTAAAGAGAAATCTGATTTCTTAATTAAAATTCGAAATAGGTGAATTTTCCAGTAATCTCTCACAAATAAAGCCCATAAAATTAATATTCTGAGACATGAGTCTCAGAATTAATGTTCTGAGACTAATGTCTTGGAAATTTCAGGAAATTTGATATATATACATATATTTAATGGAGGCATCTAAAAAATCCTTTAAAATGTTTTTGGGAGTATGATGTAAACACCTAATTTAAGTATCACCACCAGCAAAATATTAATATCACCTTTTACATCAAAATGCCTTCTATGTATAGGATACTGAAGGAACAGAAAGTGGATAAAATGTGTCCTTCCTTAGAGACCCTTATTATCTAGAGGAATGAACAAATTCTTTTTAGACACTAAACTCCTTAGTAAGAACAAAGCATCAGGTCTGTCTTATTTGCCACAATATCCCCAGAATTTAGCACAGTGCCTGATACATAGTAGGTGCTCAGGGTTTAAATGAGTGTAAAAAAAAAAAATCCCTTTAAAAAAACTATACTTTTTTTTTTTTTTTTTTTTTTTGCGGTACACGGGCCTCTCACTGTTGTGGCCTCTCCCGTTGCGGAGCACAGGCTCCAGACGTGCAGGCCCAGCGGCCATGGCTCACGGGCCTAGCCACTCCGCGGCATGAGGGATCTTCCTGGACCGGGGCACGAACCCGTGTGCCCTGCATCGGCAGGCGGACTCTCAACCACTGCGCCACCAGGGAAGCCCGATACTTTTTAAGTTATCAAGCAGTGATGTGTCATTCAGTAGTCATTTAAGACAGTTCTAGTTTCCTAATTTAATTTTCCCTGCTCCCTACTATGAATGGATATTGGTTGGTGATAATATAATTTGGTTGTTGTAAAACAATGAGTTCTTTGCAAACCTGTAGTTTTTCTGTTATTCACTAGCTGGAAATCCTTTATACTTCTGGTTAAAAAAAAAATTAGTAAGCTTCAGATGGCATGGCCACTTAACATTTTTACATGTGATTTTTAGAATTGCCATCCCCATTTTCATAGGATCATGTTTTACATTTCTCTGGATAAATTTTAGAAATAGTCATTCTTTGTTAGAAAGTCAGATAGGGATAAAGATAAAAATACATTATTTGATTCATTATTTTATATTTGGAATTTTTAAAGGTAGTGGAAATCATAAAATAAAATAATAAAGAAGAAAACAGAGAAAGGTTCTATGATTCAAGGAAGGGGAAAATTATATTATTTGTGAGCTCCACAAGAACAAACGTCAAATCTGTCTTTATTTACCAGACTAACAACTTTCAGTTCATCTCTGGCTTCACGAATTTTCTTTGAAACAAATCCTTCTAAAGTTTTTTTTATTGATTCCATTGCCCTGCTGTGTATAAGTGTGGGATTTGTTAGGATATTTATCAAAACTGGCAGGGTGGCCTGCATGGTCAGAATATTCATATCTAATAATGGACATTGTATGAACTATCTGAGGATTCTTTTTTGACGTTAGTCCTTACCCTGGCAGATAATTAAGAGCTTGGGGGTTGGATTACTGATGAACCAGAATAATGTCTTAAAAAAATTTTTTTTTAATATAAAGAAACAAACAGTAGCATTCTCCTTATGGGTACACCTTTATATATTTTAATAGTAAGATGGACAAGTTAGGCCCTCCACTTCGAACTGGAAGACATGTGCAAAGGTTGCATGACAGTGATACAAAATCAGACAGTGCCATCAAAAGACATGAGTTATTACCCATTTACAAGTAAGTATTTGTAACTCAGTTTGATTAATCTTTTTCAGATGTTTCCTTAAAGGCTTTATATAATGGAATACTGTAAATTTGTACATTCCTATACTTAAATTTTTTTTATTTTAATCATTTTTAAGCCAAGAAGTACTAAATACTCTTCTAGGATTTATCACACTTTGATTTTTGATGAACATTTCTATTGTCCTAAATCTGTTTTTAGAGCTTTCATTTTATTCCATTAAATTTTAATTTTTAGAGGGTTGAAATAGGAGTCACCTTCAATAATTGTTATTTTTATGAAGCTCTTTTTTAGGAGTAACATTTTTTAAAGAAGAATACGGGGAATATTACATCATATATAGCACTGTTAGATTATCTTTTAGTTAAGCAGATGATAAATTATTATAAAAAAGCTGGAGAAAAAAGAAAGAAAACATTCAATCCAGGATCCTCAGTCTTTTTGTTAGATGGTTACAAATTCCACATAAAACAGGGAAATGGTTATGACACTGCCAAGCATACTCCCCTCTGTGTACTGGCCTAGCAGACTGAGTGAGGCAAGAGTGGCAGTGGCAGTCTTGGAGCTCTCCTGCACAGGCCTTCAAGGTTTACTAATTTGGGCCCCCAAACCAAGTCTAGCCCTCTCAACTTAAAATGATGAACTTAGGGTCTCATAAGTTAAACTACTTATTAACATTGAAAAATATGTTGTTAAATAGAGTTTGCTTAGTTAAATTTTAAACCAAGGCCCGCTACAACATTCTCTTAACACTAGATTATAATAAATTTAACTAGATATACAATAAAACAAAGATGGGAAAAGTCTTTGATGCATTAGCAGCCGTCATGTGTTATTTTTAAGTAGTTAGTGATAAATCCTAGAAGGAAAAATTTGTGCCCTGAGCCTTTTTCTTTGTACTCCAGCTCTCTGTACCCTCTGAAGCAGATCTCAAAGAGACAGTGATTAGCAGTGAGGTAGATTAAATGCAGTTCCAAAATTAAGCCTTCTTTGTTATTGCTTGAACTACAGCAGGCAGCAGGCAGACTATAGATACATAATATGGGTAGCACTTTTCAGACTCTGGCCAGGAAGAAAAATGTGTTGACCATGTGAGACTGGGGCAACGTGTTTTAAGTACTGCTCAAAATGGTTCTAGTTCTCCAGTCTCTTAAGAATGGTTTTCAACATTCCGATTCTACTTCATAGGTGTTACTAAAAGTACACGATTGGCATTGAATAATGGCAGCTGTAGTTGATAACCTTATATTTTTCTTTAATTTTTAAAATTTTCTAATTATTTGAATAACTATTGATAATGAAGTTGTGTGTGTATGCATGGGTTTGTTTGCATTATCTATATATCTCATATACATATTATATGAAGGTGATAGGATTTCTAACAAGACTTTATTCTAGAGCCCCCCCAAAAAAGAAATGTGTCCTTCCTGATTCTCTTATAACTCTTATTACTTGGAGGAATTGCCATCCTTTGGCAATGAATTTTCAGAGATTGAGTTCCTAAAAAGGCATGTGATAGTTCTACAACATCCCTAGAGAGGCTGTATAAAAGTAGAGTAGAATACACCTCATGGATGGGCTTGCATATTGAATATAAGATTTGTAATAAGACCCACCTAAATTCAAGTTCAAACACTCTGGCCGTGTAATAGCTTTGCACTTCACTTAATCTCTGAATATGAGTTTCTTCAACTTTAAAATGGGAATAATATCTTCTGAGATTTTTGTGAAGATTAAAGAAGCAAAGTATGTATAGTACCTGCTATCATATTTGGCATGTAATGGGCATTTGAAAAATAGTAGATGTTGTTATTTCCTGCATGTATTTTGGAGATAGCCCTTTAAAATTTTGGGAGGCTCTCTCCAACTGTGCTGTATAAGTAGAAAAGGAAGAATTTCAGCCAGTTTGAGAACTTCCAATATAAAGGCATTTTTTAAAGTATCCTACTTGATCATATAACACAACATTGCTTATCTCTGAAATGAAAAGATTTGACTAAATTTCTAAAGAGTGGGAGGGAATTAACACTGTATTGAACATCTTACCCCTGGTTCTGCAACATACTGACTGTGTCTGTCACCTTGGGTAAATTACTCTTTGCCTCAGTTGCCTCCTTTGTAAAATGGAATTATTAATCCTTCTGACTCATAGGATTATTTTGAAGATTAAGTGAGTTTTATATGAAGGCAATTAGAAAAGTAGCTATACCAAACGTAGTAAGCACTGTTATATAAATGTTAATTTGTAGTGGCAATAGCCATAGTAGTAATAGTAGTATTACCACCATCAACTATGCTAAATGTTTATAAAAATTACAATTTATATATCTAACTTTCTGTAAGATAAGCGATGATGGTCATATTTTATAAATGAGGGAACTTGGACTCAGAGAGGTTGCCACTACCAGAGAGTTGTTCAGAAACAGTTGGAATTTGAATCCAGATTCATCTGAATTCCAAAGCTTATACTTTTACCATTATTACCTCATATAGTTTACAAGCTTTCTTTGATTCTGACAGTTTCAGAAAGGGAATTCAGTTATGATCCAACCACAACTTCTTCTTTACTGGTAACAGGTAGCCCAGGCTGTATAGTTGGTGAAATTAAATCTTTATATTAACCCACTTATTTTAGTTGCTCTTTCCAACAACAGACTTTAATAAATAGAATATTATCCTTTTAAAATGGTTAGCTGATTTTTTTAACCACACCTCATACGCTTTTAACATTATTATTTAACAGTTATTCATAGGCGCTTAACGAAACACATCTCTATTTTGAGGGAACTGTAGATTTCAACTTTTAAAAATTTGAAACCTTTTAGAATGATTAACTTATAAATTTCATCTAAAGAATATATACATATGTCAAATGATTTTATGTACCATCAAGATAATGTTAGTAAATGCAGAATGCTTTGGTTTATCCTTAGTATTAAGGATTTCAGTTTTGAAATAATCATTTGGATTTTAATCTTTTGAATTTACCTCTCTACAGCTTCTAATTATTATTATTTTATATTGGAGTATAATTGCTTTACAATGTTGTGTTAGTTTCTGCTGTACAATGAAGTGAATCAGCTATATGTACACCTATATCCCCTCCCTCTTGGACCTCCCTCCTACCACCCCCTCCAGCCTCCCCCATCTAGGTCATCACAGAGCACCGAGCTGAACTCCCTGTGCAGCAGGTTCCCACTAGCTCTCTGTTTTACACATGGTAGTATATTTATGTCAAACCTAATCTCCCAGTTCGTCCCACCCTCCCCTGCCCCCTGTGTCCACATGTCCATTCTCTACGTCTGCGTCTCCATTCCTGCCCTACGTATAAGTTCATCTGTACCATTTTTCTGGATTCTACATGTATGTGTTAATGTACAGTATTTCTCTTTCTGGCTTACTTCACTCTGTATGACAGACTCTAGGCTCATCCACATCCTTCACATGACCCAATTACATTCCTTTTTATGGTTGAGTAATATTCCATTGTATATATGTACCTAATTATTTTTCTAATCATGTAAATAAGCAATTCGAGAAAGAAATGCTTACTATTCAGTAGGTTTTTCATTATGCCATCTCTTTCTCTCTTCTAGAGCTAACATCAAACCTCGAAATTCCACACCACCTAGTTTGGCTAGAAATCCTGCCTCAAGTATGCTTGCAAGCAAAAGAAAAACATATACTGAGAGCTACATGGCCAGGTATGTTTAGCGCTGATATTCTAATAACTAAAATAAAAATGAGTTTATGCTGCTTTTCAAGGACCATATACAAAAATTTCTATCAGGCTATTTATAGAAAATTAATTTTTCCTTTGCTATATGATTTAATTTGGCTTTTATGTTATACACTAAAGAAATAGTTTGCGCATAAATAATGTTTGCTTATACCTTATAATCTTTATGGTAAATACTCAAGGATGTTTGTTCATTTACAGTGGATGCATTTGTTTTTTATGTCTTAATTTTAACTGCAACATGCTTATTTTTACCTCTAGAAATTGAATTGACCCTTTACACCACTGCTATTATAATTTTCAGCAGCGTTTTAATACATTTAAATTCCCCTGCTGAGATTGTGATTATCTATGTACTTCCCTTTCTGATCTGTCACAGTATTTGTACAGCTTCGACATTCACTCTGTTTTTAAGCATATAATGAAATCATTTCAGTTATATTTATTTTTTTATATGTGTCCCAATTTATTCCAGAAAGTTTTAAGGAAAGGTACAGAAGGCCATGATGTATAGTGAGATACAGCATTTTTTTTTAAATGAAGGAAGAATAGGAAAAGGAAAGATGAGAAATGGAAAAAGGAATGGGGTTAGTCCACAAAATGTGTGTCACGAGACCCTGGAGATGGACTAGCCCTGGGCCACAAAGTGGAGTTTGAACTTTGTTTTAGGAGCCAAAGTACAGGAGAGGATAGGAGTAGTTACATGATTCATGATGTCTAAAACAGAAAAATAAATCACTTTCTCTGTGAAAGTACAACTAGTTCTGAGGCTTCAAAAATTCTCCTTTGATTTCTCATAAGGAGACACTGGATAACTTAATTGTTAACTTCTTAATTAACATCCCTACTGAATCCATACTAAATATGGCAGTGGATTTCATAGGGTGTTTTTTTTAAGATGCCCTCAATGCAGGCCTATAATGTGACATCCTATGATTCACCAAAACCAGTTGTGATGTGGGTGTGTTATGTGTAACTGTATATATTGTCTGCTTTTGTTGTAAGTATGTAACATGTACATAGTCATTATTCAGATTTAATCCGGGGATAGATTTTCAAGTATCTAAGATGCTAGCTCTCCATTCTGGTTGCCCATTAAAAAGAAGCATCTGTGGAGCTTTCTGAAAATGAACACGTCAGGGTCCCTCCCTGAGATTTTGGTTTCTTTAATTTGGAGAGTGGGATCTGGGCATCTGTCATTTGGAAAGTTTTAAGAGTGATGCCTATGCATAAGATGAGGACCGTAGAGGGATTGGTGAATTGCTGTCTTTTCAGCTAGATTCTGTAATAAATATTGTTTGTCTCACCTGAGGTTTTAATACATGTTAAATATCAAAGAAGTTAACTTATGTTTCTTAGAGTCCTGGAGTGTGGTTGTACTATGTTGTTGTATATGTGTGGAACCATGTGTTTTGAATCAATGCTGAGTATAAGATTAACATTCTTATAAAATGGAAAACTTAATAAATACATATGATTGAATAAAAAGATCATTTTATCTTTCCAAAGAGGTGGACAAAAGAAGTGTCAACAGGCATGAGTAAAATTCACATTAAAAAATGTTTGGTTTATTCTTTTTTTTTTACTTTTTAGAGCTTTATATGTGATAGGAAGGCTTGAGCCTTACTCACTTGATTTATACTCTGCCCCCATCCCAGACAGAAATAATTATAACCATAACAGATAGAGAATTCTCAGAGATTTACTTTTCTAGCAGTGTGATAGACTACATTTCCAGGACAACCCCTCCCACCCAAAACACCTAGAAATGCTGGATAAAAAAGAAAAAATATCTTTCTGAATGTATAGCTTAGCTCTCAGAAAAGTAACGGGAACTTCTACAGACGAAAATATAAAGGAAGCTAGAGGTCAAATTGTAAATTAACTGTCACACTGCAGCTACATTTGAGGTTTTCAGTGATCTTCACTATGTAGAGACTTGGGTTTTAAGGTCATTGTGGGAGAGAGGAGTTGACTTCTTGGACTTGTACAAAATGGAGTGTTAAAAACAACTTTTCGTTACCCTTCCCACCGTGCCTCTTGCTCTAAGCCAAGACTCTTGAAAGATTCAGTAAGGAGTCTTCTTAGACTCAGCCAGAGATACTTATATGACAGTATATTACATTTGTCACTGGAATTGTTTACAGAAATATAGGATAATAACAGGGCAGTGTCAGGTGTTTCTCTTTCATGGGACCCCTTGCAGTGGTCCTGGAGCTCGTCTTCCTTGGCTGTCTAGCTGACAGCTTAGGTGTGAGAGAATAAGTTCTCATAGGTGGGTGGGTGTAGGGACAGTTTAATGAGAAATCCTTTGTCCCCAAAGGGGACCAGTATCTCATATAACAGTTTCATAGGCATAGCTTCCAGGTTATCCTGAGGGAGATATCCAGTTTCAGTGGACTGCTTATAAACACCGTTGCCTAGAAACACAGCTGGCATTTCACCTATATTGGGTTTTCATTAAACAGAGCTAGGAAGTTATCCCAAGGTCAAATATGTACACAGAAAAGGAGAAAGAGTGTGTTAACCCTTCTCTCACAGTATTCAAAGGGTTATCTCTCAGTGAAAGGATGGACTAGGGAAAAAAAATTTTTTTACCACCCAGGAATAAGAGACTCCAAGGAAACTTGTCTGTCTCAGCCATGGCTCAGAGGGATGTGAGAATTCCCACCAATAATTCATAACTCTAGGCGCACCTTCCCATGAGTTTAAGGTTTGAAAGCACAACATCTGCATATTCTAAGAAATTCTTAACTGAAAAAATAGCTTAGATACTCTTGGTTTAAGAGCTTCCTTGGAGCTTGTAAAAGCAAAAGCAAAAAGAATCATCTCTGGTGTGAAATGCTGTTAACCCAGGCCTCCTGATTCTCACAGGTAAATAAACATGAGCTTGCAATTCTGAATTACAGAACACACATGGAAATTTCACACTGTACAAGGAAACAAGGAATCAGTCATGAAGGCAAAAAAAAAACAAACACATGTGCCCATGACTTATGATACCGAAATCATCATAATTATGACTTGTAAAATAAGTCAGTTTGAAGTATATAAGGAAATAAGACAGGGAATTGAAGTCATTAACAGTGATAATATACTATCAAAAAAAGATTAGAGCATCTTTACAAAAGAACCAAACAACTCAATATAAGGGAAGAAAAACCTCAAAAGATGGTGTTTAAATTGTAGATTAGACTCGGCTGAAGAAGAGAGGAGTGAACTAGAGGAAAGATTCGAAGACATTATCTAGAGTGTAGTCCTAAGAGAGAAGGAAAGCGTGAGAGAGATTAAAAATCATAGGTGGTAAAATAAGGTCTAAGATTTGTTGAGTCAGAGGTCGAAAGAAACTAGAGTGAGTGAGAGGCAACATTTGAATAATTTATACCTGAAAATAATCCAGGATTAATGAAAAGCATGAGTTCTCATAATCAAACAACAGCAATCCCAAGCAGGACAAATAAAATGAAAACAACATGTAGATGAATTGTAATGAAACTTGGGGAGACAGACCATGAGAAGGTCTTAAAAGCAGCCACAGCAGAAAGACGTTACTTAGACAACGTGAGGATCACCCAGCTAGTACAGAGCTCGCTTGCAACACTTGGAGCCAATAGACAATGGAATCGATCCACACGTTCAGGGTGCCGACGGAAAATAACTGTGGACCTTTGATTGTTCACCAGCTGAACCAGTGGTTCTCGAGCTTTAATGTGCATCAGAATCCCCTGGAGCACTAATTTCAACACAGCTCGTTGTCCCCACCTGAGGATTTCAGAGTCAGTGGGTCTGGAGTGGGGCACAGGTTTGCATTTATAGTAAATTCTCACTTGATGCTGATGCTGCCAGATTAAGGACATCACTTTGTGAACCACTGAACTATACTGTCAGTCTAAGAATGAAAATGAAATAAAGCTGTTTTCAGACAAAAAATATTGAGAAAATTTACCAGCTGTAGACCGTGACTAAAAGAACATTCAAAGGGAGTATCTTGGGAAAGAGTAAAGTGTCCAGAAGAGGAGGAATTTTGCAAGGAAGACTGGTGTAGAAATCAGTAACTAAGTAAATCTAAACTAATAGTACATGAAATAATAAAGATAAAACAGAAATTAATGAAATAAAAAGATTATAATGGAGAGCATTAAGGAAAAAACCTGGTGGTCAAATAGGAGCTTCCTCCCAGATGGTGCTCAGCAACTGCAAGAGATCCTGATGAGACCAGTAGATCCGAATCTTGGCTTCTGTATCTTTGTTGGCAGGAGGTAGAGAGGGAGCTTCAGGATTCTGTGTGGTACTTCACCTTTAATTAATTCAAATTCTCATCAGCCTGCTGTCATCAGGTTGAATTTTGTCAGGCCCTTTGTTCTAATTTACTTCGTTGTCACAACATGCTCCAAACTCTTTCATTCTTCATCCCCTCTACTGCAATCCTAACGGCTCTGACCAGTCTCTGCCACCCTGTACCATGTCCTCTTTGCTTTATTGTTTTCTAGCTGACATGCTATATATGTTATTTATGTTGTTTCTTCTCCATAAAACTAAGCTCCCTAGGCACAGGGATTCTTATCTGTTTTGTTACTGCTCTTAACTCTAGGATCAAGAGGAGTACTTTACATAAACTAGCCTCCCAGTAAATATTTTTAAATGAATAAGTGAATGAATAACACATGATGAAGACTCACAAAACGAGAAGGTTGGTTGATTTAAAATGATAAACTTCTCAAGATGGATCAACAAAAAAGGAGAGACGGTACAAATAATATGCAGAATGAAAAGAGGAATGCAACCACAGATGCAGCAGAGATTTAAAATTATAAGAACAACTTTTTGCCAGTAACTTGAAACAGATAAAATGTACAATTTCCTAGAAAAATATAACTTTTGAAAACTTATTTCAAATGAACTAGAAACTATAATCATTAAAGAAATTGGATCAGTAATTAAACTATGCTTGCTTCCTCACTACACGAGTGCACGTACACACACATACGGTGTACACACACACACACACACACACACACACACACAAAATGGGCTCATGATAGTTTTATATAGTAAGTTCTACCAAACTTTTCCAGGGGAGTGAGGTGAAAAACAACATTCTTCAACTTATTTTCAAAGGTTAGTGAAACCGTGATATCCAGACTAATGAGAGAATGCAAGATTATGATCAGGCTTACTTATAAACTTGAAAATACATATAAAAATCTCCAAGAAATTTATCAAACCCAGGCCACAGATGTGAAATTCATGACACTGTAGATTCATCACAGAAAATGATTAATTTAACATTAGAAAGTCTATTAATATAATTTTTCACATCAACAGATGGAAGGGTTAAAAAATATTCGTCAAATAATAATATATGATTTACTACCTATTTTTGATTTTTTTAAAAAAGCTCTTAGAAAATTGGGAATAGAAGGGAATGTCGTTAAATTGACAAGAACGCTAGATTTACTAGAACCCTACATCACTCTTCATATTTAGTGGTGGCATGTAAGAAGCATTTTCTGTAAAAGCAGAAAAAACACAAGAATGTCGGCTATAATTTCTATTTTAATCTAGCTAGTGTAGTAAAAAAAAATAAAATTACAAGACATGGAAATAAGGACACAAAACTGTTATATTTACATATATATATTATGATTATATATAGAATATCCAAAAAAAGACAAATTAATAAATAATAATGAAGTCTTTTAATAAATTTGCTGGTTTTCTTATCATTATATTGAAAGTTATTGCAGTCTGTTTATCGGCAACAAACAGAAAATGCAGTCTTCAGAAACACACACACACACACACACACACACACTCTCTCTCTCTCTCTCCCTCTCTCTTTTTTTCTCTCTCTCTCTCTCTCTCTCACTCACTCAAGGTATTTAGGAATCAATTTAAAAACCAAGCAAGAAGTTTAACTTTGATGGAGAAAATTACAAAACTTCAAAGATGTTCAAACCTAAGTAGAAATATACCTTCTTTATAAAATATAAAATTCAATATTATAAAGCTATCTATTCTCTCCTAAATCAGTGTATAAATTCTGTGCCATTTTCAAACAAAGTTTATGAATCCTGACAAGTTCTTTTCATATGAAAGAACAAAAGCCTAACATTAGCCAGGACAAGTTAAAGAATAATACATGAATGATTTATGAAGCTATAGTAATTAGTGTGATACTGATTCAAGCGTAGACAAATAGAACAATGGATCATGATGGAGTGGTTAGAAAAAGACCCGATGGATTTTGTTTAATCTGAACTAGAAGAATATTAACAATGAGATTAAGCAAGCTTTTAGTTACACTTAATATTATGTTCTGTTTCCCAAGGCTTACAGATTGAAAACTACTGACATGAACTTTGTGTTTCTACTTTCTTTCTGTACCTCCCCAGGCCAGATGGAGACTATGTCTCTTCACTTAATGGTGGAAACGTTAAAGGCATTGAAGGAAACTCAGTGGGACACTTACCAAAATTCTGCCATGAGTGTGGGACTAAATACCCTGTAGAGTGGGCAAAGTTCTGCTGCGAATGTGGCGTTCGAAGAATGGTTCTGTGAACAGAATCCAAACAGGAAAAGAGCTAAGTCCAGAATTTTATGACTGTTGCTGCTTGGACATCTAGAGCACTTCCTCTAGTGATCTTGTGCTAAAATCATTCATAATACTTTTTTCAACAGTTTTTGGAGCATAATCCTTTGGCTGTGTAATGTGTGTGTGTATATATGTGTGTGTACATATACTGTATATAATAAATACCTGACAACCTGAACTGTGCCATACAAGGAGATGTTCACTTATCAGTCAGAAAATTTCAAGTGGAATCATTAACTTAGGTATTACTTTTCTGTTGTTCTTAAAGCACATTAAGCATACCTCCACCAACTCTCAAACACTAGTGCTTAGCCCTTTAAGTTTTAGGATGATCATTACTTTGAGCAGAAAATCAGAATAAACATTTTTATTATTGGTGCCTATTTTCAGATAGTATCATTTAGGATGGGATGCTTGGAATTTTGGAACTGAAGAGAACATTTTTAGTTACACTTAGTTATGTGAGGTCATTTTTCTGTAGAGCTCTTTAATTATTAATTTTATAAATATTTTTTAGAAGGAGAGGGGGAAAAACCCCCTATGGTCTCTGTTGCCCTTTACTCGGTGTATTATTGATTATATAATTTAGAGATCTTTGCTCAATTCTTTAAAATGCAATTATGCAATTTTTTTTTCGGAGATACAAGGCTGAAAATACAGATGTATCTTATTCTAGTTATAGCTGAATGATTTTTTAACTCTGTGTATTAGTTGAACATATATTCTTTCTACTGCTAATTGTCTTCAAATTTCACTTTTTTCCTTTCATTTCCATAAACTCATGTCTGAACAGTAATTTTAATTTGCTACTTCATTTTTGCAAAGTTTGCATATTATTTAATAGATGCAAAAAACTCCTTGCAAAATCTTGCATTTATATCTATGTACTTGATTTAGAAGAAATCATATTAATGGATTTTAAAACAAACCATCTCACCTAATAGACAGTAACTTCAATAATTAATCATTAGTGCAGGGCATGCAGGTTTAAAAGGATTTGAATTTTAGTCACTTGAAGTATAGTTATATGTAGTCATGGGTAGGTTAAGAGAACATCTAATTTTTCCTACTCATATTTCCTTTCTAGTGTTAAGCACTGAATCACCATTCACATCACAATAAAAAGCCACTGAAAATGCATTGCTTTAATGGATAGCTGATTTATTATGTAATTAAACATTCACAAAAATGTAATTATATTCCTCTTTAACTTTGACTAAAATACCGCGTTTAGTCATTGTCACTTTCAGTGTATTTAGTATTTAGTAGTAGACATCTTTGATTGCTTGTGCAGCCATATTCAGTAATTCAGTAGTAGTTTCTGTCGAATCAAACCTAACAGAGCCTTGATCTTATTATAAAGGTACAAGCATATCTATTATAGGTAGTTTCTAACTTCTTATTTATGATTCTGATCAATTGTAAGGATCATTGTAGAAATTTGTGGCTTATAACTTTCTCTGAAATTTATTTATACATATACTTTATAATTTTATTCATTAGTTTTTTTGTTTTGGGTTTTTGTTTTTTTTTTTTCCATTTGGGCAGGGAATAACTTAGTAGGAATGGGAATTATTTACCTTATAGTTTCTTTCCTTTCTATTAATTTTTTTTCTGGTTGCCTTTACTCAGTCATATCGGTCAAAAGGAAGGGTCAAAAGTCAAAAAAAATATTACAGCTTATTCCATCAACTAGAATAAGCTGTAATAAATTTAGGAGAATAATGTACACATTAGGATTCCATTTCAATAGTTTGTTCTTCTGTTCTAATTATCATAAATCATATGAAGAAGAACTTCAAACTCTTGATCTAGAATTGAGCACTGTCTTCTTTCAAATATATTTTTAAAGATCACATTTTTTGTCTGCCCAAGGAAGGGATAGATGAATGAGCTTAAAGTGGCACATGTTTGTTTCTCACTGAATTTTACTGTGGCAAGTAAATGTTATAATGTGCTACATGGAAATGGGTTGGTAAGAAATCATCTAATTCCAGAACCCAGAGATTATTATAAACAGTAAGTAGGTGAAATATATTTATGAATTATGAACCATGATGCAATGTATTTAAATGCATTTTTATATTACTTGCATATATTATTCTCATGTTGATTTGTTGTGCAATAGTTCAGTTTTTAAGAAATTTTCCTTGATCTATGCATCACTTATTTTATTTTTATTTATTTTCACAAGTATTTTCCATTGTGGTAGGATAAAAATATGACTGTAAGCATAAATTAAAAATGTAAAAATTGCTTATGTAATATTCTGAAAGTTATTAGCTTGGAAAAGTAAGATTATTGTGGCTGTTGTTGTCTCTTGTTCACTGTTTTTTAATTACAAATAATGTCTTCATTTTTGAACCTATTCAATAAAGACATGAAGCAAAAAAATGCTAGTTGGTTTTCACTGATGTCTTATTATCTTTTATCCAGAAACAGGTAGAAAGATAGGAATGTACTGAAATATAAAGAAAATATTTGAAGTCAGAATATAGACTTTTTAACGAGAAGAGTTTTCTTTGGCAGTATTTTTGTGCTGTCAGCTTTTAAAGAAATTATTACTATTTTATTGAATTGAAATGTTTTATAACTTCAAAGCATTATAAATATGTTTCTTCACAAGATTTTTAAGGCATAGAAACATTCTCTTCATAGCCAATAAAATTTAGCAGTTGAAAACATTAGGGAAATCAAGGTTGATAGGAAACATTATGGATATTTCTAATTAGGTAATATACAGTTGAATGGCAGAAAGTATTTGTGATGAATACTTAGTGATTTAGATCATCATACTTAAAATTTTAAACAGGAGCTGTCTCTAGTGAAAATATCAGATTAGACATGTTCAATTTGCACTCAATTTTCCTTAGTCTAGAGGTGGACACTTCCTACCATGAGTAGAAGCTTAGGGAATGAAAAAATAGAATAGGTACATAGCTACAGAAAGTCAGCAGAACTCTTATGTCTTTATTAGCATTGCAGATATATGTATTTTTATATGCTAAGTATATTTTCAGTTTTTTAATGGTAAGTGTAATTTTAGTACTAAGATAGGTTGATTTTTTTCAACTGACTATGTTATTGCATAGAGCGGTGGAGAATCATTGAAACAAAGTTTATGGTAGCCACACTCATTTTTATTTTCATTTAGAAAATTTTTAGTTAAATATTATTGTCATGATATTCATTATTTTTATACAATTTTGCTTTTATATGTGAATTGCTTTTTTGCCACTAGAGGGTGCTTTTGGATAATTTATATTGCCAGCCTCCAGTTATTACTTGAAGGCCGCTCAGCAATAAGTATGATATTTTTTTGATAACGTGAAATTACAGAGATTTATAAGATGTAGTTTTTTGCTGTTTATTTCGTCGTGATTTTAATATCCCATATGTTTTTTGTTTGTTTGTTTTTAAGAAACCTAGTGTAGCTCATTTTGGGTACCAGCCTGGCAGTTTTTGATAGAAATATTTCATATTAACACCCCACATAATTTTGTTAGCAAAATTATGTATCTCAAACATATTACTTATGCACATTACCAAATAATTCTTGTACTATTACTTTAACATTTCATCTTAATTGTATAACAGTTACAGTCTCCTTTTAAGATGGGGATTTTTTTATTTCCTTCAATCAGCTAGTCTTAACATTATATCTAACATGCGCAAGTGACATCGATTTAGATAGGAGCTAAATAAGTGGTTAGACCAACTAATGTAAGATGCACAAAGCTAAAACTTTCCAAACAGTTAAAAAAATGCTTTACATGTTCTTAAATCTATGAAATGCTAGGAATCAAGAGATATAAGTAAAATGTGATTTAGTCCCTGTCTTGAAGTTGATAATTTATTTGGAAAAGCTGTTATATAAACAGACAATTACAACTTAGGACAAAAAGAAGGATTTTTAAAAATTGAAGTATAGTTGATTTACAGTGTTGTGAAAGGATTCATCTTAATGGAACTTTTCCTTATAGAAGTACCAACAAAATGCTTTATTAAGTGTTGAAGCTTCTTATCACAAGTCATACAGTTGACCATTTCCTATTTTCTTTTTTTTTCCTTCCTTGTCCCAATGCTTAGGAGAAAACTTGGTAGAATATAAGTGAGAGCTGCACCACCTTTTAGTGGGGAAAAGGCAAGTGGCAGTGGAGAAGGATATGTGTGTGGTGGGGTCTGTCAGAGCTGTAAAATGTGAACTATGTGGACTGTCCTGAGGACTGAGGAAAATCAGTACTGAGTAAAAGTTACTGAAAATTCCAGCTGTTCAATCTTATCTCACATAACTCTTCACTTTAACTTTCACTGTCCTTTTTTTCCCCTGTCCTTTTTTTTTCTTTTCTCCTCTCTTTGCTCCATTTCTATGCCTGTTTTGAATCTGCAACAATAAGGCCAGGGATAGGAGGCTGCCAGTGTTGGTGAGTAGATTATACTTGTCAATGAAATGCTGATTTTTACTCATCAAATCAGCGATTTTAAATTATAATAAAACTGAAAACCGTCTGGGGCATTAAGATAAATGTCCTTATCTACTGATGGCGGAGATATAAGTTGATGATACTTTTTGAAGAAGTGGACTAAATTTACTTTAAAAGCCTTAAAAATACACATGCCTCATAACCCAGTAATTTTATTTTTAAGATGTATTTCTTCTTGAAGGAGTAATCTAAAGAAAAATATGCAGAAGACATTTAATAGTACTACTATTTGTAGCAATAAAAATTAGTTAATAAAGCACTTTCAAATAATTTTTAATGGCATGATGAGGTTATGTTTTATTAGGACAAATAGCCTAAAATAGGGAATGTGTGTAAAATATGATTCCAGCTATATAAAAGATTGCACAAATAGGCTTGAAATATATTCCTTATCATATTTTCCTTGTTTCTACTAAGTATTTGTGATGTTACATATTCATAGAGTGTTCTGCCTATGTTTTCCTCTAAGAGTTTGATAGTTTCTGTCCTTACATTTAGGTCTTTAATCCATTTTGAGCTTATTTTTGTGTATGGTGTTAGGGAGTGATCTAATCTCATAGTTTTACATGTACCTGTCCAGTTTTCCCAGCACCATTTATTGAAGAGGCTGTCCTTTCTCCATTGTACATTCCTGCCTCCTTTATCAAAGATAAGGTGACCATATGTGCATGGGTTTATCTCTGGGTTTTCTATCCTGTTCCATTGATCTATCTTTCTGTTTTTGTGCCAGTACCATACTGTCTTGATTACTGTAGCTTTGTAGTATAGTCTGAAGTCAGGGAGCCTGATTCCTCCAGCTCCATTTTTCGTTCTCAAGATTGCTTTGGCTATTTGGGGTCTTTTGTGTTTCCATACAAATTGCGAAATTTTTTGTTCTACTTCTGTGAAAAATACCAGTGGTAGTTTGATAATGATTGCATTGAATCTGTAGATTGCTTTGGGTAGTAGAGTCATTTTCACAATGTTGATTCTTCCAATCCCAGAACATGGTATATCTCTCCATCTATTTGTATCATCTTTAATTTCTTTCATCAGTGTCTCATTTCTGCATACAGGTGTTTCGTCTCCTTAGGTAGATTTATTCCTGAATATTTTATTCTTTTTGTTGCAATGGTAAATGGGAGTGTTTTCTTGATTTCACTTTCAGATTTTTCATCATTAAGGTGTGTTTTTCTGTCTTCTTGTTTTGCTTATCTTACTGTGTTTGGGGTCTCCTTTTTGCAGGCTGAAGGTTCATAGTTCCCGTTGTTTTTGGTGTCTGTCCCCAGTGGCAAAAGTTGGTTCAGTGGGTTGTGTAGGCTTCCTGGTGGTGGGGACTAGTGCCTGTGTTCTGGTGGATGAGGCTGGATCTTGTCTTTCTGGTGGGCAGGTCCACATCTGGTGGTGTGTTTGGGGGTGTCTATGGACTTATTATGATTTTAGGCAGCCTCTCTGCTAATGGGTCTAGTTGTGTTCCTGTCTTGCTAGTTGTTTGGCATAGGGTGTCCAGCACTGTAACTTGCTGGTCATTGAGAGAAGCTGGGTGGTGGTGTTGAGATGGAGATCTCTCAGAGATTTTTGCCATTTGATATTATGTGGAGCTGGGAGGTCTCTTGTGGACCAGTGTCCTGAAGTTGGCTCTCCCACGTCAGAGGCACAGCACTGACTCCTGGCTGCAAGCTATACAGACAAAATCTCACACAGAAGCATACACATGCACACTCACAAAAAGAGGAAAAGGGTAGAAAATAATAAATCTTGCTCTCAAAGTCCACCTCCTTAATTTGGGATGATTCTTTGTCTATTCATGTATTCCACAGATGCAAGGTACATCAAGTTGATTGTGGAGATTTAATTCGCTTTTCCTGAGGCTGCTGGGAGAGATTTCCCTTTCTCTTCTTTGTTCGCACAGCTCCTGAGACTCAGCTTTGTATTTGGCCCTGCCTCTGCGTGTAGGTCGCCGAGGGCGTCTGTTCTTCACTCAGACGGACGGCGTTAAAGGAGCAGCTGATGCGGGGGCTCTCGCTCACTCAGGCCGGGGGAGGGAGGGGTGCAGATACGGGGCGAGCCTGTGGCGGCAGAGGCCAGCAGGATGTTGCAGCAGCCTGCAGCGCGCCGTGCGCACAAACTGAATTTTGAGAAATGTATTTAAGTTAATGTAATTATATCCATCTGGCAGGGCTAATTTTAGGATTAGCAGTAATGTGTATAAAATCTTTGCCACAAGGTCTGACACTTAACTGGTTTTCAATAAATGATATAAATTACTTATTATATAATTTTGGATATATGTACATGTTATATGTTCCTCAAATAATTATTTAATTCCTATTATGTGCCAGGCACTATTCTAGGGGCAGTGAACAAAACAGTCAAAAGTCCCTGACCTTCCTCCATTCTAGTGGAGGAAGATTGAAAATAAAGAAGCTAAATCAATAAGTATATGTTGTATTAGAATGTGATGAGTGCTATGGAGAAAAATGAAGCAGGGAAGAAACGGTTAGAATGAGATAGGAGGGAGAGTGGACATGAGTGGCAGTTTTAAGTAGGGTGTTGAAGGATGATGACAGAAAGTGACATTTGAGCACACAACTTCAAGAGGGATGAGCCCTTACTGTTTGTCCTTTTTGTTTACTGTGTTGAATTGTTTGTTGGATCGTTCCCCCTAATTTTAAGTGCTTTCTGTTAAGAGTATTTAATATCTTGAAGCATGCAGGTGGACAAGAGAGAAAAGAGTATTTCATGCGGAAGATAAAAAAGAACAAAGGCTCTGAGGTAGGACCCCTGGAAATATGGAATGGTGTGAGCAAGGAACAGAAGATTAGAAATTTAAGGTAGCCAGATTGTTCATGCTGTAGAAGCCACCAAAATGATTTTGGCTTACTCAGAGTAAGATAGGAATAGGGAGTGACATGATCTGCCTTAAGCATATACTCTGAATATGTGTTCTTTGGCCCCTAAATGAATGAGAAATAAAAGGCAAAAGAAAATAGTCGTCACCCATTCTATCCTAAAATGTCCGTGTGTATCGATCAAATTAAGTTCTCTTAACGCTCAGCTTCGTGAAAGAATTACATGATGCAATTTAGAGTTGAAACAAACTGAAACTTTCCAACCACACCTGAGTATAACAGAAAATGAGCTACTTCTTCATTTCACAGGTTTCCATTCAGTAGAAATGAAGCCCTATCTGTTATTGACGCAGCTATTTTGTCTTACTTAGGGAGGCAAAGTTTAGTCATTAATTTTACCTTCTTAATATAGTACCTAATATTCATAAACTTATATTTCATTCTTACTTCCTCATTCATCAATGTAAAATAATCTCAACATAACCTTCAAATGTGAGGAACAGAGATCCTTCTAAGATACCTTGAAAAGCAGGAGGGAGGGTTACTAAAAGATGCATGTGGACTAAAACTGGAAGGTCATTAGGTCCTGAGGAAGCTCTAAGTATTGGTCCATCTGCCAGCCTCTATGCTTCTCTTAGCTCATCTGTCCATTCTCTAATTGCCGATCTTCTTCACTCACTCCTGTGTACCTTTCTTGTTCTCCCATTCCTTAACTTGCCAATGCCCAACTTAATAAAACCTTAAAACATTCTATTTCAGACTTAACTTTGGGCAAATTTATTTAGGATTGTGGCTCAAATTTCTGGAACAGAGCACCTGAACTAGTTCCTCTTCTCAAGCTATGTGACATAAATCACAGATCATTACCCAGTCTATCAATTAGTTGTACTTTGAGTAGATGCCCTATACCCTCTTCCCATTAGTTGGGATAGAGGCATGAGTTCACGTGGTTAAGAACAGAGTCACTTAGCAGAAGTCATGGGTGGTGCAGACTCCATTACAGGAGGCGTGGATATGTCAGGGAATGACTGACATGTTTAGAAAACAAGTATTTGTTTATATTTGTAATAGTCTTCAAACTAGCAAATTTGAAAACTGAAGTGAAATGTTTTATGTAGAAAATTTGTTAGTAACTCTTTATTAGTATTAATCTGGTGCAAAGATTCTCAATGGCAGTAGGGAGACAAACCTCTGGGAAATGCGTATCCAAATTTTCTGATGATATAGTGGAGTAATGTATAGTTTAAAAAAGCAAATTCATTGTATCTCTTACTTTCATAATACCTCAAAAAGTAAAGCTTGACAAAATCTTGGCTGGTTGGGGTTATGTTGAAGGTAAATTAAGAATTTAAAAAGTGATTTTAGAAGTTTCTACATTCATGGAGCACATGACTTCTATTTACAGATGACATGATTTTCTATGTAGAAAATCTCAAGGAATCTACCAAAAAACCTAGAACTTATAAGTTTAGTTCTAACAAGGTCATAGGATCCAAGGACAATATACAAAACTCAGTTAATCCTATATGGCAGCAATAAACAATAGGGATTTGAATTTTAAATACGATAGCATGCAGGCACATACACACACAAATAGTTATGCATAAATGTAACAGTATATGTGTATGCTGAAAACTATAAAGCACTGATGAAAGAACACAAAAATTAAGGATATATATACTGTGTTTATTAATTCAAAGAATAAACATAGCATAGATGTCAGTTCTCCCCAGTTGAATCAATGCAATCTCAATCAAAATTCTAGCAAGTTTTTGGGTTTTTTGGGGGGGAATGGAGTTTGTGGTTTGACGGCCTGATCCTAAAATGTATATGGAGAGGCAAAATAACTAGAATAGCCAAAACAATTCTGAAAAAGTAAAACTTGGAGGACTCATTCAACCCAATTTCTAGATATTATAAGGCCATAGTAATCAAGTCAGTGTGATTTTGTAGAAAAGATAGACATTTAGATCATTGGAACAGAATAGAGCATCCATAACTCAATCCACACAAAAACAGTCAACTGAAATTTACAAAAGCACAAAAGTAATTCAGTTGATAAAGTATAGTCTTTTCAACAAATGGCAAATGATTGTCCATATGCAAAAAAATGAACCTTAATACACACCTTATATTCATACAGAGTGAAGTAAGTCAGAAAGAGAAAAACAAATATCGTATATTAATGCATATATGTGGAACCTGAAAAGTTTGGTATAGATGATTTTATTTACAAAGCAGAAATAGAGACACAGATGTAGAGAACAAATGTATGGATACCAAGGGGGAAGGGGGTGTGGGATGAACTGGGAGATTGGGATTGGCATATATATACTATAGATACTATGTATAAAATAGATAACTAATGAGAACCTACTATATAGCACAGGGAACTCTACTCAGTGCTCTGCGGTGACTTAAATGATAAGGAAATCCAAAAGAGGGGATATATGTCTACATATAGCTGATTCACTTTGCTGTACAGTAGAAACTAACACAATATTGTAAAGCAACTACACTCCAATAAAAATAATAACTCAAAATTAGTTATAGACCTAACTGTAAAACATATGTCTCTAAAAACTTTTAGGACCGTAGTTTCAACTCTCTCTCTGGGACAGTTCAGCAATGGCTGGAGACATTTTTGATTGTCACTACTTGGAGAAGGATGCTATTGGTGTCGAGTGAGTAGAGGCCAGGGATGCTGCTAAACATCCTACAATGTACAGCATAACCATACCCACAACAAATAATGCTAATTTTTTAGTTTGGATAAATGTACTATGGTTTTGTAAGATATTAGCATTAGAAGAAACTTGGTAAAGGGTATATGGGAACATGCTGTACTCTTTTTGTAACTCTTCTGTGCATCTGAAATTATTTCAAACTAAAAAGTAAAGCTTGTGTATCACTACTTTAGGGTAGCAGACTACTTCAAAGTCAAACATTTGGTAATTTCATAATTTATTTCTATGACAGCATCATGTACTATAGTTGAAGCATTCTGTTTTGATTTCTGTTGCAAAATGACTTGAATCCTTCAATGAAATTTATTAAATGTGTAAATATTGCCAGTATGTATTAAATGCTAAAATTTTTGAGACTAAGAAAATATTTTCAAAAGTCTTCTCTTAAAAGGGGGTCTTCTTTGATTATCTAACCTAAAATACTACCTCTTTTCACCAGTCTGTTTTTTTTTCTTTTCCATTAGAACTTGTTTTCTGTAGTAATTTTGTTTATTTATTGTTTACTGTTTCCTCTCCTAGAATATATGCTTCATGAAAGCACAGACTTTATTGTACCAATAGGATCAGGACCATCACATTAGAGATGGGTGCTTATAAGTAGTTGTTGAGTGAATGAATTATCTATTTGTGTTGCATCTTCCTGTTAAGTGGTCAGTATTTAAAAGTTGGAGCTTCTTCTTTAAACCCACTGGCTCTGAATATATTAGTCCCAACCCTAGTAATTTCCCCTGAGTGAAACTCTTTCCTAAGCAGAAAGATGTATTGGTCTACACACTTAAGATTTTTCACAGCAAAAGACAAATCCCTTTCCTCCTTTCTGTTGGGAAGGAGGCAAGGAGATGACAGAGTAAATAACTGTTGTTTTGTACTTTTCTGTCAGATCTTTCTGGTTCTACTAGAAGGCTTTTATCTCACCATATTGGATGCCCTGCAAACTAAGCTCCTTTTATTTGTGATAGTATTTGGACCACTGCCAGGACAATTTATTAGATTTTCTTCTGTTTAATTATTTTTTTTAAGTAAAATGCTCCTGTTAGAACCAGATTATTTCAGACATAAGAAAGTTTGTGATAAGCATCAAAGATGGAAATTGGCAAACACATGTCCACTTTCCACATGGTAGCATCTGGTGATTGAGTTATTTGCTGAGCTTAGCAGTGGAGATACAAACAAAGGAATTGTCAACCCCACCTGGGAACGTGTGAAAAGACTTCAGAAAGGATGGGACCCTTAGAATGAGCCTTGAAAGAAAAGGAATAAATCAGCATGCAACAGTAACTAAACTTAAATTGTGAATATTGCCACTTGTCTACATTTTCTTCATTTTAAATGTGATAGAAAATTAATTCACCTTTAGGATAGTATCTTAAAGAACACTAACCAATCCCCCACTTAGAAAATTTCTTATACAGGAAAATGTACTTCTTTCTTACCATTTTGTAAGGAGAGGTAGAAAAACAAACCCCCAGTTTATTCCTAAATGAGAATAACCATTTTTGCATCTTTCTCAAATACTAGTTTTGTGGATCTAGATGAATACATATATTTTGATATCTAGACATTAAAAACTGTTGGAATTGGCAATTATCAATGTATCTACCTAGTTTGTTTCTCTTATTCTGTAAGATTTCCTATTAGGTCAGAATCAAGACTGAAAGATGTTTTACAACTAATAGCGTTTAGAAATCAAAGAAAGTTCCATTGAGATTGTGAGAAGATGACGTTGAGGGGTCATGTTCATTTAAATTAGTTATGTTTTAGGGCCTTATCTATCTTTAAGTAATCTGTATTATAAAAATGTATTTTCTGGATTATTTAAATAGGTTTTATTAATTAATTTACAATTCATCTTTATTAACTACCATATGCGTGGCTTTATCCATTAGGTGCTGAAGGAAACAAAAGGTCATACATTCTTTCAGGGGAGAGAAAACATTTTAAACAACTGTGAATAGAAAAATTAATAATAATTGTATTTAAGATAAAGTAGTAAGAGGAACATGATCAAATAATAATGTACAATGCAGGCAATTAAGTTCTATGGGCAACTAAAGGAGGAAACGTTAGCGTTAGAGGCAGACTTTTGAGATACTGCGTGTTCAGTTCCAGACCACCGCAATAAAGCGAGTCACGTGAATGTTTTTGGTTTCCCAGTGCATGTAAAAATTATGTTGACACTATCCTGTAGTCTAAAAAGTGTGCAGTAGCATTGTGTCTAAAAGAAAAAGCAACGTACATACCTTAATTAAATACTTTATTGTTAAAAAATGCTAAGCATCACCTGAGCTTTCAGTGAGTCATAATCTTTTTGCAATAGTAGCATCAGAAATCACAGATTACCATAACATATAATAATAATAAAAAAGTTTGAAATATTGCGAGATTCACCAAAATGTAACCAGAGACATGAGCAAATGCTGTTGCAAAAAATGGTACAGATAAACTTGTTTGACACAGGGTTGCCACAAATTTTCAATTTGTAAAAAACCCAGTATCTGTGAAGTGCAATAAAGCGAAGCACAATAAAACAAGTTTATCCCTTATCTACAACTATCATGGAAGTCACAGCAATTGAGAAGAAAGGAATTAAGATGCCCCTAGAAGTTTGAGCAGGATCTGAATAGAATTTGGAAGAACTTTCTAAGCAGTAAGAACATAATGACTAAAGGTATGAAGATTGCATTGACAGAGTACTATACAAACCGTAGAGGAGAAATGTGTGTTTCTGGAGAAATATTTACAGTAGATTTGATGAGATGTCCTTCTTAAACTGGCTGTCAATGAAAGAATGGCTTAAAGAAAAGAAATGCTTCTAATTGTAATAGAACTATCTTAATCCTGAAAGGAGTACTTCCTTCAGCAGATCCCTTTAAAGCTTATTTTAAAAGACTTCTAATGGAGTTCCTTTGTATAAAGCAATATTCCTCAAAGTGTGATAGGTTAATGGTTTTTACATAAAAGTGTTCTGTAGTCAAATTGTGGAAATGCTATGTTAGTGTTAAACTTTTTTAAAAAAAGCTTTATGAGTTTACAGAGTTTTAAATTACTTACATGAATTATGAGTCTCCAAGAGAAAATTATCTGACCTCAGAACTCTCTGGGGTTTTTATTATTATTATCATTATTTTTAATAATCAGTAAGTTTTAGTGTTTCTTGAGACAAAGTTTAGAAAATGCTGATTGAAAGCATCCACATACATATTTGAAAGAAAATGTTCATTGAGATAAAACAAGTCTAACAGGGGGATAGAAATAATAAAATAATATAGTATCCAAGGTCATTATTAACCAGCCTGCCTTGTCTTTACTTACCTTGCTAGTAGCTAGGAAACACAGAAGGGAAATATAACCATAAAAGCCTGGGTATTTTTTTCCAAGCATTTGACACACCATGCTGAATAAAAATTTTTGAGTGCGAATTTTCTGTAAAATTCAATTCTATCATAAAGAAATGATAAAAATCAAGGTCAAAGGTTAAAATAAAATGGAAGAAAATTTTAATAACTTGTAATAAAGCATTTAAAAATATTGTTCCTTATTTTGCCACAATCACAGAATTTTTTCAACACTGTTGGGAACGTTACAGACAGCCTTCAAGGAAACATCTTAAAGAACAGTTTTAAGTTTCCCTTTAGAAATTTAAAATTTCACCATTTCATAGCTGATGGTTTACCAATAGCACCAGTTCATCAGGGTGGAAATGTACCACATAGTTGACCTGTTTAGTGGTGTAAGGAAGAATAGCCTATTTTGAAAAGTCCATCTGAAGAAAAAGCTTGCTGAAGAATCATTTGCTCCTACAAAGTGTTAGTAAACTCCCTTTTCTGGAGTTAATAATGAAAACCAAATAGAAAACATAGCTGAGTCAACACCTCATTAATGGGGTAATCAGTGAATTCTATACAACAGTCTGTACAATTCTATACAGCTACCTGCACCAGTGAGGAAGAAACTCCGTATAGGTTGGGGAGAGTGAGAAAGAGATGCAGAGAGACAGACACGAACTGAGAGGAAGGTCTTACCTCCACACATTGAGGATGGCACCTGAGCATCGTCAGTAGATCAAATAAAGCCAGTCAGCTCTTTACCAGGTGGTGATGAGGCTGTGGTGGCTATTTTAGAACTTTTGGCTTGCCTAGAATAGTGTTTTCAGTTCCCTTTATAAGTAAGTGAAGACTGTTAGCAAACCTTTCTAAGCTGCATCTGGTATATACAAAAGTTTCTTTAAAAAGACTAAAATTTAACATGGGAAGTAAAGCAGTGTTCCTGTTCTTGTATAGTTTGGCGGTCCAGGTCTCATGTACATTCTCAATAATAAGAGAATAAAGGTTATATTTCAGTGAAAGAAATCAAATAGTGGTGCAGTATTAAAAATCTTGATCTTAAAAAATTCTGTTGGGGGAATTCCTGGGCGGTCCAGTGGTTAGGACTCTGCACTTCCACTGCAGGGGGCCCAGGTTCGATCCCTACTTGGGGACCTAAGATCCTGCAAGCGCATGGTACAGCCAAAAACCAAACAAACAAAACTCCTATTGGGATTCATTAAGTGAATCTGACAGTGTTAATACATAGGTCATTTATTATCAAAGGAGAAATGTTATCCAAAGTAAGCAATTGTAATACTGTATGAAAATATTTTTATATACAAATAGAGTGTCAAAATTAAATATATACATTCCATTAATTAAAAGCCCAACATATATTATTCTCTTAAAAATATAGTTCCCAAATTGCAAACTCATTTAGACAAATTTTATTACACATAAATGACAAAAGTAACTAAGTACTATGGTTTAGCATCCTTAGAACAGATGACTTTCTATTTTGTGAAATTATTCTTTATCTTCATTTTAAAACATCTGTTATATCATTTATTAAAGGCACTGTGTTATACATTCGTGTTTAATTACATCTCTCAATTATCTTGGATTCCTTTATGCTACTGCTTCTTTAAGCTGTGTGACTCTTGTTCTCATGGGCCTTATGCATATCTCACTGTAACTCTGAAACATTTCCAGCACAGATGACAATTTCCACTCTCATTGCAGTATGCTGATGCATAGTGGGCCATAAAATTATTTTGGTAATAATGAAATGTTAATTTTTAATCCTTGTAAACTTTATACATTTCACAGAATTTATATGTCTTCTGAAAATTTTAAACAGGTTTAAAAAGTATTATTGCAACTAATATCTTACATAGATTGTCTTACAAAAATCAGTTCAGAATTAATACCGATTCATATATGTCCTCATGCATGTGAAATAGTTTGTTGATTGCAGCGTTTGGTTTCCACTGCTTATGTCCATCTTCTAGCACTACAGTAAGGATTTCTCAATTGCCGTAATCCGTTTTTACCAGGATGCATTCAGTAACTTCCAGAAGGCATTTTACCCTGGAAAATTGCATAAGCAGATAGATTCTTGGAGGATACAAATAAAGCTCTTAAGTTTTTATATTGCCACTCCGTATTTTTCAATGTTCTTTAGCGCCCCTCAAAATTTTATTCCAACAAGTTTTTATCTTTTGTAGTAGTATCTTTAGGAAACACAGGTCATTCTGTTTTTTCTGTTCCTTTAAAGATTTATTCTCTTCCTAGAGAAATAATATAAAAAAAGTTTTTAAGTTCACATTTTTATAAAAATACACATTTTAAAATATTTAATCTTTAATATCCATTATGCCTGTTATACTAAAAATTTGGTTTAATTAAAAAGAATCTTGAATGATATTTTTTAAAACTATGGTTTCTAACTATAATTGTGATCATTGATGTGTAGGAAAGTCAAGGTTGTTGCGGTTTAAGATTTAGGATTAATTAAAGAGCTATGTTAGGTGGATGTCATTTTCACCACTGCAGCAGTGGACATAAAGAGTGCTATTTAAACTTTTGTGAGAAAGATTTGTACATTATTCAGTTGAGTTTTTTACAATGGAAAAAATGTTTTTATGGAAGGAATAATTAATACTGAAAATATTCCGTTTATTTTGTCAAAGATGATTAATAAGGACATACCTGATAAAGCTTGTTCCCTAGTCTTCCCTAGAGTATGGAAGATGCCTGCCTCATAAGCTAGTTTTCACTCCCTGACAAAAATCTTAATAAGGGCTACCTGTACAACCTACAGAAAGTGGAGAAAGAGATACCTCACACGGAAAAGACATATAAGAGAGTAGCTGTACATATACTCAGTTGTATTTCCGTGAGTCTCTGGGAAGTGGATTAGTACAGGGTTGAGTAATTTCTTCATTTAGATAACAACCAATTATTGGGTGTTTGCTAGGTCAGGTATTGTGCTCAGTGCTATACATACATTATTTCATTTTATCTACTTAATAATTATGAAATTGATGATTTCACCTTTCACATTTGGGGAAACTGAGATGTAAACAGGATAAATAAGCCGCCATGGTCACACATCAAGTAAATATAATGACTGGGTCTTAAGCTTGTTTGTCCTATTTTTAGTTTAATCACATTCAGATCTCTTTTAGCTATATATTTAGTAACAGTAACACATACCAGTTAAAAGATTAGAGGACAGATTTCAAAGATAAATATGAAGGAGAATTTCTCATATTCTTCTCTTTAATGAGGGTCCTAGGACATCTTTAAAAAGTACAAATTGAAGTTTATGTGACTAAGCAGGTTTGAAATACATAGATGTGAATATTTCATGACTTTTCTCAAAGATCAAGATTGAACATTCATTAAAAAGACAAAAAAACAAAGAACCGTGATTTTGCCTCTGTAATCCTGGGAGCACAGATGTTATCTCCTTTTTCTAAACTCTCTTTCTAAATTCCCTTAGCCAGAGGCCCTCAATGTATTTATTTATATTGCTCAGTTATTCATTTCAACTATTCCACTTCAGGTGGAATTCCTAGAGTTTCCTGAGTCCCAGGGTGTGCAGACTCACACTGCTTCTCTAAGAGGAATAAGGAATTTCCATATATATATATATATATATAGAGAGAGAGAGAGAGAGAGAGAGAGAGAGAGAGTGGTCAAATAACATAATAACGGAAGTGTGAAAAAGGAATCTATCACTCTCATGAACCAGGTGTGTTCATTTTTCTATGTCTCATCCTAGTTAATATTTATATCATTGTAATGTATAATCAGATTTAATTAAATATTCTGACTTTTTCATTCATATTTTCTACATTGTAATATAATTTTGTGTAATAATCTAATAGAATGTGTGCAAGTATATATAAATATAGAATATTCAAATACTATTATACATATACAGTATATACTGTACAGTCTATACTAGTAAAATAGGTATAAAATGGGTTCTCATTTTTAGTATGTATTTCTTTACTATAGTAACATTTTTTCATTGTATCTTGTTGTCTAGTTTATTTTCTCCTATATTGTTCATGTCCTTTGCTATTACCTACTGAGGTTTTAATTTTGTTTCTTTTTAAAAAATCAATACTCTGACTTTTTCCCTAGCTTCTTTAATTTTAAAATAGTGGTTTTTAAAAATTCAGTTTAAAGGGATCCAATTTCTAAGGGGTAACTCCCTTCTCCTTTTACCAACATTATAATGAATATTTTCAAAATCGAGCATATAAAAGGAAACAATTCAAAGAGAAATATTAAGGAATTAAGTTGAGTAAAAAGCTGATAAGAAAACTATACAATCACTCTTACCAAATTCTTAGTGGGTTGGGCTTCACCCAGGGAAGTTGATTTTCTTCCTTTACCCTTAAAAACCAAGTCATATTTACAATATTGATTATTAATCCTTTATTACTCCTTCCATTAATATAATTGCTAATTTTCATATTACTCTCAGCCCATCTAATCTGTTTGAATATCTACTCTAAATTATTTATTGTTAGTGTGACAGAATACTAATTTCATTTAGAACTTGAATAAAAGGGAGAAGGGAGAAACAAGAGAGGTTAGTCTTCCGAATAACCTGGATGCATAATTTTGCAAATATGCCCAGCACTGTGTTAATTGCTGTGAGTTATGAAAAGCTAATATAGAAGGGTATACTAACAGAGACAAAAAATTAGAATTTTAATCAACATGAAAATAACATTAGCATTAAGTTGTTAAATCCTTAGCATAAATTTTATTAAGCTTTACCCATCAGAAGCAAAATGAGATAACTATAAAAAGCTTGTAGCATGCCTAACTCACGAAGAAAATTCAATATAGCTGACCATCTTTAACATCTTGCCTTCTCATTTCAAGAAAAATTTGGATTGTAGCAGGTTAATTTTGTAACATAATTTTATTTAATTTCAAGATTAGTTGATTTTGGAATATGGTAATCAATGCAAAGCTCAACACATGAGAGAAAGAATTGCAAATATACAGCATACCTATAACCTTTAACCCTTTCTAGGCCAAGAGGTGATATCGCTAGTTTGCTCTGCATTCTTTTCAGTTAAGCCCTGACTTGAAGCTTATGCACAACATAAGCCATTACTAAGTAACTGGATGTGTAAGCAACATGAAACGAACTTGCTATTCCTGCATTAGATAGTACAGTAGTCTCTCTGTATTTGTGGGAGATTGGTTACAGGACCCCAGTGGGTACCAAAATCCAAGGATGAATGCTCAGGTCCCTTATATAAAATAGCACTGAATTTGCATATAACCAGGCACATGCTCCTGTATACTTTAAATCATCTCTAGATTACTTACAATACTCAGTATAATGTAAATGCTATGTAAATAGTTGTAAACACAAAATAAATGCTGTGTAAATAGTTGTTGATGTGTCTTGACAAATTCGAGTTTTGCTTTTTGGAAATTTCTAGAGATTTTTTTCTGAATATTTTTGATCCACGGTTGAATCTGAGGATGCGAAACCCATGGATATGAAAGGCTGACTGTACTTTAAATCACTATAAATAAGGATTAAGAGATGGTAGGCTAGAATGTAAAGTCTTCATGAATCTTAAGCTTGGCCTTAAAGGATGCATAGAACAAGAGAGATCAGATTTACAGAAAAGAGAACAGTAGAAATTCCATATAAGGGACTAACATTAGTAAGGGGACAAGATTGGAAATAAGCTTGGCAAATCCACAACACCAAGAGGAGACTGGCTTGCATCAAGTAGATAATGTAATGATAAATGAAGTGGTCCAACTTATACGGTCCAATATATATTTTCATCACTGTCAGTAGGGCTCAAGGACAATCTTACCATTTTACCTTCTATGGGCAACTACGGGAGTAAAAATAATAATAATAATAGTAATTATAAAACATTTATTGAAACTTTTTAGTACTAAGCACTCTATATTATGTCATTTTCACATCCTATAATGTAGGTACTATATTTTTCTCCACTTTGCAGATGAAGAAACTGTTGTCTAGTCTCGATAATGTCTTCCAAATTTTGTTTTATTGTTTATATTTCATGACCACTAGCAGTGAAGTAGGAAAAACTTAGCCCTATACTTATCAAAATTATTGAGGCAAAAAACTTGAAAGTTGTTGGACATAAATATGCCCAATTTTTATATACAAATATATTTGTTAAATACATTTGATTATCCGTTTTATTGGCTATGAGTTCTTATAAGTGTGTACATATATGGATTAAAATTAAGACATTTTAGAAATAAAAATTTACCATTCCTCACCCAACTTATCACACTAGCCTCCTTGAAAGTTATTATGACAATAAAATTTATTATTTTCTTTCATTTATTTACTTTCCTTTTTTCTTTTCTTTTTTTTCCTTTTTTTGCGGTATGCAGGCCTCTCACTGCTGTGGCCTCTCCCGTTGCAGAGCACAGGCTCTGGACGCACAGGCTCAGCGGCCATGGCTCATGGGCCTAGCCGCTCCGCAGCATGTGGGATCTTCCCGGACCGGGGCATGAACCCGCGTCCCCTGCATCGGCAGGCGGACTCTCAACCGCTGCGCCACCAGAGAAGCCCTCTTTTTCTTTTTTAACTGAAGTATAGTTGACTTACAATGTTGCTTTCATTTATTTTTAGTACCTTTTTAAAAACAATTTCTTTGCCCTAGCCAAGAGATGAATAGGTATTTTACAGGTTGAGGCTTTCGTCTTCTAGAATTGAGTAAATGTATTTCAGTTTTCTTATAAGCACTTAGATTTCTATGCTAACGGATTTGATCATCAGAGAATGACAGTATCTTATCACTGGAGTTGTTTACATTTTTGTTCAAACAGTCCTCAGCTTACCTTGTTGGTGCAGTTCAACAGTGTTAATGTGCCCTGTGAAACTGTTGATAGGTGAAGATTGAAATCGTCACTGATATTCATTTTAAGGAATTGCTTCAACTTTCGAGCAGCACGATATAAAAACGAAGCTTCCTATTACAGAAAAAACATCAGAAAGGCTGTTTCAAATAAAATATTAAGAAGTGATAAGCTTTCCTAAGGAGCCTAAGGCCAGAACTGTATTGCTAAGTAACACCCCACCTCCACCCCAGTTTTCTTCTATTCCAGTTAATCGCATGACTGAAGAGCAACTAGACTGAAACTGTTTAGCTCCCAGGTGACAGCCTAAAGTGTCTAGAACCCAGTTTAGTGATTATCTGACTTTTTAAAGTCTCTTTTCTTTGCTATGTGTGATCTTATCGCTTATGAGTGAACATATAACAAGTTTATTCAATTTTAAACAATATAACTAAAGGAGAGGTCTTCTGGAAGCAATAATAGTGAAAGGTATGTGTGACTTTTCTTATTGTTATTATTTTTGCCCTTTTTGAGCTATGGACAAATAGCTGGCAATAAGAAAATAAAGGGCCTATTCACCTAAAACGAGTTTTTCAAATATTTAATGTAAGAAATTTTAAAAAAAGCAGAATTTATGGATATACTCTTAAATGCCATGAAGTTAACTCAGCTATTGTGAGTTTTAAAAAAGTCTATTGAATAGCACACTAGTATCTGCAGAAAGAGATGACACAAATTTTTGTTGGAAGTTCTGTAGATTGTAATATTATACCAAATAGAAGTGGTAGTGGTTTGAAGATAAGCAAATATTGAAAGAAAAATTTTCAAAATGCCTACAACTAAATTACACCCATTACTTGTGTGTGTGTGTGTATGTGTGACAAGGATTTTCCTGCATAAAAATTTTAGAAATAAGAGATGTGTCTTTGAATTCAGCAGTTCTTCTAGTATTTTCAAGGTGAAAATGAAATGCTAAAATTAAAAGGAATATTTATCATAAGCATAGGGCTATTTGTAAAAGAAAAGTATAAAAGACCATAGTATAACTTAACATATCAATGGGAATTGTCGGGTTAGAGCCAAAAGACTGTGTTATTAATATAATAAATATAATTAACAGAGATATAAAAAATATAAGCTTCTATGAAATCAAGCTTGAATGACATATAAACTCCAAATAATTGTCATTACCTTATTATCATCACATGAATGTTTTTTAAAAAAGTTAGGTTCGTTATTCAGGCAATTGCTATCAAAGTCTATCATGCTGTCCTGTAATAAATAATATAAAATAATATGGTTAAACTGGGGACCTTTCTATCATGTAGTAATTATAAAAATAACAATGTTATAATACTTGGTATTTATATGTGCATTTTAAGGAAAATAACTTTAGTCTGACTTAGCTGACTAGGCAGGAAGAATAGTTATCTATAGTTGAAGAATAAACAAGTATATACACAAACCCTCACGTATTTAGAGCTTCCCCCAGACTCCATAGGTTAATCTCAGAAATCATTGAGAGAAACTGGCTTTTTGGGGGAAATAAAAGTACCTATTTTAGAAGTTATACTATATAGACAACATACTATAAATTTTGAAATCATGAAGTTGAGATCCATTTAAGAGGTTATTTGGTCCAATTTCCTGTCACTATCAAACAGCAACAAAGGGAATTTACTTTAGAATGAAGGCAAAGCCTCTTGACAGTGAGTAAAGTTGAAATTCATTCTGCAGTATTTTAAATAATCCAGTTGGGGATGTTTGAGGTAGAATTTAGCTGAGAAGAAAGTGAGATTGAATATGTGCATTGTCATTGTCATGTAAGAGGCGGGGAAGGCAGACTGGCACATTCTCATTTTTCTTTTCTAAGGAATGTAGTATTAGAAGGTGGGGATTAGCTGAATCAAGAATGTACTTGAGGGCTTCCCTGGTGGCGCAGTGGTTGAGAGTCCGCCTGCCGTTGCAGGGGACACAGGTTCGTGCCCCGGTCCGCGAAGATTCCACATGCCGTGGAGCGGCTGGGCCCGTGAGCCATGGCTGCTGAGCCTGCACGTCCGGAGCCTGTGCTCCGCAACGGGAGAGGCCACAACAGTGAGAGGCCCACGTACCACAAAAAAAAAAAAAAAAAAAGAATGTACTTGACATATTAGGAAGAATTTCCTAAGGATTCAGATTCTTTATGCACAGAATTGGACTAGCTCTGTCCAGCAAACTAAGCATTCCATGATATCAGAGCTTCTAGAAGGACTTCAAGCAATTTTAGCCTATGTGTTGTCATCTAAGGAACAGATAAAAAGTGGAGTAATGGCAGGATGTAATCATGAGCTTCTAATCTTCATCTACCTCTCAGAAAAATATGCATTACTCTTCTCACCACTGAAAAGCATAAATGGTCCCTGGATTCATCTTGACTTTAAATGTATCTGTTTTATCTATAGGAATTACAGCCTGAACACGTAATCATTTATTTAACCATTCAACACTTACTACAGGCCAATGGGCAAAGTCCTCTGCCAAGCTTGATAGGGGAACAAAGACAAGAAAACATAGTCCCATTTTCTTATGCCATTTGATGTAAAGGGCAGATGCTGCATCCTTGGACACTTGTACATCACTTCTTATATTTGTAAAAGTATGCTTATGTAAACAGAAGATTTGTTAGTGCCAAACATCCCAGTCATACTGCAAATATCTCAAGTGCAAATAGATATATTTTTCTATAACTATCCTCATGTTGCCATTATACATATTCCTGAAAAGATAGTGGAAAATTAATGTTTGCCTGTTAAATCATTTTCCTATTGACTTGCATTTAACCCTAAGAAGGATAATAAATCATGTATACATTTCTCTCTGATAAAACATGCTTTTCATTTTTGCCATGCCATCCATCAAATAAAGAAGATAAACAAATGTGCAGCTAATCTGTATGATGTTTTCCAATTTACCAAAAATATTATATGAACTAGTACCTATTTCTTGGAGCATTTTAATCAATTGCATGACACACGAGTATTTGAAAAGCCATATTGGTTAAGCCACTTCATTGCTCCAGGTATTTAACAAAACTCATTTTTGGCAGATACAGAAAGGGTGTTTTTATACCAGGTAATTTGTTTGCCAGATGTGTACAGCAGTAGATAAAACTCTCACTTAAAAGTTTGACTCAAAATGTTGACTCCTATAAAAGTCACAATTATAGTTGACTAGTTGACTTTAGTGCATTTTATGAATAGATTTAACATAAGCATACATGAGTGCCAACTACAGTTGCTTTCTGAAATTGTTTCCATTTAAGCCCTGTGAGAAGGGTGGCTCAGACTAAGATATGTAGAATCATGGAGTTGGAAAGAACCTTATATATCTATCTTTTGATTTAACAAATAGTAGAAGTACTTTATCAGTAATAGTTTCTTACAGGCATCTTGACATATTTGAATATTTCTTCATCTTTATTATGAATATGAAAGAAACAAGCCAAGATCACATTGACTGTGAACTCAGTATTTTCCAGTGTAAAACATTATGTTACATAAGTTGTTCCTAAAATATCTAACGTTTTTTCGATTTGTAGAATTGCATTTTCTTTCATTTTAGCGTAGTTTTCTTCTATCTTTGAATTTTTTTCTAATGCATGCACAGTAGCCCCTTCCCCAGAAACACTAATTATATACACAGCTGATTTTCTATTTCACTTTTTTCTTTTATATATTTATCTTTGATTTTTTTAAGATTCAATTTTGTGTGGTTTTCTCCAACATGTCTTCCATATGCCTGTTCTAATGGGGAACTCATGGTTACATGTGTTCTAAGTGAACCAATGTCTATTTACTGCCCATAAATGATTCTCATTGGCAGCTACATAACTGATAGCTGTCTCCTTTCTATTCTTCTATTTTGTAGGTCTGGGCCTGAGGATTGGGGTTTTGATATGAAGAAGAAAGATTTGGTCTCGTGTCTTACTATTCTTTGAAAATGATCTTGGTCCCTACAGAAATCTTTTTCATTTCTGATTATCACTATCACAGCACACTCACGGCCCAAAGTCTTATGGCATATAAAGACTCATTTGGAGGACCTTTTGAAAAGTGAAACTTATTTTTAATGAAATCTGTAGCCTGTATGAAAATTGAAAAAGTCTGTATTGTTCTTGGAATCCTATTTCAAATGTTACAAATTTTACCATTAGGTAGCTTACCAGATTATTGTAAGAATTGGTAGTTAATTCCTTGCTTAAATTAAAAGTCATTCATTTATTCTTCAATCAAATACTTGTCAAACATCTACCATGTGCCATATAGTAGTGAAGAGAGAATTGTGATCAAAATCACAGAGGGTTCCTTCCTTCAAGAAATTTACTGTCTGGTGGTAAAGACAGACATCAATCCAATAATCACAATCAAATCTCAAATTAATAATTGTTATGAATAAAAAGTATATGCTACCATAAAGCCTATAAAGAAGGGTTTTACTTAGGAACCTCAGTAAAGCCTTCCCTAAGAAAGGAACACTTCAACTGAAATCTGAAGCATGAGTAAACTAGAGAAAAAGAAAATAGAGGAAGCGTAAAGATGTAGAAAACAGCATGTATGGCTTCAGTTAAGTGGGAGGGAATAATGGCAGATAGGCTGCTGGATGAAAGAGAGCAAGGGAAACCCGGTATATAGCTGAGAAAGCAAGAGAAATCACCGGTTTCATACGAAAGAGATCTGGAGGAAACTAAATTATGCTGGGGCTTAAGGACATGTTAAGGAGCTTTGTCTTGATCCTAAAATCAATAATTAATGACTAAATACCTTTTTCAAAGTTCATATTAATAGCAGCATGGTAAATGGTTTGGAAAGGTTCAAGAAAGTATGTGTGTGAATCTTTAGGAGACAATTACATAGTGCTTGAAATAATGGTTTATTGGACTTGGTGGTGGGAAAGAATGTAGAGATAGGTGAAAAGACTTGAGAAATATTTAGAAAGCAAATATAACACTATTTGAGAATTAAAGTTAAGGAAGATTGACAGACCAGGGATGATTCCTGGGTTTCTGGTGTGTGCAGCAGGATATACTGTGTTGCCATTCACTGAGATAGGGAATAGTAGTAGAGATGGTGTGAATAAAATATGTTTGGTTTTAAATAGATGAAGCTTGAGTTTACATTCAGAGATCCAAGAACATACATAAAGAAGCCAGAAAGTTAGAAAACCTGGGGAATAGACTGTTTTAAGAAGGTGGTGATCCATAATATACAATGCCAACCGAAAGGTCAAGTTGTCTTGTACAAAATCTATTCACATAAAGAAAGCAAGTCTAAATTAGAAAAACAGCTGATAATAGATGGTAAAATGAAGTATTAAGCAGATATGATATTTGTTTTGAGATAATATTTATAAGCAAGAACATATGCTTATAATAAAACATGCTTATAATAAAAATCTTTCAAAAGAAAAAGGTGTTATATATAAGCATATATTCAAATGTATATGCATATGCACAAACATGAACATATGTATAAGAACTGACTAATTAATCTTCATTTAACTTGCTGGGATAATCAATATTCTACTCCTTCTGTAAAATATATTGACTAATGCTCACAGTATACCAAAGACTCCCAACTCCAGTTTCTGATATACTCGTGTTTTTGCATTCACAATTGGAGTTGCATATTTACTAAGTCAATTCCTTAACACTAAGTTATACTTATTATTTAATTAGATCACTTAATTTAATACTATATAAGTCAAAGAATATTAGAATGAAAATACAGTTGTGTGTAGGACTTCCAGTTTCCAGTCTGGGAGGTAAGGAGCTTAGAAGTCACCATTCCATCATAACAAGTAAAATGCTGAACAAACTGAAGAATCAGCAACTCTTCTTATATCTGTTAGAGAAGTGAGGTCACAGGGTAAACTGCCTCCCCAAATATTGGAGAAACAGACAGCTGATGCAATAATTACAATTTAGAGAACCAGAAACCCAGGAGCGGAAACCTCCATGTGAACCAATGCTGGGATAGAAAAACCTGAACTGTAATTGATGAATTACTGGAAGCTCAGAATGGACAAGTCTTAGAGATAAAATTCCAAGGGGACCTAACACTGGAGGTGCCCCCTTTGCTCACACTTTTTCTGAGCTTTACTTACAGGAGTTCTATGAGATCCTCACAGTGAATATGAGAAAAATCCCCATGTGCTTCTGGCAGAGAGAGGAAAAAAGCATTGATTTTGAAATATGCCAGAGTGTTATGGTATTCTTAACAAGGCCTCCCCTTATGAGAACCTAACCTGCTGGAATTTTATCAGAGCCTAACCTATCTGGGGTAAGGGAAATACCCAGCTCCAGTCCTTGCTAGATATCCTTTCTCACCTAAGTGGGTAGGTATTGAGAAGCACTGGTAAAGTTTACAATCCAGGGGCACAGACTCATCAAAAGACTGAGACCTAATCAAAGGACTATAGAAAGCTTCCCATCTCCCCACACCTTATCACTATATTACTAAAAGCTCATTTACCACAGGTTTATTTATGCAGAACATCATGTCCACCTTCCAACAAAAAATTACAAAGCATACTAAAAGGCAAAAAACACAATTTGAAGAGACAGAACAAGCATCAGAACCAGAGAGAGATATGGCAGTGATGTTGAAATTATCTGACTGGGAATTTTTTTTTTTTTTTTTTTTTTTTTTTTTGCGGTACGCGGGCCTCTCACTGCCATGGCCCCTCCTGTTGCGGAGCACAGGCTCCAGACGCGCAGGCCTAGCAGCCACGGCCCACAAGCCCAGCCACTCCGCGGCACGTGGAATCCTCCCGGACCAGGGCACGAACCCGCGTCCCCTGCATCGGCAGGCGGACTCCCAACCACTGCGCCACCAGGGAAGCCCCTGACTGGGAATTTTTTTAAAAAATTATTATTATGCTATGACCTTTAATGGGAAAATATGCAGAAAAAATGGATAATGTAAACAGAAAGACAGAAATTCTAAGAAAGAATCAAAAAGAAATGCTAGAGATAAAAAGCACTGTAATGGAATTATGGGCTCTTTATTAAATTAGACATGGCTGAGGAAAGAATCTCTGAGCTTGAGCATATGACAATAGAACTTCCAAAACTGAAAAGAAAAAAATAAAAAAATACCAGGGGAAAAAATGGAACAGAATATCTAAGACTGTGGACAACTACAAAATGTGTAACATATGCATAGCAAGAATATCAGAAGAAAGAGAGAAAGGAACAGAAGCAATATTTGAAGCAATAATGGCTGAGAATTTTTCCCAAGTCAATGCCAGACATCAAACCACACATCCAGAAAGCTCACAGAACACCAAGTAGGATAAATGCCCCAAGTCATATACCTAGGCATATCATATTCAAACTTTAGAAAATCAAAGATAAAGAAAACATCTTGAAAGAAGCCATGGGGGTCGGCGGGGGAAAATTACTTACAAAAAAGCAAAGATAAAAATTGCGTCCAATTTATCTTCTGAAATCATTCAAACAAGAAAAAAGTGAAGTGAAATATTTAAAATATTGAGAGAAAAACCCACCAACCTAGAGTTCTGTACTCTGAGAAATTAGCCTTCAAAGGGAAAAAAGAAATAAAGACTTTCTCAAACAAAAATTGAGGTAATTTGTTGCCAGTAGAACTGCCTTGAACAGAATGTTAAAAGTTCTTTAGAGAGAAGAAAAATGATACAGATCAGAAACTCAGAGCTACATAGAAAAAGAAAGAGCATCAGAGAATGAATAAATGAAGAAAAAAGTAAAAACTTTTATCTTCTTATTCTGAATTGCTCTAACACTTTGATTAAAATAATAATGGCAACAATGCATTTAACTATATATAATTTGATTACATATATACATATATATACATATATATAAAATACATGCTTATATATAAGTGAAATCAATGAAGCAGTGATATGAGGGACAGGAGGAAAGAAAAGAATTATTGGGGATATTTTGTTATTTTAAGGTACTTGTACTACTTGTGAAGTGGCACAGAGTTATTTCAAAGTGGACTTGGATTAGTTGCAAATATATATACCAAACTCTAGGGCAACCAGTAATGAAAGTTTAAAAAGAAGTATAATTGTTATGCTAAGAAAGGACAGAAATGGAATCATAAAATGTCACAATCATAAAAGATAAAGTGTGAAGACAAAAATAGGAACAAAGAATAAGAGCGAAAAATAGAAAACAGTAAAAAACATATGGTAGATATTGGTCCAACTATATCAATAATCACTTTAAAATGTCAACAGTCTAAATACACCAATTAAAAGACAGAGATTGTCAGAGTGGGTCAAAAAAACACAACCTAATTATATACTCTCTATAAAAAACCTACTTTTAATATAAAGACACATATAGATTAAAAGTAAAATGAAGAAATATATACTATGCTAACATTAATGAAATGAAAGCAGGGTAGCTATGTTCATTTTAAACAAAGCCAACTTCAGAGCAAGGAAAGTTATCAGGATGAAATGGACATTACATAATGATAATGGAGACAATTGTCCAAGAAGATATGATAATTCTTAATGTGTATGCGGCTAACAACAAAGAGTCTAAATACATGAGGGAAAACTGATAGAATACTAAGAGAAGTAGATGAATCCACTATTATAGTTGAAAACTTTAATATCTTTCTATCATAAATGGACAGATTCAGCAGGCAGAAAATCAGTAAGGACATAGTTGAACTTGACAGCACAATCAATTAACTCTATATAGTTGGCATGCATAGGCAACTTCATACTTCATCCAACAGCAGCAGATTACATAGTTTTCTCAAGAACACATTGAATATTCTCCAAAGAGAGCAAATTATGGGCCATAAATTGAATCTTAACAAATTTAAAAGAATAGAAATCATATAATGTCTGCTATTAGATCACAATAGAATCAAACTAGAAATCAATAACAGAAAGACAGCTGGGACATCCCAAAGTATTTGGAGATTAAACAATATACTTTGAAGTTATATGTGGATTGAAGAAGAAATTTCAAGAGAAATTTTAAAATATTTGAAATAAATAAATATATAACATTGAAATCTATAGGATGCAGTGAAAGCAGTGCTTAGAGGGAAATTTATAGTATTGACTGCATGTGTTAAATAAGGAAAGTATCTAAAATCAATAATCTAAGCTTCCACCTTAGGGAACTACAAAAGGAGAGAAAATTAAATCCAAAGTAAGCAAAAGACAAAAAAAAAAAAAAAAAAAAAAAAAAAAAAAAAAAAAAAAAGTAATAATAAAAGTTAAAGCAGAGATCAATTAAATTGAAAACAGGAAATCAATAAACTCAACAAAACAAAAAACTTCTCCTTTGGAAATATAAATAAAATTGATAAGCCTTAGCCAGATTAACTAAGAAAAAAAAAAAGACACAAATTTCCTAATATCAAAAATGAAAGAGGGGACATCATTACAGATCCCATGAACATTAACAAGGATAATAGATACTCTAGATGATAATTGATAATCTAGATGAAATTGACCAATTCCTTAAAAGACACAATCTGCCAAAATTTACCAAGAAATAGGCAATCTGAATAAGCCTATATCTATAAAAGCAGTTCAATCAATTGTCAATAAGCTTACAAAACAGAAGCACCAGGCCCAGATGGGTTCACTGATTATTTCTATCAAACTCTTGAGGAAGAAATCATAGTTATTGTCTATAATATCTTCCAGAAGAAAGAAGCAGAGGGAATACTTCCTATCTTGTTATATGAGGCCAGGCTTACACTAATACCAAAACCAAATGAAGACAGTACAAGAAAAGAAAACCACAGATCAATATGTCTTGTGAAAATAGATGCAAAAATCCTCAACAAAATATAAGAAATTGAATCCAACAATGTATAAAATAATTATACACCATAACCAAGTGATATTTACCCATATATGTAAGACTGGTTCAACATTCAAAAAAATCAAAGAATGTAATCTATCACTTTAAGAGGGTAAAGAAGAAAAATCACATGATCAAATTAATAGCTGCAGAAAAAGGAGTTGACAAAATCCAACATCCATTCATTAAAAACAAAACAAACAAGCCCCCCCCCCAAAAAAAAACCTCTCTGTAAACAAGGACTAGAGGGGAACTTCTCCAGCTTGATAGAGAGCATCTTCAAAATCCTATAGCTAATAGCATACTTAATGGTGAGAAACTCAGAACTTTCCTATGATCAGAACAAGGCAAAGATATCCCTCTCACCATTGCTTATCAACATTGTATTTTGAAAAAACCTAGGTGATTCAATATGACAAGAAAAGGGGAAAAAAAGATATAAAAATTAGGAAGGCTGAAATATAGCTGTCTTTTTTACTAGATGACATTGTAATTTATGCAGACAATCCTAAAGAATCAACAGAAAAAAAAAACACACAAACCTCCTGGAACTAATAAATGATTATGCAAGGTTGCAGTATACAGAGTTAGACAAAAGTTAATAGTTTTCTTCTATACTAGCAATGAACAAATGGAATTTGAAATTAAAAACACAACATGTTTAGAGTACTTAGGTATAAATGTAACAAAATATGTACACGATCTTTATGAGGAAAACTACACAACTCTGGTGAAAGATCAAAGGAGACCTAAATAAATGGGAAGATAGTCCATGTTCATGGATTGATGGATTGGAAGACTCAACGTTGTTAAGATGTTTGTTATCCCAGCTTGACCTATAGATTTATCATAATCTCAAAAATCTCAGCAAGTTATTTTGTGATATCAAACAACCTGATTCTAAAACTTATATGGAGAGGCAAGGAGAGGACTTGTTTACTAAGGTTGTTCATACAGACAGGTGGGGAATCAACAGATTAACATTCTGTCATTTAATGACTGCATTTGTGATTAGGCTTACATCCACAGTGACTGATTTCTTAAGAACTTAAATGTTTTTATATATCATTTAATATCAGCATTCTAGCCAGAGGTGATTTTACCTAGACAAGGTGAATACCGAGATAGGAGTTTAATGTTCTCTTGCCACCTAGGGTCCCATAAAAGTGACCCAGCATATATTGAAACCATAGATTCCTGCCTTAGCTATATCAAACCTCAGACATTTTTAAAATTGAGACATAATTGACATATAACGTTTGTTTCAGGTGTTCAACAATAATTTGATATTTTTATAAATTGCAAAATGATCACCACAATCAGTCTAGTTCGATAAGTTTAGTTAACATCCATCACTACACATAGTTACAATTTTTATCTTGTGATGAGAATTTTTGAGGTTCACCCTATTAGCAATTTTCAAAATATACAATACAGTATTATTAACTGTAGTCACTGTGCTGTACATTACATCCCCAAGACATAATTCCCAGTTTTCTGGGATCATTCTGGATTATACCAGAATTACAACGTGTTTGGTTAGCTCCCCCTTGCATTCTTAAAAGTGTTTCATTTTGGACAATAACGTATTTTCTCACCCTATTTGTACTATGGTGTTTTGATTTTGGTTTGCATGATATGGTTTTCCTATCTTTTAACTTTTTAAATTATTTTGCACGTAAAAATATTTTAATGTCATATATATTACTTGCTTATCATTATTCAAACAATACTGAGATATATAATGAAAACCTTAAAATTTTTCTCCACTGCCCCCACTAGAATCACCTACCTGAGGTGATTCATATTAGCAGTTTGATAAGAATACCCTTCTTGCTCAAAAAAACCTATGCATATGTGTAATGTACATTCATGCATACAAAACTCACACATATACATGCATATATAGGGATTATGAAGGCACTTTCCTTTACCATTTAAAAATATAGGATCATAATATATACATTACTCTTCAGCTTGTTTTGTATTATTTTCACTTTATATTATGAGCATCACTCTAAGTCAAACATATCTAGAACAGCTTTTTAAAAATAGCTATATAATATTCTACATTAAGTGTATTCCAAGGTTTATTCAACCCTTCTCTTATTGATGAAAAAAGTCAATATTTGCTCCAACAAACAATACTACAATAGACATCTTTGTATGTGTATGTGTGTTTATATATTTGTATGTGTATATTATCTCCTTTTATATTAATGTTTGCATTTTTGTAGAATTGGTTCCCATAATTAAGACTTGCTGAAGGAAATGGTATATTCATTTAAAAATCATTATGTTCAGTAAAAATGATTCATGCTTCTACCAGCAAATAAGAGAGCCTGTTTTGTCACATCCTTGTCAGCACTAGATGTCATAAGCCTTTCACAATTTTACCAATCCTGATATGTGTAAATTTATGCCTCATTATAGCTTAAATTTTCACTTCCATGACTACTAGAGAATGAGCATCATTTCATGTTAATTGACAGTTTGCATTTCCTTTTCTATGAATAGCCTGTTCTTAACAATTTTCTTAGGTTGTCTGTCTTTTACTGATCAGTTTCTACATTTTATATAAGGACTTTTTAAAAATTTTCTATGTTTTGTTTCAGGTGTATTTCTTACATAATGCATATTTTTTTTACAATTGGTTTTAAGTTCAGAGATTAAAATAATTCATATTTATTATCAGATATTCTTTACTATTTCTTTATGTTCCTTTTCATTTGTTTTTTAATTTTGGTATATCGTTGGCTTTAGCAGTTATTATTTGTTATGAATAACTATGCTCTGATATTCAAGAAATGGGGGAGATATTTAATAGCTAAAACGTTTCCTACTAAATTTTATGCTAAAATTCTAAGGTGAATATACAGTACTATTAATTAACAACTATAAGTTAATTAATCAAAACTCTGAGGCTACCAAAGTGTGGTTATGTTATTTCCAGTCCTTCCTGTGACCAAGAGTAGCCAAAGTAAAGCAATTCTAATGAAATTTATTGTCATTTTGCTTCTCATTTAACTTACATTCATAAAATAGTATGTTTTATATTGCGTGTCTCCATAGTACATAAACAATAGCGGAAATAGAAAGTTAAGTGCTTTAACAATTAATATTGATGGTCATTCTGTAGAGAACAGGCCAGGAATAAAAGCAAAAAACACCAGTCCAAAAATAACATTGAAAATGACTATATTATCAAATATAGTGTATCAAAATAATATAATAAAAGTACCTTCAATATGCTTTTTATGCAGAAAAGTTAGAAAAGAAAATTTGTTAATGTGAATTTCAACTTGTGAAAATACCTCTATAGAATTTCTTTGATGAGGCACAATTATAAAAAAGTCAATCATACAAAATACTATATATAAAATAGATAACAAGATCCTACTATATAGCACAGAGAATATATTCAATATCGTGTAATAACCTGTAGTGAAAAAGAATATGAAAATATATATATATGTATAATGAAATCACTTTGCTGTACACCAGAAACTAACACAACACTGTAAATCAATTGTACTTCAATAAAAAAAAATTAAAAGTCAATCAGCCAGCAAAATTCATTAGAAACTCTTACAGTGTTATGAATACGAAACAAAGGGGGATACCACGAAAGGGTAATGAATAAATCTTAGTTTTATTATTTATTTATTTATTTATTTGCGGTACACGGGCCTCTCACTGTTGTGGCCTCTCCCGTTGCGGAGCACAGGCCCCGGACGCGCAGGCTCAGCGGCCATGGCTCACGAGCCCAGCCGCTCCGCAGCATGTGGGATCTTCCCGGACCGGGGCACCAACCCGTGTCCCCTGCATCGGCAGGCGGACTCTCAACCACTGCGCCACCAGGGAAGCCCTAAATCTTAGTCTTAAACCTATTTTTTATCTTGTGTAAAATTGTATATGCCTTGCATGTCTTTTCTGGAAGTGAATATATTTGCTATATTTATGGGATGCCTTTCCAGTGTTAGCAACACCCCTTAGATACATAACTTGATATTTTATTCATTTGTGTTAATCAAGGTGTGGCTAGGTAAGCTTGGGGATAAGAAACAGTGTTCCAGGACTGGTATTATTCAGCAATTGTCAGATTTCCCTAGATATCAATGTTCATGTCAAATAGAAACACTGAATAATTACTGAAACCTGGCAGCATATTCATCTATAGCTGGTGTAGTACCACAGATCAAGAAGTTGTGCATATCTACTCTGGATGTGTAGGAATGTTATTATGAGACATATATAAAAGTTTCATACAGGGCATCCATTCTCTATTTCTTCTAAATAGACTGTAGTCCTACATCAGTGCAAAGGGAAGAACACTGAAACTGAGGTGTGGATAACTACATCTTAACATTTCCACTATTTGCATTAAATAATTTTTCAGCAGTAATGGACTTCAGAGATTATGCAAGCCAAATTTCTAATCTTATGAATTAGAAAAGTAAGGCACAACAGCAGTTAACTGACTTGTTCAAAGTCTCAAAGACAAAGTGGCAAAGCTGGGACTCTGACCCAAACATTCTCATTCCAGAACAGTAGACCTATAACACCATGCTGACATATGGTAGCCTCTCCTTGAATTTACTCATCTGTAAAACTGAGTTCGTTGAACTTAAGAAGTAGTTTTCATACAGGATTACCCCAGGTAATCCTGGGGTTCCACAGGATGACTTGGGGGGCCCTTATAAATAGGCATGAGATGATGCATGATAGTCAAGGTTCAGGGCCTCACTGGAGTTCTATGTAGGGGTCATTTGAAAAAAAAAATTCATGGATTAATAAAAATTTGAAATCACATTTATTAATGATTTACTTCCAAGTTCTATAGATGCGAAATCGTCATGTATAAGTTTGAAGTTCAATAGAATTTCACCCTGATAAATCAAGCAATTTATAGTCTCCTCTTTTTCTCTCCAGCTGCTGGGGGATATTTCAGTCCCACTACTCCTTTTGGGAACTTTGCTCTAAGAACTCCATCTACTCACTTAGTATTTACTACTTTTTATTTACTTGTTTCTGGTGCAAGAACTACATTTCATCAGTTTTTAAGTTTTCCATTGTATCTTCATAAAATCAAAGAGTTACTGCTTGATTGACAGTATCAATAGTCACACATTCCCAAACTTTCAGAGGACATCCACTGTCATATGTAAACTCTGAATACTGAAATAACCATCTTTCTGAATGTTTCTCATCTCTAATTTATTTTATATGAGCCATATGAATTATCTTTCTAAATCCCAGATCTAATTCTATGAAGTTTATGAAGTTTAAAAAACCATCAATGGCTCCCTATTACCTAGTCCTAGAAAATCAAGTTCACATTCCTCAGGTTGCCACACAAGGTCTTCCAAGATCTGATCACAGCCTAACTTCCAAACTTTATACACTCACATCTCAACCAAAGCTCAAGCCACATAGGTCATTGACCGTTAAAGGCAACTCCCCAACTCCCATACTTAATAAGTTTCTGTCTCTAAATATTTTTATCTTTAATATCAGCATTATCCCATTGTGTTATAATTCTTTATTTAAAAGTTTGTCTTTCCTTCAAAACTGTGATCTTACAGGACTGGGACTTTGTCTCGTAGACTGGTCTTTTTTATACTCATGTTCAATATCTAACAGCTTACGAACAAGGGATTAATTTCCAAAATATACAAACAGCTCATATAGCTTAACATCAAAAAACAAACAACCCAATCAAAAAATGGGCAGAAGATCTAAAAAGACATTTCTCTAAAGATGACATACAGGTGGCCAACAGGCACATGAAAAGATGCTCAATTTCAGTAATTATTAGAGAAATGCAAATCAAAACCACAATGAGGTATCACCTTACACCAGTCAGAATGGCCACCATTAAAAAGTCCACAAATAATAAATGCTGAAGAGAGTATGGAGAAAAGGCAACCCTCCTATACTGTTGGTGGGAATGTAAATTGGTGTAGCCACTAAGGAGAACAGTATGGAGGCTTCTGAAAAAATTAAAAATAGAACTACCATATGATCCAGCCACTCCTGGGCATGTATCCGGAGAAAACTCTTAATTCGAAAAGTTACATGCACCCCAGTGTTCATTGTAGCACTATTTACAATAGCCAAGACATGGAAGCAACCTAAATGCCCATCAACAGATGAATGGATAAAGAAGCTGTATATATATATATATATATAATGGAATATCATTCAACCATAAAAGAGAATGAAATAATTCCATCTGCAGCAACAGGGATGGACCTAGAGATTACCATATTAAGTGACTTCAGACAAGACAAATATCACATGATATCACTTATACGTGGAATCTTTAAAAATGATACAAATGAACTTATTTACAAAACAGAAATATACTCACAGATATAGAAAACAAACATGGTTACCAAAGGGGATGGGGGGAGGGGAGGAGAGATAAATTAGGAGTTTGGTATTAACATATACACACTACTATATATAAAATAAATAACCAACAAGGACCTACTATATAGCACCGGGAACTATACTCAATATCTTGTAATAACCTATAATGGAAAAGAATCTGAAAAAGAATGTATATAGAGATATATATCTATATCTCTATCTATATATGTATAACTGAAAAAAATTAACAACTTGCAGGTAATGACTAGCAGGCATTTTGTAGATGCATACAAAGTTGCATTAAAACCTGGACTCCAATCTTACTTCCTTAAGACCTACCCATTTTTCAAAGTCCTATTAAAATTGTAATTCTCCAGTCACTAGAGTTCTTAGAGTGCATATCATACATCTTTGAGTTGGCAGATTATAATCGGCAGATGCTTAATAAATGCTAAACTGAACTATTAAGGAACAGAAGTTAAGATTTTACAGAGATCTAGAAAAACTCATTGCAAATCTGCCAACGTATGCACAATGATCATTTTAGGAGATTTTAATCACTCATCCATCTTAAGGTTAATATGCAGTAATGGTTACATATTATGTCATAAGCATGGCAATCAGCAATTAACAAATGTGCCAAATATAAAATTCTAATCACCGGTGCTTGTATACTGTATTCTCTAACTGCCTTACTACTTGCCTGAACTTTATATATCACTGTCCAACTATAGGACTCATAGGATTGTATGAATGAGAGAAAATGAGCAGCCAAGTACTAGACTGAATCTATTTAAAGATTCTGCTGAGCTGAGGTGCGATGGTCACGGGTAGAACAAAGATAGAGATTTACTGAAGAAAAATGTCAAGGAAAGCAATATAACCAAGCATGGTAGACCAAACTATCATGCAGAGTCTCAAGGGAGTGCTTTATTCTGAAAGCAAAACTGTAAACAATGCCTGGTCCAGCAACAATAAGCAAGACATTAGGTAAGTTACATGTGCGTGTATTGGTAGCACATAAACCAAGCGTGGTAAGAAGTCATGAGTATAGCTAGTATGGTAAAACCTGTAAGTCATGTAATAAATTTTACAATGTCACACATGTACATTAACATCTTTACACTATAATTTAAAAATGACATTTCAAGTTTTTTATATAAATATAGTAAAGTATGTGCATTCATTCATTCAATCAATAACTGTTTTTGAGGGCTCTACTCTGTGCTAGGTAATATTCTAGATGCTGGGGGATAGTGATTAACAAGAGAGTCTCTGCCCTCACAAATAAGAAAATTTCAGATAGTAGCAAGAGGTATGAGGAAAATGAAAGAATATAAGACATTGCAGGGAGAGGAGAGGCCACTCTAACTCTAGAAGCAAGTGAATTATATGCTCATCAATTCACTTTTCACCGCAGAGTCTGCGTTTTTCTTTTAGTTGGTTGGATTTTGTGGCTACTGTAGCAGATTTTTTCTTCTTCTTTAAGAAAAGGCTCATGAGTGCTCTGTCCCCTACATTTTGACATGGATGCATAATTTTCTACCCATGCACTTTATACTTAAACAATAACTTGGCTAGGTATAAAATTCTTCAAGTCACATTTTATTTCCCTCGGAATTTTGTGGCTATTATTCCATTATCTTTTGTATTTAGGTGTGGAAAATCTGAAGCCATTTTGATCACCGCCCCCTCCCGCCCCAGGATGATGTGCCATTTCTACCTGAACGCTTAAATTATTCTTCTTTTATCTTGAAGTTCAGTCATGCTACCATGATATAATGTACTGGCAATCATTTTATATTAATTTTTAAATAGTATATGATATTCCCCTTTGTTAATTCCATTGTTTCAGTCATTTGGAGGAAAATTTTCCCCTGTCACAAATTATTTTACTTTTCCATTTGAGGGTTATCTTTTGTAGGAACATTTATCTATAAATTGCCTTATTACTGTCCCTGGTATTTCTATATAGTTGCCCTGTTATTTTCATCTGAAATTTACTGTGGCCAACTCTGTTCTAATATTTATTCTCTACTCCTTATCCTATGACACTTTTCTCACCTACCAGACAACATTGTCTTTTCTCAGCACTTCTAAATGAGGACATGGTATTGTCTCTTCTATCTGCTCTTATGAAGCCTGGGAACACAGGGTGGATGGATAGGGGTGTGTGAGGGTGGTAGTAAAGCAGGGGAATGCAAGAAGGCAAAGTTATGGTCAGTTGTATTGGTGAGCAAGGATGTGCTCCTTTTTTTAACAATTTATCTTTTTAAGTTCATTGTGGGGTTTGATGAGCTGCCTTTCTTGGTGAGAGAGTGGTCACTTGGTCTTCAAGATTTCCTTCCAATTAAGAGTGAAGCGTTTTGCTTTTGACAGAGACTATGATATTCAGGGGTCATTTGCCCACTTCACTTGCTTTTCTCCAGCAGACATGTCCACTGCCTCTCTCCAAGGTGGAGTACTACTGAGATCTGTTTCAGAATTTTACCCACTTTTGTTACCATCTATATGAGTTTTCTATGACTGCCATAACAAATGTCCGCAATCTGGGTGGCTTAAAACAATAGAAATTTATTCTCTCACAGTTCTGGAAGCCAAAGTTTGAAATCAAAGTGTTGACAGAATTCCATGCCGCTCTCCTAGCCTTAGGAGGCTGCTGGTGTTCCTTAGCTTGTAACTGCCTAACTCCGATTTCTGCCTCTGTCTTCACATGGCCTTTTCCTTTTGTCTCTTTCCCCCTCTTTTCTTCATTTCCAAGGACGCTTGTTATTGGATTTAGGACCCACCTAATCCAGGACTATCTCATCTGGAGATTCTTAAATTAATTATATTGGAACAGACCCTTTTTCCACATCAGGTCACATTCACAGGTTCTAGGTGTACATATCATTTGGGGTGCCACCACTCAATTCACTACACTATCTATATTATTATTTTTGGAGGGGTGTCATTTTAGGAGATGCTGTTAGTCATGTGGGTTCTTGAAAGATTTTTCTCATTCTCGGGCTGCCAGCTTTCAGTGACTTTTTTGCATAAAGTGTCTTTTACTTAGTTTGATTCTCTATTTTATACTTTCGTAAGGTTTTAGGTACCCAATTTTAGCTCATTATAATGTGCTTCCGTCTGTCATCTTACCCCACCAGTACATTTTACTTTATGAATGACAGGGATACATATACCTTTAGACTCTATTGTGTAATCATTAGATTAGTATGTTAAGTCCATTATGAAGGTCAGAATCTATGTTATATCATTTCTTTGCTGTAATGAGTAGTTTTAAAAAGAGTATGATATGCCATCAAAATAGGTATGACATACTTCAGCAGATTGAGAGTACTCATGATGTCATATCTTTTCAATTTTTCCAATTAAACTAGTTCTATCTCCACTTGCTAAATTTGTAGAAATCTCAAATTTTTGAGATTTCTTTTTGTTCTCCTGAATTGTCCAAGAATACAGAATTTGTCCAGTGAGAACAAACTAGGTTTCTTTCCAAATGCCATCTAGAGAAAACAAGATTATCTGATCCATTCACAGCTTTTGGTTTATGCTTTTCCTGTTTTTTTTTTTTTTTTTCAAATTTTTGTTGCAGCTAAAAGGTATCAACACAGAAAACCAGTGCAACATAGTTTGATGTTCTTGCTGGTCCAGATACCTGTACAAGCTCCAACGGTGCACAGGTCTGAGTCCCAAATTTATAATTATCTAATTCATACTTATATGCCCAGCATTGTCTCCAAAGAGATCTGCAATGTCAGGGTTCTCGGATCTGAAAGTGATGCCAATCCTTACACTCTTTTCCAGAGTAAACTTTTCTCAACAGATATCTTGAACCTGGCGTTGAGTTCAGGTGACCAGTCAGTATTCTTTTCTCTCATGATGAATTCACCCTGTCAGTGAATATCAGTCAGGAACAATTCACTCTTTCGTAAAGACTATCATGGGACCTCAAAAGATAAGAGGTTGGGTTCTTAATCTCATTCTGCCCAGGAAACTACCTATGGAAATGTAATTATTTCCTTCTTAGCAACCAGTTGTGCATAAAAAAGCATATTGGACCTGTAGAATTTACGTCACCATAAAATAAGTATTACTAGTCTTCATTTATTTTTAATTAATTATTTTATTTTGCATCTTTTGGTAAAAAGAATAAACTGTACTTTCTTTTTAAATTGAAGTATAGTTGATTTTTAATGCTGTGTTAGTTTCTGATGTACAGTAAAGTGATTCATATATATATATATATATATACACACATATATATATATACCTTATACATTTTCATACTCTTTTCCATTATGGTTTATTACAGTATATTGAATATAGTTCCCTGTGCTATGCAAAGGACCTTGTTTACCTAAAAAAAGGACAAAGTTCACATATATCCCCTCCCCTCCATCCACAGTTTCCTCTATTATTGATGTCTTGCATTAGTGGCGGCTTTGTTACAATTCATGAATCAATATTGTTACATTATTATTAAGTTCATTGTTTACATTTGGGTTCACTCTTTGTGCTGTAAAGTTCTGTGGGTGTTGACAAATGTATGCCATGTGTCCACCATGAAAGTGTCATATTGAATAGTTTCACTGCTCTAAAATTCTCCTGTGCAGCACCTATTCTTTCCTCCCTCCCACCCTTCTCAATCTCTGGAACCGTTAATCTTTTTACTGTCTCCATATTTTTGTCATTTCTAGAATGTCATATAGTTGGAATCACACAACAGGTAGCCCTTTAACACTGGCTTCTTTTGCACAATATGCATTTGAGATACCTCCATGTCCTTCTGTGGCTTGATAGTTCATTTCTTTTTATCACTGATTATATTCCACTGAATGGATATACCACAATTGTTTATCCATTTACCTGTTGAAGGACATCTTGGTTGTTTCCATTTTCAACAATTATAAGTAAATAAAACCTCTATGAACATTGGCATGACAGTTGGGAAGAATTGACATCTTAACAATAGTGAGTCTTCCTATTGATAAATATGGAATATCTATTTACTTAGTTCTTTCATCAGTTTTATTGTTTTACTCATATATATATATATAGTACTTACTTTGTTATTGTACTTATTTTTACCTGATTACTTCATTATCATGCTAATGTAAATGGTGTTGTGTTTTTAATTTCAAATGACAATTGTTCATTACTGGTATATAGAAATCAATAGTCTTTTGTAATTAACCTTGTATCTTATAACTGTACCTTTCTATAATTACCTATTAGTTCCAGGAGTTCTTTTGTTGATTCTTTTGGGTTTTTTTTTTTCAAGACAATCATGTCATCTAAAAACAGAACACTTTTTTATTTCTTCTGTATGTATTTTACTTCTTTTTCTCATTTAATTAGATTAGCTATATTTCTCAAATGATGTTGATACGAGTGGTGAGAGGATTACATCATTAACTTGTTCTTAGTCTTAAAGGAAAGCATCTCGTTTCTTACAATTAAGTATGGGTGTTGGCTGTAGGTATTTTGTAAATAAATTTTACCAGATTGCATAAATTACTCTCTATTCCTAGTTTGCTGCAAGTGTTTATAATGAATCCCTGTTGGATTTTGTAAAATCCTTTTCTGCATTTATTGACATGATTTTTCGTTTTAGCCTGTTGATGTTTTTGATTAATTGATTAAATTAACTGATTTTCAGTTATGGAACCAACCTTGCATACCTGGAGTAAATTCCAGTTAGTCGTGATGCATAATTAATACACTATTGGAATTAATTTGCTAATATTTTGTTGAGTTTTTTTTCCCACCTACGTTCATGGAAATATTCATCTGGAGGTTTCCTATCATGTAATGCCATCATCAGGTTTTGGTATTAGGGTGATGCTGGCCTCATAGAATGAGTTAGTAAATATTCTCTCTGTTTTTACTTCTACAAGAGTTTGTAGAGAGTTGGTATACTTTCTTCCCTAAATGTTTGGTAGAATTCACCGGTGAAACCATCTGAACCTGGAATTTCGTGTTTTGGAAAGTTATTAATTGTTGATTCAATTTCTTTAGTAAAGAAAATAGACCTATCCAGATCATCTATTTCTTCATGTGTGAGTTTTGGTCACTGTGTCTTTAAAGGAATTGGTTCATTTATCTAAATTATCAAATTTGTGGGCATAGAATTGTTCATAATTCATTAGGCAAGGTTCTCCAGAAAAACAGAACCAATAGGGGGTATATACATATATATATATATATATATATTTAAGTAATTAGCTCATGTGATTTTGGGGACTGGGAAGTTCAAAATTCGCAGGATAGCTCAGTAGGCTGGCAGTTCAGGGAAGTTGATGTTGGAATCTTGTATCTGAAGGCAATCTGGAGGCAGAATTCCTTCTTCCTTGGGAGAACACAGTCTTTACTCTTACAGTCTTCAAGAGACTGAATGATGTCTTAGTCTGCTCAGGTTGCTATAACAAAATACCACAGACTAGGTGGCTTAAACAATAGATATTTATTTCTCACAGTTCTGGAGGCTGGAGAGTCCAAGATCAAGGTGCCAGTCAAGTTGGTTCCTGGTGAGAATCTTCCTGGCTTTCAGAGGACCATCTTCTCACTATGTCCTCACATGATGGAGAAAGGAAGCTCTGGTGTCTCTTCCACTTCTTATAAGGGCACTAATCCCATCATGAGTACCCTACTTTCATGACTTCATCAAAAATTACCTCCTGAAGTCCCAACCTAATACCATCACAGTTGAATTTAGGGCTTCAGTATATGAATTTTGGGAATAATACAGGCATTTAGTCCATAACAAACAAGGATCATCCACATCATGAAGGTAACTTAACCTGTTTTCTTCATAGTCTATAGATTTAAATGTTAATATCATCTAAAATATACCTTCACAGCAACATATGGACTGGTGTTTGACCAAGCAACTGATTACCATAGCCAAGCCAAGTTGACCCATAAAATTAAACATCACAGTAATATTCTTTTATTATTATTTTAATATCTATGGAACTAGTAGTAATGACCCATCTTATTTCTAATGTTAGTAATTTGTCTTCTTTCTTATTTTCTTGGTGAGCCTGGCTGGAGAGTGGTTTACCAATTTTATTCATCTTTCAAAGAACCAGATATCAGTTTCAATGAGTTTCTCTATTAACTTTTTGTTTTCAATTTGTTCTCTAAATTTTGTTAATTCTTTTCTTCTGATTAATTTAGCCTTTTTTAAACATCTTTATTGGAGTATAATTGCCTTACAATGGTGTGTTAGTTTCTGCTTTATAACAAAGTGAATGAGGTTTACTTATACATATATCCCCATATCTCTTCCCTCTTACATCTCCCTCCCTCCCACCCTCCCTACCCCACCCCTCTAGGTGGTCAAAAAGCACTGAGCTGATGTCCCAGTGCTATGCAGCTGCTTCCCACTAGCTATCTATTTTACATTTGGTAGTGTATATATGTTCATGCCACTCTCTCCCTTTGTCCCAGCTTACCCTTACCCCTCCCCATATCCTCAAGTCCATTCTCTACATCTGTGTCTTTATTCCTGTCCTGTTTCTAGGTTCTTCAGAACCACTTTTTTTTTTTTTAGATTCCATATATATGTGTTAGCATATGGTGTTTGTTTTACTCTTTCTGACTTACTTCACTCTGTATGACAGACTCTAGGTCCATCTACCTCATTATAAATAACTCAATTTCGTTTCCTTTTATGGCTGGGTAATATTCTATTGTATATATGTGCCACATCTTCTTTATCCATTCATCTGTCAATGAACACTTAGGTCACTTCCATGTCCTGGCTATTGTAAATAGAGCTGCAATGAACATTGTGGTACATGACTCTTTTTGAATTATGGTTTTCTCAGGGTAGAAATTATGGTTTTCTCAGCATTTATTGTTTCTAGATTTTTTGATGATGGCCATTCTGACTGGTGTGAGGTGATACCTCATTGTAGTTTTGATTTGCATTTCTCTAATGATTAGTGATGTTGAGCATCCTTTCATGTGTTTGTTGGCAATCTGTATATCTTCTTTGGAGAAATAGCTATTTAGGTCTTCTGCCCATTTTTGGATTGCATTGTTTGCTTTTTTTGATATTGAGCTGCATGAGCTGCTTGTAAATTTTGGAGATTAATCCTTTGTCAGTTGCTTCATTTGCAAATATTTTCTCCCATTTTGAGGGTTGCCTTTTCAGATTAATTTAGTTTTAATTTGTTCTCTTTTTTCTATTTTCCTAATATGGAGTCTTAGAGAATTAACTTACCTCTTTCTTCTTTTTTAATATATGCATTCAGTGTTCTAGGTACTGCTTTTACTGTGTTACACACATTTTGTTAATATGTATTTTATTTTTATTTAGTTCAAAATATTTTAAAATTTCTCTTGAGACTTCTTCTTTGATCCATATGTTATCTAAAAGTGTGTTTTTTAATCTCCAAATATTTTGGTATTTTCCATCTGTTTTTCTGTTGTTGATTTCTAGTTTAATTACATTTTAGTTTGAGAGCATAGTTTGCATGACTTCTATTTTTTAAAACTTGTTAAGGTATATTTTGTGACTCAGAATATGTTCAACCCTATTGAAAATTCCCTGTTAACTTGCACAAAGTGTGTATCATGTAGTTGTTGGATTAATTATTTTACAAATGTCAATTAGGTCTGGTTAATTTACAGTGCTTTTTAGTTCAATTACATCCTTACTGATTTTCTGTCTGCTGAATCTGTCAATTACTGCTAGAGGAGTGTTGAAATCTCCAGTTATAACAGTGGTTTTATCTATTTCTTCTTGCATTTTATCAGTTTTTGCTCCCAAGGTTTCAATGCAGTTGTTAGGCACAATCACATTAAGAATTGTTATGTGGGCTTCCCTGGTGGTGCAGTGGTTGAGAGTCCGCCTGCCAATGCAGGGGACACGGGTTCATGCCCTGGTTTGGGAAGATCCCACATGCCGTGGAGCGGCTGGGCCCGTGAGCCATGGCCACTGAGCCTGCGCGTCCGGAGCTTGTGCTCCGCCACTGGAGAGGCCACAACAGTGAGAGGCCCGTGTACCGCAAAAAAAAAAAAAAAAAAAAAAAAAAAAAAAAATTTTTTTGTTCTACTTCTGTAAAAAATGCCATTGGTAATTTGATAGGACAGGGGAGACACAGAAAGGAAAAGGCCCTCAGGCCAAAAAAAAAAAAAAAAAAAAAAAAAAAAAAAGAATTGTTATGTTTTCTTAGAGAATTGATCCCTTTATTATTATGTAATTCTCCTGTTTATTCCTGAGAGATTTCCTTGCTCTGAAGTCAGCTTTGTCTGAAATGAATATAGTTACTTCAGCTTTCTTTTGATTAAGGTTAACATGACATATCATTCTCCATCTTTTCACTTTTGACCTTTATGTGTCTTTATATTTAAATTGGGTTTCGTGTAGACAACATAAAATTGGGTCTCATTTTTTTTTCATCCACTCAGAGAGTCTCTGTCTTTTAACTGGTGTATTTTTATTTCATTTTTACAACTTTACAAAGTCATTAATTTTTAGTTTTTTAAGGAACCGCCATACTGTTCTCCATAGTGGCTGTATCAATTTACATTCCCACCAACAGTGCAAGAGGGTTCCCTTTTCTCCACACCCTCTCCAGCATTCACTGTTTGTAGATTTTTTTTTCTTTTCTCTTTTAGATAAAAGGAGCATTTTTATTTATTTATTTCATGTAGTTTTTTTTTCTGACAAGTTGATTAAGATATAATTCACATACCATATAAATCAGCCATGTAAAAGTGTACATTTTAATGACTTTTAATACAGTCACAGAAGTGTGCATCCTTCCCCATAAAACGTCAATGCTACTCTCTCACTTCATCCTACCTTCCCCTTCCCATGCCCCATGCTCTCAAGTCTGCTTTCTACGTTTGCTTCTTTATTCCTGCCCTGCCACTAGATTCATCAGTACTGCTTTTTTAAATCACATATATATGCATTATGATACAGTATTTGTTCTTCTCTTTCTGACTTACTTCACTCTGTCTGACAGACTCTAGGTCCATCCACGTCTCTACAAATAACTCAATTTCGTTTCTTTTTATGGCTGAGTAATATTCCATTGTATATATGTACCACATCTTCTTTATCCATTCATCTGTTGGTGGACACTTAGGTTGCTTCCATGTCCTGGCTATTGTAAATATTGCTGCCATGAACATTGTAGTATGTGACTCTATCTGAATTATGGTTTCCTCAGGGTATAGGCCCAGTAGTGGGATTGCTGTGTCATATGGTGGTTCTATTTTTAGTTTTTTAAAGAACCTCCATACTGTTCTCCATAGTGGCTGTATCAATTTACACTCCCACCAACAGTGCAAGAGGGTTCTCTTTTCTCCACACCCTCTTCAACATTTATTGTTTGTAGATTTTTTTTTTACATCTTTATTGGAGTATAATTGCTTTACAATGGTGTGTTAGTTTCTGCTTTATAACAAAGTGAATCAGTTATACATATACATATGTTCCCATATCTCTTCCCTCTTGCATCTCCCTCCCTCCCACCCTCCCTATCCCACCCCTCCAGGAGGTCACAAAGCACCGAGCTGATCTCCCTGTGCTATACGGCTGCTTCCCACTAGCTATCTACCTTACGTTTGGTAGTGTATATATGTCTATGCCTCTCTCTCACTTTTTCCCAGCTTACCCTTCCCACTCCCCATATCCTCTAGTTTTTTGATGATGGCCATTCTGACCAGTGTGAGGTGATACCTCATTGTAGTTTTCATTTGCATTTCTCTAATGATTAGTGATGTTGAGCATCCTTTCATGTGTTTGTTGGCAATCTTTACATCTTCTCTGGAGAAATGTCTATTTAGGTCTTCTGCCCATTGTTGGATTGGGTTGTTTGTTTTTTTTGGTATTGAGCTGCATGAGCTGCTTGTATATTTTGAAGATTAATCCTTTGTCAGTTGCTTCATTTGCCGTTATTTTCTCCCATTCTGATGGTTCTCTTTTCTTCTTGTTTATGGTTTCCTTTGCTGTGCAAAAGCTTTTAAGTTACATTAGGTCCCATTTGTTTGTTTTTATTTCTATTTCTCTAGGGGGTGGGTCAAAAAGGATCTTGCTGTGATTTATGTCATAGAGTATTCTGCCTATATTTTCCTTTAAGAGTTTTTATAGTGTCTTGTCTTACATTTAGGTCTTTAATCCATTTTGAGTTTATTTTTTTGTATGGTGTTAGGAAGTATTCTAATTTCATTCTTTTACATGTAGCTGTCCAGTTTTCCCAGTACCACTTATTGAAGATGCTGTCTTTTCTCCATTGTATATTCTTGCTTCCTTTATCAAAGATAGAACTACCATATGACCCAGGAATCCCACTACTGGACATATACCCTGAGAAAACCATAATTCAAAAAGAGTCATGTCCCACAATGTTCATTGCAGCTCTATTTACAACAGCCAGGACATGGAAGCAACCTAAGTGTCCATTGACAGATGAATGGATAAAGAAGATGTGGCACATATATACAATGGAATATTAGCCATAAAAGGAAACGAATTTGAGTTATTTGTCGTGAGGTGGATGGACCTGTCGTCTGTCATACAGAGTGAAGTAAGTCAGAAAGAGTAAAACAAACACCATATGCTAACACATATATATGGAATCTAAAAAAAAGGTTTTGAAGAACCTAGGGGCAGGACAGGAATAAAGATGCAGACATAGAGAATGGACTTGAGAACATGGGGAAGGGGAAGGGTAAGCTGGGACAAATTGAGAGAGTAGCACTGACATATATACACTACCAAATTTAAAATAGATAGCTAATGAGAAGCAGCTGCATAGCACAGGGACATCAGCTCAGTGCTTTGTGACCGCCTAGAAGGGTGGGATAGGGAGGATGGTAGGGAGACGCGAGAGGGAGGGGATATGGGGATATATGTATACATGTAGTTGATTCACTTTGTTATACAGAAGAAACTAACACACCATTGTAAAGCAATTATACTTCAATAAAGATGTTAAATAAATAAATAAATAGAATAGTTCCAAGAATTTCCAATATCATAAAAAGAAAAAAGTCATTAATAGAATGAAAAGACTTACCTCTTAAAAGGTTACTTTTCCTGTTAGATTGTAACTGATTCAGTCATACTGGTAAATTATATACACAGGAAATTTGGTTTATCTTCTAGCATAACTTGATTAATAGAGAACTAATTTAGTCTTTATTTAGTCAATTTAAATCTTTTCTCAGTTAATTACAGTTATTTAAACATAATATACTTAGACATATTTCTAAAGTAATATGCGACTAGAATTTGATCATTTATTTTCTTAGCTGCCTCTGTTAACATACCGATCAAATGCAAGATCAACAGATATTAGGGGAGAGAGACTTTAAAGAATTAAAAAGTTTCTGAAAAGGAGAGAGAAAGAGTATTAGATTTGATTTTGGAAAGATAACTCAAGTGCCAGTAAAGAGGACAGATGCACTCAGGTGACAGGGAGATCAGCTGGGGCTTACTGAAGGCTATAGAAGTGGTTCCAGTGAAATTTTATGATTGCCTGAACTAAGACTAAGCTAGTGGAAGTCAACAGAGTGAATGACTTATACAGATGTTAAGGAAATATACTATTTTGTAGGATTTGGTGATGGATGAGATGAAGGAGCAAATGTATTAAGAGGGAGTCCAGGTTTTGATGACTAAATGATTGGGCAAATGTTGCTCCCTAAGACAGAGAATGTAGAAGGAGGAACAGGATAAAAGTGATGATAATCAGTCTTCCATTGTGCCACATACATCTGGGTAGAGATTTCTAATTGGTATTTGACTTGAATGGTTTTAAAGTTCACAAAAGAGGTATAGACTTGAGGGTATTTGAGAGCTATCTATGGAATTTAAATCTGTGAGGGCCCCTGGAATAGAGACAGAGACAGAATTAAAGATATTAGAAATGATAAAAAAAATTATAAACTATTAATCATTAGATTTTATAATTTAAAGGGCAGCCCTTTATATGCCTACAATTAGAATGAGTCATTCCTAGAAAGTATTTGGCCATATTTATCAGCCTTTATTATTTTTACCAGACTCTGTTTTGGTGGCTAAGAATTACATCATTCAATCATATGAGTCATATTTAGGCAAAACGATTTTTATGGATAAAATAATGTTGTATAACATCTAAAACTAGCTCATATTGGATATCAGAAAAGTACTTGACATTTGATTCATAACAAATTTCTAAACAAATAGATGTTCAACAAAAAGAGACTTCTTAGCCTATTTGAAACAAGTTCTGGATTTCCATCAAATTATGGTGTCAATTTACAATTCATAAGTTATTTATTATACATTATCACAATTCATATTATTATTTACATGAAAAACTACAACGTGCTTCGTATTGTGCTGAGCATTCTGTGGGATACAAAGATGAATCAGATGTAAACTGTCCTTAAGATACTTATAGACTTGTATGGGGAACTAAGACACAGACTTAGGTAAGTATACAAGGAGTACAGAGTTAAGAATCACAGACAATTTTAAAATGAAATTAAGAGAACAATCCTATTTGCAATAGCATCAGAGCCACATAAAATATTTAGGAATAAATTTAACAAAATAAGTTCAAAGCTTACAGTCTGGAAACTACAAAACATTGTTGAAAGAAATTAAAGAAAATCTAAATAAATGGGAAAACATCCTATATTCAAGGATAAGAAGCATTGTTATGCATTGTTAAAAAGGCAATACCCATCAAATTGATCTATAGGGGCAACAAAATCCTTAGCAGAATCCCAGCTGACTACTTCTGAGAAATTAAAGAGATGATTCTAAAAGTCTTATGGAATTGCAAGGGACTGAAACAGCAAAAACAATCTTGAAAAGAACAAACCAGAAGGATTCACACTTTCTGCTTTCAAAATTTAATCCAAAGCAATGGTAATAAAACTCTGGTAGTGGCACAGGATAAATATGTATATAACTGGAATAGAATTGAAGAGTCTAGAAATAAACCTATACATCTAGTTAACTGATTGATTTTTGACAAGGTGCTAGGACTAATCAATGGGGAAAAGAATAGTCTTTTCTTCTACAAATGTGGTTTATTTGTTGCTTTATAAGATTATTTTTGAATAAATTTCACTCCAGTCCTTGATTATATATCTTTTGGCAACAGATAGCTTATTATTAATTATTATTATTATTAACTTAGAGGCATAATGTTTGACACAGAGCATTCCACATAGTAGAAGATTGATAAATATTTATAAAAGGAGGAAAATAATCAATTTAAGGCCAGTAATGAAGGAAGGGAGGAAGAGGAAGAAGAAAATATAACATGATTTCTTTTCCCTGTCTCAAAAAATTTGAGCACTACGATAGACCCCAGAGATAATTAAATTTTCACATTTCATAGGGAATTTAAAAGTACTAAAGAGGTTAAATGAGCTATCCAAGATCACAGTGCTTGCTAATAACAAAGCTAGTAACAAATTAGGTCTTCTGATCCTTCACTCAGTGTCCTTTACACTGCACTGCAATGCTATTTCACTGAAAAAAAATCTAATCAAGGCTATCAATGAAAATATATTTTTCCATGCTGCAAAAGATTGCTTTATTTCTCCTTAAAATAGATGTTTAATCATGGATTCTAAAATAAAATGGATAACTTTAAAATAATGGCTAATTGTATTTATTGTGTAGCTTTTCTTACTGTGGTTGAGCTAAATACTGAAAAAAACAAAGAAGGCTTATAGAAGCTGATACCTGCAGAGTGTAATATATGGCTTTGCAGATTTTATGCAATAGAATTTAGGTATCAGATTAAAATCAGGGTACTATTCTAATTTTTCCTTTAACTTTATGAATTCTTTCCATACGCGTCAAGAACATACGTGAAGTTATCCAGTGGAATTCCCAGATCACCAAAATTCCTCAAAAATAGGAGCCTCTGGGAGTAGGGCCCAGAAATTTGTGTTTTAACAAGGCTTTCAGTTCATCTGAAAGATGCTAAAGTTATGAATCACTGCCTTAGTCTACAACCATCAATGATTTACACCTAAATCACTGAAGTTGTTTCCCACTGTCTCCTTGCTTTCCATTCTAACACACAAATTATCTACATGGTCGCCAGAAAACAGTTATAAGATAAAAATCTGATGATGTTATTTCATTCTTCATTCATTCATCAAATATTTATTGAGACTTCTAACCCTTCAGGGTACAGCAGTGAACACAAAGAACAAAGATTTCTGTTCTTGTGGTGGTTATATTCAATGCCTTTTATTCCCCTCCAAATTCCTCAGTGACTTCCTAGTGCTTAGATAAAAAATTCAAACTCGTTTTTATAATAGGCCCAGCACTCAGTGGTGTAGGCTTCCTCTGAGGATTTGGTTCTCTTCTTGTATCCTGTAACCCAACCACACCATGCAGTTGCTTTCTTACCTACATTCATTTGCAAGGTGATCTATCCCCTTCCCGGAGGAGACCCCCAACCCTGTTCTGCTCCATTTTGCAAAACCTACATGCATTTTAAGATTCAAGAATTATTTGTTACCAAAATTCACAAGAAGAAATAGATGATCTGAATAGGCCTATATCTATGGAAGAAATTGAATCAGTAATTAATAACCTTCCAAAACAGAAAGCACCAGGTCCAGATGGGTTCACTGGTGAATTCTAACAAGTATTTAAGAAAGGAATTAGACCAAATTTCTACAATCTCTTTCAGAGCATAGAATTAGAGAGAACACTTTCTAACTCACTCTATGAGGCTACCACTACTTTAATAGCAAAATGAGATGAAGACATGACAAGAAAAGAAAACTACAGGCCAATATCTCTCATCAACATAGATGTAAAAATCCTCAATAAAATATTAGCATATCCAATTCAGTAAAATACAAAAAATAATTATACACCAAAACCAAGGGGGATTTATTCCCAGCATGCAAGGCTGATTCAACATTGGAAAATCAATTAATTTAATCCACCACATCAACATATATATTTTTAAAATCACATGATCTTATCGTTTGATGCAGAAAAAGCATTTGACAAAATCTAACACCAATTCATGAAAAAAACTCTCAACAAACTAGGAAAATAGGGAACTTCCTCACCTTGATAAAGACTATGCAAAAAAACTACAGCTAATGTCTTACTTAATGGTGAGGAACTCAAAGTTTTCCCACTAAGATCAGGTAGAAAGCAAGGATATCCCCTCACACCACTCCTTTTCAAAACTGTACTGGAAGTACTTGCTAATGCAATAAGTCCTTGTTAATGCGATAAGTCAAGGAAATAAAAGGTATACAGATTGGAAAATGAGGCATAAAGCTGGAAAAGGCAAAACAATGAGACAATATAAAGATCAGTGGTTGCCAGAGGTTGGGGGGAATGGAAAGATAAATAGGCAGAGCATAAAAGGACTTTTAGAGAAGTGAAAATACTCTGTATGATATTACAACACAATGACGGATATATGCCATTATACTTTCTCCAAATCCATAGAATGTACAATACAAGAGTGAACCCTAAGGGAAAACTGTGGACTTTGGGTGATTATGATAAGTCAATGTAGGTGCATCCTTCATAAAAAATGTACTTCATAAAAAAGCGAGTGATGTTGATAATAGGGGTGGCTATGCATGCGTGAGAGCATGGGTACATAAGAAATATGTACCTTTCTCTCAATTTTGTTGTAAACCTAAAACTACTCTAAAAAGTTGTCTTTGAAAATAAGTCAAGACAAAAAAAATCATGTGTTCTATGAAGTCTTGACTGACCTCCTCCCTAAAGAGGGAAATGGCAGCTCCCATTTTGATGCCTACATTGTGCCCTATTTTATATGTAATTCTATTTTATAGATGTGACTACATAAAATAAAATCTGTATATCAAAAAAGCAAGATAAAAAGTAAATGATAAACTGGAAAATGTTTTCATCAAATATGACAGTCATAAAGTTATCATACTTAATATATAATGAGCTCTGACCAAGTGATGGGAATATCAATAAAAGCCAATAGGAGAATGGCAAAGGATCTTGAGGGTTATAAGGGAGAAGATATCCTTAAGCTGGTCTCCACCTTGTCCACTGTTATTGCCTCTGTCTATGCCACTGACTCGGCCATGATTACAGGTGTGTGGAGTTATGTGGTATAATTATTGCACAGAGGAATGGCATCACCAGAGTTTTGTACTGTATTTAAATTCTAAAGCTTTTAAACAACAGAATCCCTAAGTAGAATAAATATCAACAATTGATTTAATATAAGTGATGAGGAACCATAAGAGCCAAAGCAATCTTTAAAAAGAACATAATAGGAAGACTCACACTTCCAATTTTAAAACTAACTACTGAGCTACAGTGATCAAGACTGTGTGGTACTGACAAAAGGATGGGTATATAGACAATGGAATGGAATTGGAAATCTAAAAATATACTCATGCATTTTGGTACAATTGATTTTCAATAAAGACGCCAAGACAATTCAATGTGGGGAAATAGTCTGTTCAACAAAAGGTGCAGGAACAACTAGAAAAGAATGAACTTGGACCCCTATCTCGTATCACGTACAAAGATTAACTAAAAATAGATCAAAGACCTAAATATGAACTAAAGCTATAAAACTCTTAGAAAAAATGTAAGTGTAAATCTTTGTGACCTTGGAATAGGCAATAGTTTCTTAAATATGACACCAAAAGCATTACCAAAAAAAGGAAGAAAAAATAAATTGGACTTTATCAAAATCAACTTTTGTGCTTTAGAGGACACCATAAAGAAAATGAAAAGAAACACAGAGAATGGGAAAAAATATTTGCAAATTGTACATCTGATAAAGGTCTAGTATCCAGAATATATTAAAAACTCTCACAACCAAACAATAAAAAGACGACCCAATTTAAAAGTGAGCAATGTATTTGAAAAAAAAAATTCTTCAAAGAAGATACACAAATGGCCAGTAAGAATGGTCAATATTGAAAAGATGCTTGACATCATCAGTCATCAGGGAAATGTAAATCAAAGGAAAAGTGAGATACCACTTCACACCCACTAGGATGACTAGAGTAAAAAAGTCAGACAACAAGTTTCGGTGAGAATACGGGGGAATTGGAACCCTCCTCATACACTGATGGTATGAGTGTAAAATGGTACAGTCATTTTGGAAATAGTTTGGCATTTCCTCAAAAGTTAAAAATAGAGTTACCATATGACCCAGCAATTCCACTTGTAGGTGTATATCAAAGAGTATTCCACAAAAACTTGTACAACTAACATTTGAAGAAGCATTACTTGTAATAACTAAAGAGTGGAAACAACTTATCCATTCAACAGCTGAATGGATAAACAGAAATGTGGTATATACATTCAACAGATTATTGATCTATAAGAATAAATGAGGTACTGATTCATGCTATAATATGGGTGAATCTTGAAAACATTACGCTCAGTGAAAGAAGTCCAGTACAAAAGGCTGTGTATAGTATGATTCCATTTGTATGAATTACCTAGAAAAAGCAGATCCATAGAAACAGAAAGTAGATTAGTGGCTACCAGGGTCTGCTAATGAGGAATGGAAAGATAGAGTAAATGGTTTTATCACTCTTTGAAGTGATGCAAATGTTCTGGAAGTAGATAATGATGATGATTGTACAGCTTGTGAATATACTAAAAGCCACTAAATTGTACACTTTAGAGAGTACATTGAATTTTATCTCAATGCAAAATAAACACAGAAAACATAAACGATGGATACATGTTGAAAAAAAAAACAAACAATCAATGTCACTAGCAGTCAAAGAAATGTAAATCAAAACAGAAGGTTATTTTTCCACTACCCTGGCAGATATTATCAAAAATAAAAATGCTGACAAAAATGATGATCTCATATATTGTTGTAAGAACTGTAAACTGATGGGTCCTTTCTGGAAAATAATTTGGTAACATGTATTAAGAAGCTTAAAGTGCTGATTCTATTTAACCTAGTCATCCCAGTTCTAGGAATCTGAATTCCTTATTTAGTAGACCATATAGAAAAAGGACTTTTGTTATTTATTATGCACCTCCCATTCCCTCTGAGCTAGGTGGAAAAATGAGTCTCACTCTTACCCTGGGTCCTATTTGGACTCTATGTAATAGTTCCCATCATTCCTATTTTCTTACTTCTACAACTCAATTCTACCTTATTGACCTGCACTGGATGATTTTAACAGTATTCAGAATATCTGTGCAGCTCCCTGTCACCTTTCCCCACAATTCAACCAGTTCAGTCACCATCTAGTGTCCCTGATACTCTTCTTTCATTATGTTCTCATCATAACTACCTTGTGTTTTCCCTCAAAAAACAAACAAACAAAAAAAACACGGCTATTATCTGCTTTGCCTCATAATAATGAGGGCTTTTTCTGGAACCTGATTGCTTGGGTTTGAATTCCAGCCTTGCCACTTGCCAGCTATGTGGTCCAGGTCTCAGTTTTCTCATTACATGGAATTATCGTAAGAATTATATAATTATTACATGGAAAGTAGTCAGAGCGGTTCTGGCACATAGTAAACCCTGAATTTGTGTTAGTTATTATTATTATCACCTCATAGAGATATTATGAAGCTCAAATAAAATAATGTGTATGAAACTGTTTTTTAATGCACTGCTATTATCATTTTGTATTATAGTGACATGTGTATAACTTATCCTCATAAATTATAGAAGAGCAAGGACTATCTTATTTTTAATGGCTCACATTGCACATAGTAAATGCTCAAAATTTGCATTGTAATTCAATGTTACTTTTATGATCAAATCACTATTGACTTTTGGTTGTCTAAATACCATCACATCAAGACCACTGACAATCTTGTTATAACATATATCCACTTGTGTCTTCCACTATGTCAGCAGTCTTTTCAAAGTGGAGTCCACAATGAACAATCCACTGTAAGTATGGGAGGAAAATTTTTAGGAACTCTATCTACATTTTTTCCTCATCTTTTGTAAATTTTCATTATTTGGTATTTATCATTACTAATGTGTGCAAAATTACCATGAAAATGCTATGACATATAAATAAATGTTAATGTATATTGGAAGTGCAGGCTCAAGATAGTTTTACTAAAGGGTGTACCGTCTAAAAAGTCTGGAGATCAGCACACTATCCCACAATATGGTTTCTCTCCTAGGATCAAGCTGATCTATTCAACTCCTCCTAGAACACAGTTTATATCTCTTTGTTTCCAAATCTGACTCACAACCAGTCTTTCTGAAATGAGAGTATGGCAGCCACTCCTTTTCAAGCTGCAACTTGCCTTCTTCACACCAAGACTTAACCATCACCAAACGAAAGCTTCTTAAAAGAAGGGTCTGTATCTGGTCCACCTTTGTGTCTACTGCCACACCTCCACCACCCCACCACAAAAAAGGGGTTTCCATAATAACTGGCACATAATAGGCTCCACATAAATGTTTGCTGAATGAATAAACTGGCAGAGAGATTGCTATTGGAAGGCAGGAGAGTGTGCTGGTTAACAGCAGAGGCTCAGATCCTGGCTCTGCCACTTAACTGGGTGGCCCTGGGTCTCAGATTTTTCCTCTGTGAAATGAAGGTAATAAGAGTAAGTAACAAGTAAAAAACATTATCTTAACTCATAATGATTAATTTAGTAGCATAATTTAATGCAAAAAATGCCCCAATTAATGAAATATAAAATGGGGCAATTACCATGTAGTGAGCACTTTTTTTTTTTTGTCAGTGGACAAAATCAGCATTTCTCTGTGATACAGTGTTCAATACATATCATCTTGAGTTTCCCATATCCCTCCAAGAGGTATAACACTGAATTTCCCAAGGTGCCATGCCACTTCTCTATGAGTATGCAGAAAAGACAGTAGAGTGGAAGGAGGGGAAAGGTTAGACAATTTCCTCCCATCTTATGAACATCTGAGATGGTTTTCCTTTGTCATTTGGGGTTTCAAGTACTGGTCACTGTTAAAACAACACATCCCATTATTTTAATACAGCTCTTAAACTGTAAAAAAATTAATTTTGGTAGATGACTTATTTGTCTATGTTGAAAACCCCAAAGAACCAATAGCAACAACAACAACACCTCCTGGAACTAAAAAGCAATTATAGAAAGGGTTCAGGATACAAGGTTAATATACAAAAGTCAATTGTTGTCCTATATACCTGCAATAAATAATTGGAATTTGAAATTCAAAACAGAACACCGTTTACAAAAGTACCAAAAATACAAAATACTTAAATATAACTCTAACAAAATACTAACAAGATCAACACAAGGAAAAGTGCAAAATTCTGATGAAAGAAATTAAAAAATTAAATAAATAGAAAGATATTCCATGATCATGGATAGTAAGATTCAATATTGTTAAGACAGATAAGATGTGAGTTCAGATACCTCACCAAAGAAGATATATAGATGGCAATAGTATATGAAAAGATGTTCAACATCATATGACATTAGGGAATTGCTAATTAAGACTACAATTAGGTACCAAGACACACCTATTAGAATGGCTAGAACTTAAAACACTAACAACACCAAGTGTCAGGAGTTCTCATTCATTGCTGGTGAGAATGCAGAATGGTACACTTTGGAAGACAGTATGGCAGTTTAATACAAAGCTAAACATAGTCTTACCATATGATCCAGCAATCATTCTCCTAGGAATTTATCCAAATGAGTTGAAAACGTATGTCCACACAAAACCCTGCACATGAATGTTTATAGAAGTTTTATTCGTGACTGCCAAAAATTAGAAGCCACCAAGACATATCCTTTAATCAGTGAATGGATAAACAAACTGTAGTACATCCATTCAATTGAATTTTATTTAAAAATAAAAAGGAATGAGCCATCGAGCCACAAAAAGTCATGGAAGAACTTTAAATACACGTTGCTAAGTGAAAGAATCCAGTCTAAAAAAGCTACATACTGCATGACTCCAACTATATGACACTGTAGAAAGGTTAACCACAGAGACCATAACAGATCAGTGGTTGCCATGGGTTCAGAGGCAGGGAGGGAAGGAGGAATCAGTGGAGCACAGGTAAGTTTTAAGGGCAATGAAACTATCCTGTATTATACTGTAATGGTGGGTCCACAACCTGATGCATTTGTCAAAACCCATAGAACTGTGCAGCACAAAAAGTAAACCCTAATGTCAACTACAGAATTTAGTTAATAACAATTGTATCAATATTGGTTCATCAATTGTAACTAATGTAGCACACAAATGCCAGGTGTTAATAATAGGGGAAATTGTGTAGAGGGAAAGTGGGTATATGGGAATTCTCTACTTTCTCCTCAACTTTTCTGTAAACCTAAAACTACTCTAAAGAATAATAGCTATTATTTTAAAAGTCCATAGTAAGTTAAAAAAAACAGCAAATTTTATATATATACACATGTATAAAAATACCTAAGGATATTCATGTACACACTTTCAGATAAAATAAAATAACTATACAACTTTTTCACAATAATTTTTAAACATTATATTCTGTTATTTTCCTTCTCCTAATATAATATGTTTTTACAGGGACCATCAATGGGAGGTGAGGAAATGCAGATAATTATGCTAAGTTATGTTCAGAAAAATTTTGGTAGTGAAGGACAGCTGTGGGAGTCTGAGGTCTAGGAAAGAATTCTTTTTACAGGATATAATAATGCCAACTTAAAAAGAAATATTGTTAGCAGCCTATTTCAAGGAATATAAATAAATATTAGAACATAAAACTGCATACCAACAGTATATTTCAAATTTTCCCAGTGAGTTAAAACGTGAGGAAAACAAACACATACCAAATCATTGATGTTGACCATTAGAACATTCTGATAGGCTCCGCCGTCTTTACCTTCAATATCACAATCAGATGATGCTACTGGCAACAGAACAAGGATCAGGGGAGGAATTCCAAAGATATACCTAAAAGAAACTAAATTCAACAATAAGTAAGAATAAGCTAAATGTCATAAGTCATATTATATCATTTGATGGTGGTATTTCAATTGGCCTGACCACTTATTTCTAATAATTTTTAAAATGTGTCTTGGTTTTACATAGTGTAGGAAGAACTCTAAAGTTCAATATTATGTAACTACCAAAGAAAGACAATATTTTAGAGTCTAGGTTTCTTTCAGTTTTTATTCAAATAAAACTCTTTGGGAATATGCAGAACAAGTGTGATAACAGCAAAATCTCTTTGCCTCATCAACAGAAAAACAGGTAAACTACAGGTTAATAATTATACATTTTTGAAATTTTTTGATCTAAGGCACGGGATTGTATATTTATGTAAAACTTGATGGTTGTTCAAGTGTCCAGCTGCTTCCTGGAAACAACATCGCAGGAAGTTTATCTGCATGGTACTGCACGGTGATTATATTCTTTCTTTTTAATGATGGATCCTAGAAGGCTTACCCTCCTCAGAACTGTGACAAAGTTGATATTTATATTATGAGACTCCTTATCTTTTCAGTATCTTCTTTTTCTAAATGCCCAGAGACCGACATTCTCTTCAAACACAGCCCTGTTTAGCTTCTTGACATGTTAGGAAAACCCAATAAATAAATTCATACCCTGTTAACTAATGATTTATATCTGTTTTTAAATAAGTCTTCTCATTTAGGGGCAACTGTTAATCAAAAGGAATGAAATTATAAATGGTATCATTTTGGGCAGTAGTAATACACTGCTAGAAAGCCAGTGATTCCCTGAGGCATTAAAATCTGGTTTTATAGGGACTGATTTTATTTCTTCATAAGCCTGCTGGAGTGTCTTGTTTGCATCTTTCTGTAAACCTCAAGTATTGTTGACAATATATGTCCTGTGATTTTCCCCAGTGAACTTTAACTGTTCTTGTTGAGTGCAAGATATTTCACATGTATGCCTTCTCCTGATTAAGATTACAAACAATACTCCTTGGAATCCAAGGAACTAATATTGTGAAAACAACCTAAAGACTGTCAAATATATCATAAATTTCCCATAACATTCTCATCTATTACATCATTACCTGTCATATAAAAATTAGTAGCTCTCCCCAGTAAGTTGTGTTCCATTAGTGACCTATATTTTTACAATAGAGAATGTAGGCTGGGCAGCAGATAGGGGAACAAACATGAATCCTACATCTAATCTTAATATGTCACTGACACCTAACAAGGTAAGAGAAACAAGATGAGATGTGGAGTCTATTCAAACTCTGCCACTAAATTTCTATATGCATGATGAGCAAGAATTCGCTTTGGAGATTAATAATGATGATGAAGCTAGTTACCTTTAATTGAGTACCTGTCATGTACCAAGCACTGTTCAGTGCCTTATACTTACTATCTAAGGAGCAAAAGGGTCCTACCTGCTAGTTAATCTTTTTATAAAACATAAATAGTAAGGTGCCAGGTCTGGATTCTAACCTGAGCTGGTTACTTCACCAGGATTTGATCAGAAATGCCCATTATCTTCTGATAACATGTCATCACTTTGGTCTTCTGAATGAAAACCACTTCCGTGTACTATTATACAGCCTCTCTTTCTTCTACCACAGTCCCTTCATCCTGAAGATTCTCAAACAATGATCAATTGCTAATTATTTACTGAGTCCTAGCTTTGTATAGATTGCACAGAGCCAAACTTTTTACTTTCTCTGTCATCTTAGAGATGTCCAGCAGGGATACTTTACGAGGAGTAGATGGTAAGGAAAATTTATACAGCATATAACTTGAAATGAGCTTTAAAAGAAATATAACAAAATAATTAAATACTAGAATGCAAAAGAGACATTTTTACTATTATACATAAACGTCATTTCAAAGGTCCACATTTTATGTTTTAATAAAGGAGGAGTTTTATTTTCTATGAGCACTAGTTGTTGTGCCCTCTTCACTCCAAATTTCAGTAATTAGTGCTCCCAAAATTCACGTCGACCCATTTACTCATTGGATGGCATTTTGTCAATGCTTTCAAATGATGGCTTAGTGGAAAATTCAGTCTTTTTTGAGTAACTAGTTTCTCAATTCTAAAACAATATTTGCCTTATCTGGAAAGCATGTCTTTGGTTTCTGTCTTTGTTGTTAAATAGGCTAGCCCCAGATAGACTAGGGCAATGCAAAGTACAGAGGGAGATGCAGGGTTTTGTGTTGGTATGCCAATGAGTTGTGTGACTGACTGAAGGACAGAGCCTCATAAAAGCTTCACTTTAGACTAAATGATCTCTTAATGTGGCTTTCAACTCTCAAGCACCTTAATTCTAAGAACCTACCTAGCCATCCAAATACAATAACTCTTTAGATTTGAAATTGCCTGACCAACAATGTTGCAAACACACCCAGGGCTTCAAATCCACATCTCAGAGGTTCCCAGCTTTCTCATTAATGACTTACAGTTTGGTCTGCAATTGAAGTCTTTTCTCCACACCACATAGACAGTAACATATTAATATTGCCTAGTTTGAGCCGCTTTTGACATTGTTGTCACAATAGAAAAGGACTCTGCTTTTATTTTTGTTTTAGATTATACATAGATACCCATTCCTTCCCCCCACCTTGAACTTTCCCTTAGGTTACAAAAAAGACAAACCATAAAGAATAATGCAAGGCAAGCTTGGGCTTGTGGAATTTTCTTCAGATTTCCGGAAGGGATTGAAACTGGAGAATTTGTTTTCAGTAGGGAATTTGGTTAAACCAGAATGATGGCTGTCTAAAAAAAAATCTTGTTGGTTTTTAAATTAAGCCAAATAATACATTTAATCTTCAGATGCTTAAGTTATGGGGTCAAAGTGAACATGAACAAATTAGTTTCAACAGTCCTTCAAATCCAATCTTTCCTTAGTGTTTAAGACCAATCAGTGTTTATTGATTGTCTATTATAGACATTATATAGACCTATTTTCACTGGGATTTTAAAGAAATGGTCAAAAGACATTTAAGATGGAATTAAAGACATTATCTGAATATATAAGACTTGGCTTTAATATGAACAATTGGCACAAGTAAGTGAGTAAAAAAGAAAAAGTGAATAAACGGTAGGCAATAACCATATGTTATATGAAAATCAGCTTTTTAAGGTTACAAAAATGAATGTGATTATGCTCACATAAAGAATTCTAATACATTCCACAAACATATTAAGATTGGATTATAAATTCTATCCACAAGTCCCATGATAAACAACAGTTAAAGATATTTCTGAAGCCATCCTAGAATACTGCATACAATATTTCATTTAATCCCATAACCATTTCTTGAGGTAAGTACTACCAATCACTAACATTTTTGCTGGTGGAGAATCTGGGACCCAAACATTTTTCCCCATATAAAATATGTCTTGTAAGAGGCATGACTCAAATCCAAAAGTCTAGAAACTAAGCTGTTAGCCACTGAGCTGCACTGCTTCCTATAAAAATAACTGCATGTGTGTAGTCAAGGGAAATGTACAAAAGTCCATCTTCCTCCAGATGAATCTCACTACAGCGCTTCCTTGGCCAATTCCTGAAACACGGCATCACGTACTCCTATTTCAGGAAAAAAGACACTGATTATTTGCTTTATTGCATTAGGTTATGTGTCAGAGATGAGGCCAGAAAAGCAATCTCACATCACGTGTGTGACATCAACATGTAAGCTGGTCCTACAAAATAACATTTTCCATTTTTGTTTAAGGTATTGCAACACTGATGTGGTACCCTGTGTAACCCTTCTTTATACTTGTTCAGGCTTTTTAATCTTTCTCAGTTCTCTGTTTTTATTGCTATTCCATTTTTGGGTCCTCAAATATGATTAAATTATCTAAACTAGATAGCACAATTGAGGACCACATAGTACGTCCTCAACTACTTCAACTCCCAAAAGAAGAGGCAAAGTAAAAGGAGAAAAAGTAACCCACAATAGAATTAGAAATGAAAAAGGAGAAGTAACAACTGACACTGCAGAAATACAAAAGATCATGAGAGATTACTACAAGCAATTCTATGCCAATAAAATGGACAACCTGGAAGAAATGGACAAATTCTTAGAAATGCACAAACTGCCAAGACTGAATTAGGAAGAAATAGAAAATATGAACAGACCAATCACAAGCACTGAAATTGAAACTGTGATTAAAAATCTTCCAACAGTCAAAAGCCCAGGACCAGATGGCCTCACAGGAGAATTCTATCAAACATTTAGAGAAGAGTTAACACCTATCCTTCTCAAACTCTTCCAAAACATAACAGAGGGAGGAACACTCCCAAATTCCTTCTACAAGGCCACCATCACCTTGATACCAAAACCAGACAAGATGTCACAAAGAAAGAAAACTACAGGCCAATATCACTGATGAACATAGATGCAAAAATCCTCAACAAAATACTAGCAAACAGAATCCAACAGCACATTAAAAGGATCATACACCATGATCAAGTGGGGTTTATTCCAGGAATGCAAGGATTCTTCAATATATGCAAATCTATTAATGTGATAAACCATATTAACAAATTGAAGGAGAAAAACCATATGATCATCTCAATAGATGCAGAGAAAGCTTTCGACAAAATTCAACACCCATTTATGATAAAAACCCTCCAGAAAGTAGGCATAGAGGGAACTTTCCTCAACATAATAAAGGCCATATATGACAAGCCCACAGCCAACATCATCCTCAATGGTGAAAAACTGAAAGCATTCCCACTAAGATCAGGAACAAGACAAGGTTGCCCAGCCTATTCAACATAACTTTGGAAGTTTTAGCCACAGCAATCAGAAGCAATCAGAGAAGAAAAGGAAATAAAAGGAATCCAACAATGGAATATTACCCAGCCATAAAAAGAAACGAAATTGAGCTATTTGTAATGAGGTGGATAGACCTAGAGTCTGTCATACAGAGTGAAGTAAGTCAGAAAGAGAAAGACAAATACCATATGCTAACACATATATATGGAATTTAAGAAAAAAAATGTCATGAAGAACCTAGGGGTAAGACAGGAATAAAGACACAGACCTACTGGAGAACGGACTTGATATGGGGAGGGGGAAGGGTGAGCTGTGACAGGGCAGGAGAGAGTCATGGACATATACACACTAACAAACATAGTAAGGTAGATAGCTAGTGGGAAGCAGCCGCATGGCACAGGGATATCGGCTCGGTGCTTTGTGACTGCCTGGAGAGGGGGGATAGGGAGGGGGGGGGGGAGGGAGACGCAAAAAGGAAGAGATGGGAACATATGTATATGTGTAACTGATTCACTTTGTTATAAAGCAGAAACTAAGACACCATTGTAAAGCAATTATACCCCATTAAAGATGTTAAAAAAAAAAAAAGTAACACTATCCTTAAGCTTCTAGTGAACTCTACTGGAAAAAAATCATTATCAAAATCACTCATAATTATTATTATTAGGAGTTTAGAATTCTAATATTTTGGTTGCTGATAACTTATGATGCACGATTAGCATAGATATACTTCAGGAAATAGAGGTTCCTTGTTAGTAATGGGCACCTTAGCTTCCTTTTCTTGTTTTACCTCTCCACTCCAGATCAGAGGTGATGGAAGGATTAGATCTGGGAGTGGTCCAGAAAAAAGCAATTGCAGGAGATCCATGGGCATTGTAAGGAAAACAGGAATATACCTAATTTCTAATTCTATATTAAAGTTCTGGAGGACGCCCATTACAAATCTTCTATACGCTAAACCCGCTCCCCACCCCCCTTTACTTTGCTACTGATCAGGTACTTCTTGACTATGTCAATTTTTGATGCTTTAATACCTGTGAGTAGGGATAGGTCTCTTGATCTAACGATGCCGCCAGGAAAGGGCACAGACCAGGCATCAAACACAAGAACAATCTGCTCCCCATTCTGGCACCCTCCCGCACCCGTCTCCTTTTGCTTAAGGAAGTATTTACTATAAAAGAGTAGAATTTCCCTCAGCAAATCCTCTCCACTCACATCTCTTTTCCCCCTTTTTTCTTCCCGTCAGCTTTTGGACCCGTTACCTTGGCCATATGGCTGCCAACGGGAATCTAGCTCGCCTCAACTCTGCCCTTGTCCATTTTAAGTCCGTATTTCGCACAGATAAAATAGACTAAATCTCGGCAAGGGTCTAGAATTTAGAATTATGCCTGTTAATCCTGCCTCCGTCCATGAGTATCCATATAGGAAAGAAACCAAAACCCGAAAGTGGCCTTGTGCCAGCCTGAGCACTTGGGTTCCCAGCAAAAGACACAAGGTACAGCCCCAGTTGGAAACTCCCAGCCTCAATGAGGAAAAACGGGGTTTTCCAGAGACCTGTCCCCTTGAGGTTTAAAAGCGTGTCCCGTGGGAGCTTCGCTTTCGCTTCTCTAAGGGGTTGGAGCTGCAAGAGCCCAGATCCTCGCCGATCCCGGGGCACCTGTGAGTACCGTGGTGCGACCAGGAGCCCGGGGAGGGTGGGTTGGGCGCCGGGTTGACAGCGGGCAGCGCTGGCGAGGGGAGACTGACGGAGAGCATTGGGATCTGGGCGCGGGCTGCCACCGCTGAGCGGCTCGGAGGCTGCAGCGCCCGGTCTCGGGACAGACCCACGCAGCCCGCCAGGCTCAGCAGCCCCAGGTGCAAGTGGTGATGGGCCAGAGTACTCGGGTGAGGCTGCCGGCTGCCCAAGGGCAGAGCAGCCAGGGCTCTCCACAGATCCAAAGTGCAAGGCCGGGCTCTTCCCGGACGCGCCTGGGCGCGGGGCCCCGCAGCATGTCCCAGAGTACCCTGGCGTGCCGCGCGAGCGAATTTATGCGCCCGGGAGAGGAGCGCTTACCATGGAACATGGTCTGCGGGAGGCGGGCGTGGTCATGATGACCGCAACTGCAGCAGGAGCAAGCTCTCACCGCCCATAGTCACTCCCAGGACCCTGGTCTTCCGCGGAGTTGCCGGGAGTCCGTGCCGGCTAGGGCAGTCTCTGCAGCTGGTTCCTCCTACCCACGCCGCGCCTGCTGTTTCATCCATCCCAAGGGGGGCGTCACACACCACGGCCCGGCTCTGCGCTTTGCCTTTCCCATAACTTCCGTAGGATCAGCCGACAGTGTACTTTCAGTTTCTACTTTGCGCTTGGTCTGCAGGTTCGATCTCTGAGTTAATCACTGGGGCACCTTCATCTCCCCGCACACCTCCTTCTCCTGGTCATCTGCGTCCTCCCCTAGCGCTTCCTGTGCACCTGGACCAGGACCAGAGGAGGGCGCGGAGTCCCAAAGCACCGCAGAAGGAATGAGTTAGCCTTCTGAATCGGGGTGATTCGAGGCAAAGACTTTCCAGATGACCTCTAAACCGCTTTGGCAAAGGCGGGAGACTAGGATCTAAAAGCATCGGTTGCTAATGTGTCCACAGAAGCCACAGATGTGTAGGGCGAAAACTGGGCTATTGCAAGCGGACGCCAGGGAGGAGCCGTCGCAGCTCTTGCCGCGGATGTGGTGGTGGACGACGCCAAGTCAGTCGTCTTGTTTACAAAAAAAAAAAAAAAAAAGGAAGAAAGAATGATTAAGAGGGCCACGGGCCACGCCCTCAGCCTCTCTAACCTCTCTAGTCTCCTTCCTCTCTGTCTTTTGTACATGCACCTGCCCAGGTGAGACCTCAAAGAAAAATAACCCGGTGTGTCCACCTAATCTGGTAAGTGCTATCTTTGGACTTGATAATCAAAGCCCAAATTAGGTGGAGAAAGTGGAGACTGACAATAGATGGTAACAATGACTGCCTCGTGTGCATTTATCTGAATTGGCTAATAAATCAACTTATCCATCTTGACTGTCTGTTACAGAAAGGTTAATTTTTTTTTCTAGGTCTGAATTATTTAGGTATTTTCTATTTTCATTTGATTTCTGATATTCTACAGAAATCCTGCTTAAATGAAGGTGGGTAACGCAAAGTAATCGCAGTGATAATAGTGTTATGGCTATCATTTATCTAGCATTTGCTCTGTACTAGTATTGTGCTAAGTCTTTTATGTATGTCATCTCAAGCAAAATTTTCTGTGTGGTAGACAGTTTTGTTATCTGCGCTTCACAGACGTAGGAACTGAGACTTCCTTAAGTATCTGCCAGATTCACTCTGCTGGTTAGTAACAGGGTTGGGACACAAACCTACTGTAAACCAGCTCTAGAGTCCACACTTGGACCCCTGTGTTAGAAGTCCTGTGAACAATGTAGACATTGATGCCAGGAGAGAGACAGGGTCACATATCATGTGAATGTGCCTTTGCTCCAGTATGGGGACCTCGGAAAATTTCTGGAATTTGTGAATTCTGAATTGAGACCCGAGCAGGTCAATTAACTTGGCCATGTGAACATTCCAGATTCTGCCATAGTGTGAATGAAGAAAAGAGGAAAAGAAAGGAGAAAAATAATGAAATAGAGAGTGAGGTGGTGTTGCTTAAGGCTGAAACTTGGATTTCTATTTCTCTTTTAGTCTCACTTCTCACATCCAACCCATAGGCAAGTCTTGTCAACTGTACCTCTAAAATAAATCCCGAATCTATTCTGTGAATTGCCTAAGGGTAAACCATGAAAACCCTGCTGTCTAGGGGATCTTCCAGCTTTCACTCTTGCCCACAACCCTTTCATTCTCTTCATAGCAGCAGCATATTTATTTACATTTGCCACCCTCTGTGACCACTCTCTGGCCACTTCCCACTGCACACTGGGCTTTCAAGGCCCTGTGTGATCTGGGCCCTGCTGTCCTCTGTGACTCCCTCTGGGACCCATGGCCTTTGTCCTCCCTGTGTTCAGCCAAGCTGACTTCCACTTAGAACATTTTCTAGTACACAGCCATGCAGAAAGTAACGGAATGAGAGGGGACAACTAAGTGACATGTATGAGTGAGAACATGTGTGGAAGGGAAAGTATGTGAAGGCAGGAGGGGAATAGGAGGAAAGGGGAAGAGAACAAGGGAAACAAATGAGAACAGGAGACAGAATGCGGTGGGGAAAGCCAAGTATTTCCATCTGACTGGAACCTAGCCTGGAGGTGGGGAGTAGAGAAACAGAAGGCCAGAATAACTGGTAAAAATGAATGCTGTAACTAAACACAACTAGCTTGGCTATTGATTTATTTAAAATCCCTGACAGCAGCATTGAGGTATGTAATTGCACACAGCCTGCAGGTTTTAAAAATTTTTTTTAACACTTCAGGGACAGATAAAAGAGCATCCAACAATAACTTGCTCAACAGGAAATCCATCTTCCTTTTTCATGCAATCATCATAAAACCTGGTTGAACAAGGGCTTGTGCATAACTGAACTTTTGGGGAGCATGATCGGAAATTATTCAGAGCTCCAGGAGAGGAGATGTAAACTCCACACTGGACTCTGACCCCAAACGTGAAGAATCACTCTGAAGACAAAATTCGTAAAGCATTTGGCATTTTTATTGTTATATGAAAATTGGCACGTTCCAACTACATCAAGTTATTTTCGTCTATGACAGAATTAATACCATTTGAAAAAAAAATCCAAATGTAGTCTTAAATGCGTGTTTGATATTTTGATAAACTGAACATTATTTTTCATAAGACAGATAAGGAAACAATAAATGTTTTATGAATTTTTATATGCCAATGTTTTGTAATAGAGAAATGGAGTGGTTACCTTTATGTTCACTCATAGACACAAGAATTGTGCAGAAAAGCCAATATGTAAACAAAGTAGTATATAGTTTATGAATTATAATCAATAAACATTAAGAAGGAAGACATTTTCAGAATGATTAGTACAGTGTACTGAAAAAATGGAAACAAAGCAATATGAATATCAACTCAAAGAGAGGATTGTTAAAGATTAACTAATGTCTTTTTAAATGTTCTACAATCTTCAATCTAAATAGTTCATTATGGGTAACCTGAAAATCTTTTCTTGATAATTATCTGTAGTATTTTTACCCAACTTAATACGACCATTCTTTGTAGTCTGAGATCTGAATGCTAGATATCATTCTGTCTATAGATATTTTCTGAAGTTCCTGTAACTTAATTTTCCAGGCATAATATTCAACATATTTCAAACACACACACACGAAGGACTTCTTCATGGTCATGCCGTGTTCTGTGTAGAACACATGGGGCCTGTGCTTAGAAAGGGCTCTGGGTTTGATTTAATGCTCTGCAGTCGCTGTCTTGAAATTCTTAATTATTTTTGGACAAGGAGACTCTCATTTTCACTTTGCATTGGACCCCACAAATTCTATAATTGGTCATGCATACTCACACATATTAAGCTACACATGGTGAATAGCAAGGCATGTCTTCAGGTGGTTTCAGTCTGGTGGAGAAAACATGTTAAACATGTAATTTCAAGGATAAAGAATATTATGTAAAGGAAAGTTTGAGATGTATTTCAAACCAGAGGATTAAGGCAGTCTAGACTAATTTTAAAAATTAGTGGAACTAGCCTCCAGAATAGGTTAATTTACATCCAATGGAAAGATAGCTATAAGTGAATAACCTATAATTCTAAATCAGATATGTTTGATTTTCAAGCATGAGCTTGAGGATGAATTTTAAGTTTTGTCAAATGACTACCTAGCATCTATTTACATGGTAATGTTTTTTTGCTGTTGCATTCCTGAATAAACCACATATTTACCATAATGCTAAATTCAAGTTGTTAATATTTTACTTAGAAGTTTGCAATTATATTCATAATTGGAGTGTTTGTTCTTCATATTATATTCGACTGAGCCAGGGCCATTTTTGTCCAATTTTCTTAGCTTCATAAAAGGATTTGGGCATTCTGTTGTTTTCTAGAAACTGTAATGTTTAAGCATTCATTATATGACTGATTTGAGTTCAACAATGAAACATATTTAATTTCATGGGATGAAGCCCAGGGATAGGATGTGACTACCAGTTTCAAACATTTCAAGAGTGAAAATAAAAAGGTTTCTTCTGAAGGCTGAATCAAAATGGCCCCATCAAAATATCAGGAACTGCTGGAAATGTGTATGTCAGCATTATCAATGATTGCTTGAGCCATGGAAATGAATGAAATCATTCAACCTGCAATTTCAAAGAGAGAAGAGAGAGACAGTCAGTGCAAGGAGGAAGCTTGAGACATGGGCATTAAGGGTAGATGGAGAATTAGGTGCCAACAAACTGACAAATAATAGGTCGTGAAGTAGGAGAGACATTAGCATCCCAGAAAGCAAAGGGAGATAGAATTTCAAAACAGATTAAGTAGTCAGTATTTCCAAATGTCACAAAGAGATTGAACAAAATGAAGTTTGAAAAGTGTGCCCACTGAGTTTGGCATAGTAGAGATTGTCTATGGTCCTCATGACAACAGTTTGAGAAGAGCAGTGTAGTTAAGCGCAATATTCCAGTTTCTGAGATGTTAAGGGAAGATGCAAAGAAAGAGGAGACAACTCTTTAAGATGTCTGGTGAAGATAAAAGGAATCAGATAATGGTTTGAAAGGCATGTAAAGCGTAATGGAAGTTTCTGTTTTCATGTATGAGAGGTACTAGAACATATTTATATATTAATGGCTAAAATTGGGTTTTTCTGAAGAAGTAGGGAAGGTTGGAACCGAGAAACCCAAGACAGCAGATTTATGTTTTCTCCCTTGTGTCTCCTTCGCTTTCATTTCACTCCTTAAATTCTGTAATTCTAAATAATCAGAATCCACTATAAATCCACTATGCCTAATTTTATGTTCCTTATTGAAACGTTCTCTAGGGCACTCACTTGTCTACTTCTGGATTGAGTATTGGCTAGTCTAAGAGAAAAATACTGCCCAAATTGCCTTTCAGAAGGAGCAGCTGTATCTTATGTAGTTTGCATTATCCACTCTGTTTGTACACTAATGGATGTGTTGTTGGCAATCGGAAGTCCAGTTAATTCCATTCACTGAAATAGTATATTGAACTAGCTGCACCTACACAACAGGAAAAGTACTGAAAGAGAACTGCCAAGGAGATTTACTTGCAAAAACAGGTTTGCCTTTAGGTTAATTTCCTTTTACAGTTTAATATTTGATAAAGATTTATCAGGAGAAAGAAAAGAAGGAATTGTATTAAGTCAAATTTACGTCACCAAAACAAATATTTCTCAAGGGCCTCAAAAGACCTAGATAAAACTAAAGTCATAAAGATCATAGTCTCAATCAGGATTAACACAAACCAACTATAACAATAACAACACCAACAAAGTATGAATTTGATCAAGTCCATCACTTTTCTAGATTCAACTCCCCAAAATTTCTTTGGGCCTCTAATCTTTTTTTTTTTCTTTCTGATAGTGATCTTTGTGGCTATTGAAAATCCTCAATTTTGTTTTGTTTTGTTTTGATTGTTTTTAGATTTTACTTTAAAGTCACTGATTTAAATCTGGCGGTTATTGGAGAATGCCTGCAAAAACTGCTAGTTTCAGAGGATCATTCTTAAATGACCAATGTACCAGTACACACAACAGCCATTTTTTTTGTCCTATTTTTTTATTAGATCTCATTGTAGGCCACTTAGAGCATGTATTACAAAATGAAAATATATATACTGAAAACTTAAAAAATAAATTGAAATAGCTTAATACATTAAGGACATATTTGGTAAACAGCAAATTTTAAAATTTGCTAATTTAAATTAAAATAAGCTAATTTCAAAAGCTTACTTTAGGATAAAGAAAAGTTATAGTATGGGTTAGTTTGGAGTTAGAATCAAAGGAGCCTTCCTTTTCTAATCTGAATAGAAGTTTAGAAATCTCAGAGAATGAAAATGACACAGAATATCATTTTGAAAGGAGGGAAAAAACAAGAATTAGAAAATATTACATTTCACTGGCAAAAACAATGTCTTAGTTAAGACAGATCAGACAAAAAAAAAAAAGAATCTAATGAGGAAGACATTGTTAGAAAACCTGTTAAACATTAGGGAGGATTGCTAACATAGTAAAACAAACAAGCAAATCAAAACATAGAGCCGTCATTTCATAGGACATGTTACTCAAGAAATATATAATACTCTCCTGCATTGTTTGAAGAAATCATTGTATCTTCCTAGAAATAGTCAAGGTCAGCACATCAATGTGCTCAAGTCTCTCCCAACCCTAAATAATACCTTAAAAAAAATTCAGCACATAGTTATCAAGTAATACTATGTGCCAATCACTGTTCTAGTTGTGTGGGATATTTCAGTGCACAAAACAGACAAAAATAATTCCTGTTAAGTTGAGATTACATTCTAGTGGAGGAGGTAAACAATAGACAATAAAAAAGTAAAAATTATATTTAATGTTAGAAATTTATTAAGGTCTATGGAAACCAAGGGTAGGATCAAGATAGAGAATGTGTGTTGTGGAGGGGAGTGTGCGTGGGGAAGAGTGTTGTGATTCTAAATGGGCTTCAGTGGGAAAGTGACATTTAAACAAAGACTGAAAGGTGATTGAGTGAGTCACATGGATGTCTGTAAGAAGGATCTTCTGACTCAGTTCTTTTGAACATTTGATTTGCAGTCTCAGCATACTCTATGTAATCTCGTCTTAAAGTTTCCATGAATTCAACTTTCTTCATGCCAACTGTTTTCCTCTCTAATTAATCAGTAGTATTATGGCAAAGAGTGAGAGTAGAGAAGAAATATATGATGGTCTTTTATCCGTGAGGTCTTCCCCCTTATAAAATAGCAATTCCCCTTACCATATTCCCATATATTTTTCTCCATGTCATTTATCAACATTTGACAGATTTCATGTTTACTTGTTTGTTTGTCTTTTTCTCCTCACTATAACATAAGCTACATGAAGACATTTTTTTGGTTCACTGATGTATACTTAGTTCCTAGAACCTTTCCCAGCAAATAGTAAGTTCTTAATAAATATCCAGTGAATGAATGAATATTCTACAGATAATTGACTACATCAGGGAAATAACTAAAGAATTAGGCATATTTAACCTTGACAAGAAAAGACATAATCAGGAGTACAATCAGGAGTACAATCAAGAATGTGCCAGTACTGGCTCCTACTGGCCTGGGAGAGCTGATGACAAGCATCTCTTCTCAGCTCTGCATTCAGTGACGTCCCATTGGTTGCTTGAAGCAAGCCATGGTGAGAGTACTTCTGCCACAGAAACCAGCAAATACTAAAAATGTATCATTTACCAGTACACCATTGGGCACAACTTGTCAGATACTGGCTTAGCGAAAGAAAGCACTTTTTAACATTTAGAGCTATCCAACAATGGAATGGCCTCACAGGTGGTATTTAGGTCTATTTTAGAGATCTGCTTATTGAGGATATACATTGGAAAACTTATTCACGCGTGTAGAGTTGCTGGTCATAGGATACGTTGCTATTCTGAAAATAATCTGTCCCTTTCCCTATGACTCTAAAAATTTTGCCTACTGGTGTTAATTTTTATAAAGTTTTACTACAGTGTCTCCAGATATGGATTTCTTTTTATTTACCCTGTTTTAGATATTTGAAGCTTCTTGATTGTGGGCTGCTATCTTTTATCAGTTCTAGAAAATCTTAGATCTTATTTCTTCAAATATTTTCTCTGCCATGTTCTCTATATTCTACTTCTGAGATGTTATACTTTATCATTTTGCTCCCAAAATCTCTTACCATTTCCTCCATATTTTTCATCCCTTTGTCTTTCAGTGCTTCACACTGTTTAATTTCTTCAAATATTTCTTCTAGTTTACTATTTTTTTCTTTAATATTGTCTAATCAAATGATAAATCCCATAGAAAATTTTTTTCCAAATTTATTATGTTCTTCTGTTCTTGATTTTATATTTGGTTCTTTTTTAATGTGCTGTGCCACTTTTCATAGCTTATAGTGCCTGCTGAAATATTTAAGCTTGGTCCTTTATTTATTTATTTATTTTTTTGCGGTACGTGGGCCTCTCACTGCTGTGGCCTCTCCCGTTGTGGAGCACAGGCTCCGGACGCGCAGGCTCAGTGGCCATGGCTCACGGGCCTAGCCGCTCCGCGGCATGTGGGATCCTCCCGGACCGGGGCACAAACCAACGTCTCCTGCATCGGCAGGCGGACTCTCAACCACTGCGCCACCAGGGAAGCCCGGTCCTTTATTTTTTTATTGAATAAAGTAAGCACGTATGCTTTGTAGTCTTCTTATACCTCTACTACTTGTTTATGATAAGGGTAGAGTATCAAGTATTTGTGCGTATGTTTCTATCTCCTGTTTTTCTGCTTATTTTCACTCATGGGGTCTTATTTCTTTGTGTGTCTGGCTATGGCACATCACATTGTGTGCTAGACATTGTTTAGAAACCTCATTTGTAAGAATACTTTGAAGTCCAGAATGATGAGTATCATCCCCTAGAAGGGACTTTTGTTTTCTTTTGTCAGGTAACTGAAGGCACTTCCAGTCTGGGATCTTCTTAATCTGAGTTCCAGGTATGAGATTTCTTGGACCATCCAGATAACGAAAAGCTTGGCTATATAAGTCTATCAAAGGTTGTGTTACTTACAGTGCCTGTTTACAATAAGGGTACACTTTTTTGGTGTCTTAGTTTAAAGTAGTGAGTGGCTAATTAGAGCCTCCATTTTGAGCTCTTATTCTCTGATTCTCCTTTTTTTTTTTTTTTTTTGTATAGTAGCCTAGTCTTGATTTGTGGTTGCAATATTTTCTTTTATGTTATGAGACAGAGAGAGAGATTTAAATGTCCGTTTTTTACCTGCATTATTTACACTTGAGGGGTTTTTTCCCTCTTTTTTTGTTTTGTTTTGTTTTGTTCATGGTGTCTCTTGCTAAAAGCTGAGAAAAGTCTTCTTATCTCTTAGAAGAGGGTAGTTAGTATAAAGCTATCTACAAATGCTAAGGTGGAAAGGAGGGCTCTGGAGATCTACTCTTTTAAGCATGCAGATTTCTTCTTAACCTTCTTTATCTCTTCTCTTTACCATAGTACCTCCTTCTACTTTGCTTATTGTTCAAAGTTCAGTCCCTTAGGTTCTGTTCCTCAAGAAAATTATCTTCAAACTCCTATGAGGGGCTGGGGAGATGAGTGGAAATAGTAATAGTCTTCCTTTTCTTGGTAAGTTTGTGGGACTGGAATCAAACTAAGTTGCCTAGACACTTGTCTCCAATGCTTCTTTGTTAGCAACACTTACTGCTGCCTTCCATGCATAGAATCTGATGAAAGAATTTTTGCTAAGGAGAACCTGTTCTCTTCTAATTGATATAACTTTTTTCATCTGCTAACCTCTTGTTCTCATTGTCTTTATGGAATTTTACAAGTTTTTATTCCTTTAATTTGGGGAATGTTTCTAGACTTGGCAAAAATAAATGCACGTTTCAATCAACCAAGTTTTAAAAAGCAAATGAAATTAGGTTTTTAAATGCTTTCTATGAGCCCCATCTATTGTCATGTTTTCTGTAGCCACCTTTATTCTTGTTCTTAGATCTGTCTTTCCAATCCAAGTCCCATTTCTCTACTACTACTACAAATAATAATAAAATCAACATTTATATAAGACTTACTAAATGTCAACCATTGTTTTAAATATTTGACATGTATCAACTCATTTAAACCTCAACACTATGAGATAGCGTATCAGTTATCTAGTGCAACAATAACATTGTATGACAAACCACTCAAAAACTTTAAAATGTAAAACAATTTACAACAATAGCAACACACTGTTTTTTTACAAGTCACTGTTTCTGCTGATCTGGGCTGAGCTCAAAAGACCTTGACTTTGTTTGCTCATTTGTCTGCAGTCAGCTGTCAAGTTGTTATGGGATGGGTCTAGGATGGCCTTAGATAGGACAACCTGGCTCTTTTGTATGTGGTCTCTGATTTTTCAAAAGGCTAACCTAGGAGTATTACCATGGCCACACCAAGATTCCAAGAGAGAGAGAGTGGATGCATGCAATGCTTCTTGTAACCTAAGTTAACACTGCACACAATCACTTTCTAATATTCTATTAGACAAAGTAAATCAAAACACTAGTCCAAGTTCAAAAGGTGGGGAATAAACTCTGCTTCTTACTGAGAAAAACTACAAGGCAAAGTGCTAAGTGAAAAAACAAAAGTGCTAAGTGTATGGATCCACAAATAGGCATTATTATTATCCTCATTTTAGAAGGAACTGAGGCTATATGGAGAGGCTAAGTAGCCAGCTCAAGGTCATGGAGGAATTAGATGGTGGCCCTAGTATTTGAATTCAGACCGTCTGACTTTAGTCTGTGTCCTTAATTCCTACGATTTACTCTCTCGCAAGTGGCATATTGAATCAGTTGAAGAGATGATAGAGAAAGAAAGGCAAAAGATAGCAAAGGGCCTTTGGAGTAATTCTATAGAGAGAAAAAATGAGCATGCCCCATAGAAGAAAGAAGGTTACTGCAAGAAGATGACACTAAGAACCCCTTTGTTAAATTAGAGAAAGGCATGTAGCCTCTGGATTTTGGAAGGAGAGAAGGCATACTGTTAAAGGTAGCTGGCTTTCTGGAGTCTGGAGCTTATTAGAACGCATTTCATTACAGTAACCAGAAGGAGGGCACAGTATCCAAAATAATTCACAATGATAAGATCTTGGTGGTATGAATAGTTGGGGAAAGGATTTTGCAACTTCTTGTACCAGCTGCAATATTAACTGTAAATCTTGTAGCTTGGTTAATTAAGTTGGTTTATAATGCATAGGTATCCTCAAATGTGTTATATAGTGGATATTCTTAATCTTTAATTTATACTTATTAGTCCCTGCCACAGTGTCTTCCTTGATCTCAGTCTCTAGTTTTTTTTTTTTTAATTTTTTTTAATTTTTTTTTAAACATTTTTATTGGGGTATAATTGCTTTACAATGGTGTGTTAGTTTCTGCTTTATAACAAAGTGAATCAGCTATACATATACATATGTTCCCATATGTCTTCCCTCTTGCGTCTCCCTCCCTCCCACTCTACTCTCAGTCTCTAGTTTTTCCACCTCCATTTTTTTTTACAGTAACCAGAGCAATTTTTCAAAATGCATATTTGATCATAGCACTTTCTGCTTAAAAATCATCAATAATCCCTTCAGAGTGAAGCCTAAATTTTGTAAGGTGCTTTATCAGGTGGCCTTTCTTTACCGCCCAACCTATTTCTTGCTGTACTTTCTCTCCCAGCTAAAGACCTTGCAGAATTCCAAATATGTCATACACTTTCATGTCTCGTTCCCTTTGCTCACACTGCTCTTTTGGCAAGAAATACCTTGATCAACACAAATTCCTTCTTTCTTTTTTCCTGTCTTTCTTTTTCTTGCCTTCCTTCCTTCCTTTCTTCCCTCTTCTTTTTTCTTAATCTTTGTCAATTTGAGAGGTTGGCAGAGAGAACAATGCTGGAATTGGAAAGGCACATTATTAGTACTAGCTAAGGAAGTTGGGAGCAAAAGTGACCTGTGTTATTTCTGGACCAAGGCAGAGAAAAGATTACAGGTGATTCTCTTCCCTCTTCTCATACTTCTTTGTTGGCTAAGAAGGGCACAGGTTTCAAATGGAACAGCTGTAAATTGGTGGGACCTTCTTTAGGCTAGATCCCTAAGTGACTATGTGAAACAGAGCTCCCCCACAATCTGTGATAAACTTGTCACACGAATGAGAAATCAATTTTCTTGTGCTAAATTCCTGAGATTTGGAGATTAATAAAGTGCCACATTATAACCTAGTATTTATTTAGTTCTTTGGTAAAATTCCTCTTCATGTCCTTTGCCTATTTTTCTACTAGGCTATTCACTTTGATTTATAAGACATCTTTATATGTTATACATTAACATAGACATCAACCTTTTTATGTCATTTATGCTGAAATAATTTTGCCAGTTTATTAATTGCCTTTTGACTTTATGATGTATTTTCATCTTCAAAAGTGTTAAAATATTTATAGAGTAATCTATAAATCTTTGGAAATTTCTTTTCCTCATTTTAAGATGAGAAAGGCTATCTGAAATTTGATAGATTGATTTTTCTTCAGTTTTATTTATTTTTAATTGAGATATAATTGACATATAACAGTATATTAGTTTTAGGTGTACTGATCTGATACATGTACATATTGAAAAATAATTACCACAATAAATTTAGCCCATTACTGCACATAGTTACAAATATTTTTCTTGTGATGAGAACTTTCTTTTAATTGAAGTATGGCTGATTTACAATATTTGTTAGTTTTAGGTGTACAGCAAAGTGATTGAGTTTTATATATATAATATCTATATTCTTTTTCAGATTCCTTTCCATCATAGGTTATTACAAGATATCAAATATAGTTCCCCATACTATACAGTAGTTCCTTATTCTTTATCTATTTTATATGCAATAGTGTGTAACTGTTAATCCCAAACTCCTAATTAATCCCTCCCCCCACCTCTCCCCTTTGGCAACCACAAGTCTGTTCTCTATGTCCGTGAGTCTGTTTCTGTTTCGTAGATAAGTTCATTTGTGTCATATTTTAGATTCCACATATAAGTGATATCATGTGATATTTGTCTTTCTCTTTCTGACTTACTACATTTAGTATGACAATCTCTACGTCCATCCACGTTGCTGCAAATGGCATTATTTCATTCTCTTTTATGGATGAGTACTATTCCATTGTGTATATATACATATAAACTATATGTTCTTTATCCATTCATCTGTTGATGGACACTTAGGTTGCTTCCATGTCTTGGCTATTGTAAATAGTGCTGCTATAAACATTGGGGTGCATGTATATTTTTGAATTAGAGTTTTCATCTTTTGATGAGAACTTTTAAATCTACTCTCTTAGTAACTTTCAAACATACAAAACAGTATTGTTAGCTAGAGTCACCATGCTGTACATTACATCCCCAGGAATTATTTATTTTATAACTGGAAGTTTGTACCTTCTAACCACCTTCACCCATTTCTCTAGTTTAATTAATTCCTATATTTAAAACATGAAATGTAATTTACTGTACTTTTTTTTTTTTGCGGTACGCAGGCCTCTCACTGTTGTGGCCTCTCCCGTTGCGGAGCACAGGCTCCGGACGCGCAGGCTCAGCGGCCATGGCTCACGGGCCCAGCCGCTCTGCGGCATGTGGGATCTTCCCGGACTGTGGCACGAACCCGTGTCCCCTGCATCGGCAGGCAGACTCTCAACCACTGCACCACCAGGGAAGCCCCTACTGTAATTTTTGTTTATGCATGGTATTGGGTAGGGATATAGCTTTGTAATAAATACATGCATCTTAAAACACTTTGCTCTCCTTTCTAAATTAAAAAGACAGTTTGAGGGTGTGCTTTTGAATTATTTCTTAACATCCTCATGACATTAAATATCCGTTCAGTACATTCAGGGCGACTTGGTCATTTAGTACTTCGCTGAAGGTCTGTCTACTCCAGGGATGCAGAGCACATCAAAGGAGGACAGGCAGGAAGCAGAGATGTTTCCCGTCATGAGGGGAAATGCCTGATTCAGTGATGCAAGCAGTCTGGAACTAGACAGGAAGCAACTCTCTTCCTCGGTACCTTTGTAGTTTGCACTTTACTTTTTCACTTAGTAATTCAGTCTTCTACGTGATAGTAAAATATAGATTGAGGGCTGAGAAGCATTTTGCCAGGCTAATGGGAAACACCCTTGTTTTTTTTTTCTCAGTTGTGTAGGTGAAACAGTCTAGTAATTTACAATTGTGGGGACTTTCACTATACCTGGAGATAATCACAGTATAAAGAGTGAAAAAATTATCTCACTGTTTTTTTTGCAGTTGCATGTCATGTGTTCTAAGATTTATACTAGGCTGGAGTAATACTCAGTTCTCTAACCAAGAACCTGTAGATGCTCCTCCCTTAACACAAAGTTCTGATCAGAACCATGAGATCTATAAGAGCCTACAAGACCGAGATTTTACAAATTGCAATCAGAAATGTGTCTGAGTGATGGTGGTGGGATAAAGGTGTGTGTGTGTGTGTGTGTGTGTGTGAAAGAGAGAGAGAAAGTACCTAACCAGATGCAGCCAGGCCAGAGTCAGGTTATTTACAAGGTTCGTCTACAGTCTTTTGCTTTAGTAGTGGGTCTTACCTTTCATAAGATGGATCCCCTACCCTGTCTTAATCTGACACCTTGCAAAGAATTTTTGGTGGCTCTGGTTTACAATGGTTCTAAGAGAAAAAAAGATAAATCTTTTTAGTACCACCAACACAGAGAGCTGATAATAGCAGTCATGTTACCAGTTTTCTGCATTTGTAGAAACATCAGGTCCTACAGTGCCAGGTTAAAATACTCCTGTCCATTATAATTCCCCAGGAAATTGCAATTCGAACTCTCCATAGAACTGGTCTTTTGGTTTAATATTAGAAAGAACTGAAAAATATTGGCATTAGTTTTATAGTTATTGTTCTTTTGAAATCCCTTGTATTTTAACATCTGGAAGAGGGGAAAACAAACCAAAACTAAACACATGCATCAGTGATGTTTTTGTGCATTAAAAACAGGTCTTCCAAATATTGACAGGGTCAAACTTCTAAGCTTCTCAAGACACAGATCAGTTCTTTTAATAATCTGGTCTCATTTCTCCAATTTGAAATCTTTGAAGGCAGGTTTGTATATTCCACAAATCAGAAATGATTATCATCTTTTAGCACAAATTGATACTTGTTTTAACATAAAAATTTAGTTGCAATATGTCTACCCAAAGTCAGCAGATGGTCTAAATACTTCCAGTGTTCTGTGGGAAATTACCTTGGGGCAATTTATACTTGTAGCCTCCAAGTACATCTCCAGGCGAGTTATCTGTACCAGAGGTAACAGAGCAGGTGGGCTAACATTAAATTACGATACCTTGAGCTACATGTTTTATTAAATAAATTTAAAATATACTGTTACAATCAAAAGGAAAGAATGGGATCAGTTGACAATCTGAGGATCTGAGGAAAGTCGGGTGGAAATATCATAGCTCCCGAATCCTGGGGTATCACAAACCAAGCTCGGGTTTCAACAATGATTCAGCTATTTGGAAATATCTTGATGATTGTGTCAGCCTTAAATTCAGTACTGATTTCTCTAGAAAACCATTTTGCTAACTGTAAGAGTATAAAGACCTATGGTACAAAAACTTTATACAAACAATAAATAAAATACTAAACAAATGTAAGATATTATTTTTGATATTAGTAACAGGGTATTCTGACAACACAAATCCTTCTTGTAATTCCCATCATGGTAATGAGCTACTCAATTAGATTCATTCATTCACTCATTTAATTGTCTATTTGTTTACTATGTACCAGGTATATAGTATAGTATGAATAGAGCGGGAAAATGCATAACTGAATCACTTTGCTATATGCCTGAAACTATCACAACATTGCTAACCAGTTATACTTCAATATAAAATAAAAAGTTAAAAAATAAATAAATAGAGCAGTGAACAAAACAACAAATATCCTGCCCTTACAGAGCTTTCATTCTGGTAAGTGGGGAGAGAAAATAAAATATAATAAGTTGCATTCTATGTAAGATGATTCTAAGTACAATGAAAAATATAAAGAAAATAAGAGGGTTTGGGAAAATCCGAAGGGTTAGGGATTGCAATGAGGGTAGGCCTAATTTTGAGCAGAGTGAGCCCTATAGATATTTGGGGGGAATATGTGAGAACACTTTTGCGTTAAGAAGAGATCAGCTTCTAGAGTTAATTTGAATGTAGAGTTATAAGGATTTGTTAACAGATTGTATATGTAGGCTGTGAGAACAGCAGGTGCAAAGGCCCTGAGGTAAAAGGGCTCCTCAATTCTTCCAGGAACACCAGGGAATCTATTGTAGATGAAGCAGAAGGACCAAGGGGAAGCAATGAGGAGGACAGAGAGGCAATGGTGGGACCAGATGTGTGGGGCATTGTAGGCAATATTAAGAATTTAGCTTTTGCTCTTAAGTGGGGAGATATTTATTTTATATGCAGGGTTTTAAGAAGAAGAATGATATGATAAGACTTACATTTTAAAATGATACTCTGGCTGCCTTATTGAGAAACAGACTGGACTGGGTTAAGCATGAAAGCAGGAAAACCGGTTTGGAAGATGTTGTAACAGTCAGGTGCAAGAAGTTAGTGACAGTCCAGGCTGACAATAGTGAGAGTTTTAGGGAGAGGTTAGGTCCTATATATAATTTGAAGGTTGAGTCATCAGAATTTGTTAACGGATTGGATGTAGGGTGTGAAGCAAAGAGATGAATCAAGATAAGCCTAAAGATTTTGATCTGAGCACCTGAATAAGTGGCAATTCCATTAACTGGGTTGGAAAGTGGGAGCATCATTTGGGAGAGAAGAAAGGCTCTGTGTGGATATGCTAATCTCAATTCTGAATGTCACTTTAGAACCTTAGATATATGAATATGTAGTTCAGGGGAAAATTGTGAGCTGCAGATACAGATTTGAGTGTTGCCCATGACAGGGTGTTACTGAAAGCCATGAATGAGGATAAAATCACCAAGGCAGTGACGTTAAAGGACTGAGTGAGGCTCTTAAGAATTAAAATGTCTGAGAGAAGAGGAAGGGCTGTAAAAGAAACAGAGTAGGAATAACCATTGAGGGTGGAAGAAAATCAGGAGCATGTCTTCTTTTTTTTTTGAAATATAGGTGATTTACTATGTTATGTTAGTTTCTGGTGTACAGCAAAGTGATTCTGTTATATATATATAAAATTTTTCATATTCTTTTCCATTAAGGTTTATTACAGGATATTGAATATAGTTCCCTGTGCTGTACAGTAGGACCTTGTTTATCCATTCTATATATAATAGTTTGCATCTCCTTGTCCCAAACTCCCAATCTAACTCTCCACCAATCCCCTCTCCCCCTTGGCAACCACAAGTCTGTTCTCTATGTCTGAGAGTCTGTTTGTTTCTTAGATAAGTTCATTGGAGTCATATTTTAGACTCTACATATAAGTGATATCGTATGGTATTTGTCTTTCTCTTTCTGACTTTGCTTAGTATGATAATCTCTAGGTCCATCCATGTAGCTGCAAATGGCATTATTTCATTCTTTTTTATGGCTGAGTAATATATCAAATCTTCTTTAACTGTTCATCTGTTGATAGACATTTTGGTCACTTCCATGTCTTGGCTATTGTAAATAGTGCTGCTGTAAACATAGAGGTGCATACATCTTTTCAAATTATAGTTTTGTCCGGATACATGCCCAGGAGTGGGAGTTGTCTGGATCATATGGCAACTCTATTTTTAGTTTTTTGAGGAATCTCCACACTGTTCTATGTAGTGGTGGAACAAATTTACATTCCCACCAACAGTGTAGGAGGGTACCCTTTTCTCAAGAGCATGTCTTGAAAGCCAAGTAAAGAACCACTTTAAATGCTTCTAATTGATCAAATAAGATGAAAATTGAGAGTTGATCAGGGGATTTAGTAACATGGGGGTCAGTGGAAGCCCTGATCTGAATGTTGTTCCATGGAGTGGAAAAGACCAGAGAAGGAAAGGAACAGGGGCTGGATAGCATACACAAGGAGCAGAGTGGTGGGGTAGAATCTGAATGGAGAGATGTGGTCAAGTTTAGTATGGAAGAAATAACAAAGTGCTTGAACGTTGATGGAAATGATTTGGTATAGAGCGGGAAATTGATGATGCAATTAGAAGAGAGATTTGAGGTGCTGTATCCTTGAATAGCTGCGCTGGATGTGACCTAGTGGCTAACTAGGAGGTTGTCTTAGATAAGGATGCAGGCAGTTCATCTATAAAAATAGGAAAACAGAGTATAGGAGGGTAGTTACTATGGCAAATATGATGGTGGGAGCCTGTGAGGGTGCCTTCTGATTGTTTCAGTCTTTTCAGCAAAGGAAGAAGCACAGCCATCAGTTGAGAGTGATGACAGGAGAAGTGTTTTGGGTACATATGTAGGGAGATATTTATGAATAAAGTCAAATAGAAGAGTGTATTAGGTAATCATAATGCAGAAGTACAGGTAGGTGGGAGGTGTCTTTCTCATCATATAAGCACAGAGCAATTTGGTACATACTGTAAAGTTAGTCAGAAAATGCTGGATCCCTCGCCTCTCTCCTCATCTGCCTCTGCTTCCTGATTATTAGACCTGTAATTACTCATCCTTTCCTAGTCTAACCCATACTGCCTGCACTCTTGTGGTTTACTTATGGTCCTAGGTACTAATGATTTGCAACTTGTAACTTATTACCCGATTTTATTAATAATTAATGTTGACCATGGTGGCTATGTTTAGCTATGCTAGGATTTAAGACTAGATTTACAAGAAGGATATGTTTCTGAATCAAGTCTGTGGATTGGAACCATGAAAACATGATTATAAATTAGTACAACCACTTTGTTAATAAAGCAATATCTAGCATCTGGCCACAAAACCTTTAATTCTGTTTAAAGAGTTTTCACAAATGGGCAAGGAGGACATGTATTTTTGTGAATAGATATGTCACCTTTATCTGTTCTGTTCTTAGATGGGTAGAAAGGAGAGAAGGGAGCAGAGAAGCCACTGGAAAGGTGAACATTTTCCCATTTTTAGTTTTTATGGACAGCAGAAAATAAATATCTCATGGCTGTGGCAGAATGGTCAGTGTCAAATGAGAAAATACACCTGCAAGAATTTTTGATAACAGGCTAGACTGAATCTCTAAATTTCCACTGATAAATTTTGGCTCCAAGCTCAAAGTATCAGTGTGAGTTGAAAGAAGTGTTTTATTAATACTCTAAAATCTAAATCAAATTCAACAAAGACCATTAATAACCAAGGCATTATTCCTAATATAATGTGAGTGAAATGGGTAAGAGAAATTAGGTAAAAGTAAAGGAAATATGGACTCGAAACCAGAAGTCTTGGGTTTTAATCCTGCCTTTGTCATTGACTAGAAAACTGAAACAAACCTCGTAAACTGTGAGTACCTAAATTTCCAGTTTGAAAATGAGAGCTTGAGTTAGACACCTTCTAAAAACTCTTCTAGTTCTAAAAAATAATTCTACAAAGTGAATCTTCATTAAAGACTCCTTTTAAAAGTATCATCTATTAAAATACAAAGGTAAAATTTGTTGATGTGTTTTTTCAATTTTTAAAGAAAATAGATCTTTAGTTTTTTGATGATAAAATTAATACATGTCTTTTTTAAAAGCAGCATAGAAAACTAACAAAAGAGTGGAAAAAAAGCACATGTAATCAATCCCATCTCTCACTATTAACATTTGATGTCTATAAGGCTATTGAATAACAATAGCTATTTTGATTGGAATATATTTATTTTCTTTAAAGTATTTATTTACTGATATAGGAAAGCTGCATTTAAAAATATTAATTTTGTAACTGGATGCCTTTGTGAAACTCTCTTAAGTCATTTTAGTCAATATTTTGTTTTCTTCATGTAGAAACTTTTTTTTTTAAATTGGGGTATAGTTGATTTACAACGTTGTGTTAGTTTCTGCTGTACAACGAAGTGAATCAGCTATATGTATACATATATTCCCTCTCTCTTGGACAGCTCTCCCCCGTAATCCCATCCTTCTAGGTCATCACAGAACACCGAGCTGAGTGATCTCCCTGCGTTATCTAGCAGTTTCCCACTAGGTATCTGTTTTACACATGGCAGTGCACATATGTCAAGTTTTTATCTGCAAATAAAACTATTTAACAAATTTTGAGCCTCTACTATGTAAGGAGTCCTTTCAATTATTATGACATTATATTTCATATTCTTAGAAAACATTTTTAACAATTCCTTTGCTATTTCTAGAACACTATGTCATTTCTAGAACAGTATTAATAGCAGTGTTGAGAGTAAAAAGTTCTTAGTGAGTTTTTTTTTAATCATGTTAAAGATCTTTATTAAGAATTTAAAAAAATGTAAAATAAGAGTTTGATGACTTTTTGGCACCTATTATGATTACAGAGTGTTTTTCCCTTCATCATTTGTTATTTTTAGAGAGAAATTATATTAACAAGGCTTCTAGTATTAAATCATTCTTATATTCTGGGAATGAGAAGAGTAGAATTCTCATTCTGGTCATATAATAGTAGAATTTCAATCAGCAATGGATTACAAATATCAACACTTTATTAACAATTTTTGCTGTTGAATTTTTATTGACATGCGACTGTGATTTTATTATCGCTGTTTTGGCCAGGTTTTGTTTCAGGGTTAAATTAACTTTACATAAAGTAGAGCTTTCCTTCTTTCTTGGTGCTCATAGAAGTAAACTTTTCCGTGAAATCTGAAAGAATTCTCTTGTAGTACGTTTTTTGTTGTTGTATAATAGCTTCATCGGTGCTTTATTTTGTTCTTGATTTGTTTTGAGACAATTTACTTCACTTATTTTCTGTGAAGAATTTCTTTCAAATAGATTTTCAAACTTATAATCATAGGGTTGAATACCTATGCCTATATAAATTTAATAACTTCTCTGGGAACTTGAAAAGGTGGGGAATTACCTGTAGACAATAGTTTATGTTATTTCGTATATTTATAATTCTCTTAAGACTATAGTTCCTCTTTAAAAACTCATCTCGTTTCTGGAGTGAATCTGTTTGCAAAGAATATGTTAGTCTAGTCTATGTTTTGCATGCTGTGTTTTCTTCACATTTTAATTAATTAATTAATTAATTATTTTTTGCGGTATGCGGGCCTCTCACTGTTGTGGCCTCTCCCGTTGCGGAGCACAGGCTCCGGACGTGCAGACTCAGCGGCCATGGCTCACGGGCCCAGCCGCTGCGCAGCATGTGGGATCTTCCCGGACCGGGGCACGAACCCGTGTCCTCTGCATCGACAGGCGGACTCTCAACCACTGCGCCACCAGGGAAGCCCTCTGTCACATTTTTAAACTATTTTATTGTAAAATAAACCACAAAGAAAGCAAAAAAGGAATGCAGAGATTAATGAATTATTGTAAACAGAATAATTTTTAAAGCCACTTTATTAAAGTATTGTTGACATATAAAAAATCTGTACATAATTAATGCATACAATTTAATGAGTTTGGGGATAGGTAGACACTCGTGAAACTATCACCACCTTCAAGGCCATAAACATATCCATTACCTATCAAAGTTTCCTCCTACCTCTTTTATTATTATAAGTTTATTTATTTATTTATCTGTGATAAGAGCACTTAACATAAGATCTACCCTCTTAGCAAGGTTTATATATACAAAACTAATATGAATATGAAATTAGCTATAGGCACTATGCAGTAAAGATCTCAAGAACTTACCTATCTTACATAACTGAAATAAAATGAATTATAACAATTACTTAGGTCAAGAAATAGAATTTTAGTAGCCATCCCAGAAGCCCCTTCATTTTCCTATTTTCTTTTTGTTGATTTTGAATCTTATTTTTTATTAAGATATAACTGACATATAACATTGTATTAGTTTTAGGTGTACAACAAGTTGATTTGATATATGTATATATTGTAAAATAATTACGATGATAAGTTTAGGTAACATCCATCACCTCGTATAGTTACAATTTTTTTTTTTATTCTTGTGATGAGAAATTTTAAGATCTACCCTCTTAGCAACTTTCAAATATACAATACAGTATTATTACTTGTAGTCACCATCCTGTACATTACATCCCAGGACTTATTTATCTTATTGTCCCATCTTAATCATGGCTCTTCTCCTTCCAAAAGTACCCACTATCCTGACTTTTAAAAGAAGTACTTCCTTGCTTTATGATTTTATCATCCAAGAGTGTAGACCCACTTTTTAAAACTTTATGTTACTTTTAAAGTGTTTTTTTAATCTACACATTCTCTCTCTTTCCCTTTTGTTCCATCATAATAAATATCTTGAAGAACCTGAGGAATTGGATGTATAAAGTTTTTCACAGATCACCATATTTCTTTATCTTCTGAATTTCCTATAAGTTGACAACTGGATTCACATGCTTGATAACACTGTTTTGATTTCCATGGCAAGACCATTGTTGTGATGCGTTCTTTTGTTAGAAATCTTTATTTCTGAATGTTTTGTTCTTTATATGTGATGGGGAAAAATGCAACAAACTTCACTTCTAGTGCGTTGTGTGAGTTCCAGTGTGTATGGATTGGTGGTGGGGGGTTGGGGGTGGATTTTGTGTGTGTTTTACATTAAGGGTATGAAGGAGTACTTCTTTGACTTTGGATTGTTCCCGTATGGTAGCTGGGCAAGTGTTACGGACTGAATGCTTGTATTACCTCAAAATTCATATGTTGAACTCCTAATGTGGGTCATATTTGGAGGTGGGTTTTGGGGAGGTGATTAGGTTTCGATGTGGTCATGAGGGTGGGACCCTCATGATGAAATTAGTGCCCCTATGAGAAGAGGAGGATAAGGCATACACACCAAGGAAAGGCCATGTGAACACACAGTGAGAAGGTGACCATCAGTGAGGCAGGAAGAGAACATTTGTGATACCCACTATGCCAGCACCCTGATCTTAGATTTCCAGCTTCCAGACTCTGAGAAAATAAATGTCTGTTGTTTAAGTCACTCAGTCTGTAGTATTTTGTTCCAGGAGCCCAAGAAAATGTAAGAAGTCAGGATGGAGAAAAGTTACAGGACCTAAGGACTTTTAGTTTGGTGAGGCCGTTTTTTTTTTTTTTTCCTCTTTCTTGCATAACCACATTTGCATCTGTAAAAATTACTCACCCTTGCTTCTAGAGTCTGTAGATGATGAGAATCCCTTCCCCATTGCCATGTTGGAGAAATATGTTACTTTTAAAAAGAGTGTTATCATTAAATAAACCATAACAATATGCTAAGGAGTGGCTGTTCATTTTTCTGCATTTGCTTAGTCTTGGGGCAGGGACATTCTAGGGCAGAAATCTGTTTTTTGCAAGGTCTCCTCTGTTTCCAGTCCTGTTCTCCATTTACTCTCTATTAGTGAGAACTGGCAGAATTTGCTTTAGTTACTTCTCTGAAAACTGCACATTTTCAGGAAGAGAAGTTGCTCATCAACCTTTGATGCTTTTCTTCACACTGATTAAAATTTACTGTACTTGGTAGTAATTCCTGCCAAAGATTTGTGAAACTATATCATTGGCAGTATTTACTGTTTTCAGAGCTGATAAACATTTTCTTTCTCATTTTTATTTCTTTTTGGTTATATCTGTCGGTTCCCAAGAGGAGGCCTTTATAAGAGGTTCTAAGGAATTGTCCATTTTTTCTTTCAAATAAAAATGAGTGAGTAAAACATGTATAAGGCACTTGGTTATTTGAACCATGAGACAATTAACTCCTTATGCAGCAGTTCTCAAAGTGTGTTCTTTGGAACCCCGTTCTATGTCATGTTAATAGGAGTTACAGGAGAAAAGTTTTTCATGATCGAATAAATGTTAATAACACAAGTGAAACAAAATTAAACAATTAAAAATTTTTTACTGAAGGACTTTTAACACCTTTAACATGCAAAAGGGCATTGTGAGTGTATAAGACAGACATAATACACAGTGTTTCCCAGGACTTATTTGAATTCAGTACCTTTTTTTCTATAAATCATCACAGAGGAAAAATAAATTTGAAGAACAGATTATGTAAAACACTGGTATAACAGCATCTTTTCCTAATTACACGTGAAGAAGTTAAGAATAAAGGAAAAGTCTTTCATATGCAAGCCTTGCCAACTTCATCATAAAACACCCTTCATTCCCCCTCCTTCTCTGCTCCCTCCCTCCCTCTGTTAATGCAGCAAATGCTTAAATGCCCCTGATACGCACCACAGAACTGCATACTTGACTCATGCTCTCTAGTATATATATAAAAGGAACTTTTAATATGAAGGAAATAATACGTTCATCTCCCATTTTACAGTAATATTGTGAAAACTGAATGAAGCAATGCATGTAAAGTGCTATAAAAATCCAATTGCTCGACAATGAAATCTACAGACCAGCACTTTTCAAACATGCTGTTGTAATACACGGACGTGTTGAGCTTCATTGTGAAATATGTTGCAAGTTCTTAATATATCCAAGTGTGTGATATTATACGGGTTTTTTTTTTTTTTTTTGCGGTATGCGGGCCTCTCACTGTTGTGGCCTCTCCCGTCGTGGAGCACAGGCTCCGGACGCGCAGGCTCAGCGGCCATGGCTCACAGGCCCAGGCGCTCTGCGGCCTGTGGGATCTTCCCGGACCGGGGCACCAACCCGTGTCCCCTGCATCGGCAGGCGGACTCTCAACCACTGCGCCACCAGGGAAGCCTACAGTTTTCTTTTTAAAGACAAAATATACTGTCCTCCAGGTTATACTTAAAATAACATCATTGTCATTCATTTGATTTCTGACATGATTTATCAAGTGGGAGAAAAAGGGAAAGTGTTCTAGCCAATCTTTTGGGAATTGCCCTGGGGATGGATTGTCTCTGCCGTTGTTATGTAGCATGTGGAGATAGCACATAAAGATTGTGAACTGAAACAGAAGACCCTGGGCCTTGGCATAGTGGACATTCATCATTTTGGTAAATTAAGAACAGTTTCCAAAGTGCATGATGTGGTGACATGAAATGTTGAGACCTGGATTTAATCACATGAGGCTGGATAGTAGAGAATGAATCACTTGGTACTGACTGAGTTTAAGAGCTCTTGAAAGAAACATGATTTGAGAGAAAGTCCAAAATTTATTCAAATATTTCTGTGAGCAGCATGGGATGAAGGCACCTGCTTGGCTACCACAATTTTGCTGTGAGTGAAGAATGAATATTTTAAGGAGAATTTTTATGTGCATAAGGTGATGGTAACAGAAACCATGACAGCACTTTGCCATCCTAGATTTTTCTTTTTGGGTTAAATAATTTTATATAGGAGAAGAGTTACAAACTGACTGGAACTAATGGTCAGAGCAGATGAAATCAAAATTTATTGGAAAATAGATGCTGAGCACACATATCCAGTGAGGAGAAGCCATCCTCAGCACTTAGAGGGAAAGGGCACAGTGACTTTTCTACTTGGTTGCAATGCAGCAGGTTTTATGATTAAGGGCAGACTGATTCTGCCCGTCTACTAACCTAAGGGAATCTAGCATCAAGAATAAGTGCGTTGTGCCTGCATATTGGTGCTGCAGTATATAAAATTGTGACACAGCACAACGCCTTTTGGGCAGATTTCATTAGGGCACACCGTCCTGCAGACAGTTCCAGAAATACAAAGCCAGATAGACTTTTATGTGCCAGTTCTCCACACTGAATTACCCTTTATTATCTTGACTGGTATGTATTCTTTTAGATACAGTAAAAATATGTGTCTTATTATTCAAGATTCCTTTTGGAAACTGCCAACAAAGCACATTTTACCTATGTCTACCAAGGGCTACTGATTTTGGGGAGACAAATATGCCAATGGATGCTTTTGAATTCAATGCATGTTGTTCATAGAAACAACCCTCATCATGGCATTCAGCATCTCAAAAGACTCCCAGATCCTGTTTAATACAAAGTGTCTCTGACATTACTACTCTATTAACGGAAATGCAAAGCTAATTGGTGTTAATACATAATGTGCATGGGGTTTTGCAGTTTACAGAATGTTTTTCTTATACTTGCTCTCAATGTTTTTGTGGTACAGAGGTTAAACTCATACGTCTGGATGCAGGTATATCCTAAAAGGTGTTAGGCCTGTTGAGGTTTTGTTGAGAGCTGCAAAGTGAGCCAGAGCTGGGTTCAGGGACACCCACCTTGCTATTAGGATTGGCTCAGTGGAGGGCAGTGAGATGGTGATGAATCTATCTCAGTTCTAACCCTGGAGGTATGTATACCAAGCTCTACAGTCCTATGGAAAGGTGGAGACCTCATGGTATGTGCCTTTCCTAGAGAATGAAGCCTTGGTTTGGGCACACAAAGGAAGGGTCTGAGAAGAATTACAGAGGTTGCAGGACTCAGCGACATGACCAGGAGTCCAGAAAAGTCTTCAAGTCCCAGAGGGAAAGCAAGAAAATTAGGTAGAAGAACAGGCCAGACTAGGGAATAAGCATTTCAGGAGACAATTGGGTCCTATGCTTGGGGAGATCAAAGACCAAGGCTACAAATGCTTCCAGGCATCACTGTTTGGAACCCACAATCCCTAAGTCCAGAAGTCATGGTGGAGCCCCTATAGAAATGTGTCTTGAAGACAAGACCTGGTCAAATTGAAGGACAGAGGCTGTTAGGTTTTCTAATGTACCTGTGTACGTTAGGCTCTTCCCAGGGGATTTCAGGGTTAAGAAACGCATCACTGGGGAACCTTATTCTGCTTACTCTAAGGACTGAACAAGAAACTGAAGTTGCATATAAGAATTATGGGAGGACTCACCTGAGGGCTTAGAACCATGGCAATGTGGGAAGGAGGTTAGTCCAGAAGAGCAGGTGGGTCCCTCCTGCCTCTCTTTGTTTTTACTTCTTTTGTCACCACTACTCTTGCCCCTTTGAACCAGCTCTTAGTAAAGGAGGGAAATGGTGATGTTTCCTCGAAAACAACATTGGTCAAGAAGAGGAAGGAGGATGGGAAGAAAATCAAGGAGCTGTAACCAAAAGGAAAGGAGGTGTATTTTGACTGTTTATGTTGGGTTTGCAACTTGACTATCTGGGTACTTCTAAATATATTAGTCATCCTGGAACATTATTACCAGAGTCACTAGGTAATTTCTGTTTTTAATTACTTAGTGGTTTTTTAAAAGCTCCCCAGGTGATCATGATATGCAGCCAGGGTTAAGATCTAGTGACCTCTATGAATAGGCAATTTGAAAGACATAAGAATTATAAATTGGGTACAAGAACCTGGATAGTAAAACTTTAGGGAAATCTATCTATCTATCTATCTAACATATATAATATATACATAATCCTCTTATTAGTTTTTCACTTATCTATGACATTTTTATGATTCTGTTGTGAAGTTTTCCCCAAAGTATGCTCTGTAGGATACTAGTTCCATGCAATGTTTATAGGCTGGTGTTGACAGTAGGGAATGCCATGCTTTCATACTGTGGTCATGGTACTTCCTGTGTCTACCCATTTCATCCACATACATTTGTAGGAAAGTGGAATGTAAAGGAATCCTCCTAGCCCCAAGCCTCTTTTTCTCCCTTTCATTCTCTCTCTCTCTTTTTTAGATTCAGTAAAAAAAAATTTTTATATATTATATGTATTTTACTTCCTGAACACTTCTTTCCCCCCGATCCTTCCTCTGCTTAATCTTCTTCTTATTATTATTCATTCCAATCATATAATATGAAACATTCCCCAACTCAATTGATTTTGAGTGTATTTTTTTCTCCCTCAGAACATTGCTCTACAAGTGTCCTGGGGCATCATACTTGGGAATGTAACACTACAGTTAGAGGCTGAGAGAAGGGATGAAAATATCCATTTGGAAGGTGGTCTTTGCTGCCTGTGGCTGCCTCCTTAAATGTTTGCCAGTTTTCCATCTCAGGAGTGACTCAGCCTCAGTTTAGCTCTTAAATTCATGAATAGCTCTTAAGATTCTTCTCATATTGCTCGTTTAGAGCTCAGTAGATTTCTCCAGGGCAGGAGGGATCCGGGGTAATGTGAACTGGTCAGACAGATATTCCTTCTTCCCTGTTTGTTGTGTTTGCCCTAGAAGTGATCTAGGCTACATAAAGATGGATGTACAGATATACTTATGTAAATATATACGAACTCAGAAATGAGGGGCAAATATGTTTTGCTCCCATGGGAGTGTTTGATGATTTCTGAGAATGCTCAAAAATTTAAAGCTGATCTTTTCTTTTTTTTTTTAAGAAGATGTTGGGGGTAGGAGTTTAATTATTTATTTATTTATTTTTGCCATGTTGGGTCTTCATTTCTGTGCGAGGGCTTTCTCTAGTTGCGGCAAGTGGGGACCACTCTTCATCGCGGTGCACGGGCCTCTCACTATCGCGGCCTCTCTTGTGGCGGAGCACAGGCTCCAGACGCGCAGGCTCAGTAGTTGTGGCTCATGGGCCTAGTTGCTCCGCGGCATGTGGGATCCTCCCAGACCAGGGCTCGAACCCGTTTCCCCTGCATTGGCAGACGGATTCTCAACCACTGCTCCACCAGGGAAGCCCTAAAGCTGATCTTATAAACCTGAAAAAATGAATTTCTTCTTCTATATTTTTTTTTTTTTTTTTTTTTTTTTTTTTTTTTTGGGGATGGGGGGCCCCCCCCCCCCCCGGCCCC
>NW_020172108.1:419840-620685 GCF_003031525.2 Neophocaena asiaeorientalis asiaeorientalis
CGGGCCTCTCACCGCTGCGGCCCCTCCCGCCGCGGGGCACAGGCTCCGGACGCGCAGGCCCAGCGGCCATGGCTCACGGGCCCAGCCGCTCCGCGGCATGTGGGATCCTCCCAGTCCGGGGCACGAACCCGCGTCCCCTGCATCGGCAGGCGGACTCTCAACCACTGCGCCACCAGGGAAGCCCTCTTCTTCTATATTTGAGACCACTTCTCTCTGAAAAAATTGCTTTTAGTTCTTAAAGTACAATAATAAAAATTCATTTCAATCAGGTACAAAGGAGGAGGAGATTAATGGAACTTGTTCTTTTTATGGTGTCCCTTAGCAGGCCATTTGAAAAAATAAGCATGAAGAATTTGGTGAAGATTGTGATAATTGGGAAGAGGAGGTGTTCTTTATATTCTTGGAAAATTTTCCAGAAATAAGACCCACTGTCTCATTTCCATCTCTACTTCCAGAACACCCACATGCCACCGTATTAAGTGCTATTTATGCCATCAGCCAAGAAAATGTATTTGATAAAGAACCTTGACAATGGTAGGAAATTGATGCTCCCTATAACTTCAGCAGAAGGGAATTTTTAACTTTACCGCCCCATGATCCTGCAAGCAGTTAGGGAGCTCACTCCACTTTCTAAAGGACACTGACAAAAGTCATAATATTCCATCCTTGATCAGAGGAAATGAGAGAGGAGCTAAGGAAAAGCTGAAAACCAAATCCTGTTCTTTTAATCTCTCTTTTTTTTTTTAGATGTTGGGGGTAAGAGTTTATTAATTAATTAATGTATTTTTGCTGTGTTGGGTCTTCATTTCTGTGCGAGGGCTTTCTCTAGTTGTGGCAAGCGGGGGCCACTCTTCATCGCGGTGCACGGGCCTCTCACTGTCGCGGCCTCTCTTGTTGCGGAGCACAGGCTCCAGACGTGCAGGCTCAGTAGTTGTGGCTCACGGGCCTAGCTGCTCCGCAGCATGTGGGATCCTCCCAGACCAGGGCTCGAACCCGTGTCCCCTGCATTAGCAGGCAGATTCTCAACCACTGCGCCACCAGGGAAGCCCCTAAATCCTGTTCTTTTATGAGGACTAGTAAAGAATGAGAGAGAAATAAATCCATCTGTCAAACAGACTTTCAAATGGTGACTTCATTAGTAAAGCAATTATTTGTTTTACTCTGGGACAAAACAAAATTGGGGACAGAAAAAAATGGGACAAAATAATAAAGTTGTAGAGACAACCTTTTGGCTATAACAATGAAAATGTTATTAGTATTTTTATTGTTGTTGATGCTGCATTTGTTGATATTTAAGCACTTTGGAATTTTTGGTACTGTTTGTGAACCCCAGAATGTTTTAATGTTTTTTTCAATTTCCATATTGCTTTCTAGAATTTTGTTCATTTCTGAATTTTACGCATCTTTAAAAATTTATAATTTGCTTTGCCTTTTCTGCTGGTTTTTGCCAGGTTTTTTTTGTTTTTTTGCGGTACGCAGGCCTCTCACTGCTGTGGCCTCTCTCGTTGCGGAGCACAGGCTCCGGATGCACAGGCTCAGCGGCCATGGCTCACGGGCCCAGCTGCTCTGCGGCATGTGGGATCTTCCCGGACTGTGGCACGAACCCGTGTCCCCTGCATCGGCAGGCGGACTCTCAACTACTGCACCACCAGGGAAGCCCTGCCACGTTGTTTTTATCTGTGATTGTGGCAATCAACCCAAATCAGAGTTGAATAAATTTCTCCTCTTTATGATCATCACCATACCTTAATGGGTGTCATATCTTAAAAATCAAAGAACTTTCATATTCTACAGGAAGGTATTTTATGTAGATGCTACCTTTTTTTTTTTAAATTTGTTTAGCTTTACTAGCATAAAAATAATATTTTATTTAACCACCAGAGGGAGTCCCCAAATCTACTTAAAATAAATAAGCAGTAAATTTTATATCTTTTATGGTTGAAAATAAACAATTCAAACAGCTGTGTGTTATGGCATGTGGGCTCACTTATTGGGTCTTTGGTACATCAAGAGCCTAAAACCTTGTTCTACTAGAGATACCACATCGTTTTAATTAACAGTTATTAAATAATAGGCTATGGATTTTTTTCCCTAGGAGAATCAAATGTTTCCACAGATATTATGCAGGTGTGGATTGGAAGAGGAAATTATGCAAATGTTTCCTGCAGGCAGAGCAGGGCTACCACACTGGTTCTCTCCAGGAATGAAGGGTCTTGGATCTCCCAGAAAACCTCTCTTTCAAATGTCAATCATCTTCTAAGCAAGACTCTGAGTCACATTCCCTGCCGCTTGCCAGGTATCTTGTAGTAGGACAGCTCTTGGGAGGGGCACTTCCTGGGAGCACCGTGGCATTTCTCTACTGCCTCTGTACCTGGCTTTAAAGCATCTCAGAGTTTTCTCACATATTAACTCCATCAGCCCGACTTCATGGCCACAGCAATTGTTGTGCACAGAGGTTAAGCAAATTACCTGAGGCCATGGAGCAGATGAGTGAGAGACTTGGGGTTGCATCCAGTACTCTTAGCTGCGTTGGTTGGTATATTGCCTTCCATTGCTTCACAAAGCTGCGGGCTGGCCTGCTTTGTCCCATCGTGCTCAATTAGAATCAGGTATTTTAGTTCCCATTTCTGAGTTGAAGTCAAAGATATTTCACCACCATAACTAGAATGTTGTCTCAGTAAAAAAAATAAGTTACAAACACTGAATAGCGGTGAAATATATTCATTCAGAGTCAGCATTGATATATTCTTCCTTCCTCATGTCCTTTAACCTCTTATTCTCTCCAGGCTGCTTACAAATACATTCAATGTATCAACAAGTGTTAACAAAGATACTGTCTCAATATTAGCATTTCAGACAAAAAAGATATTCTACTTGATGTTAGCATAACTCTGCCTTTGAACTAGGTAATTAAAACACTATTTGTGAATAAAGTATTTGTGAATAAAGTATTAAATGCATAAGGACTGGACTCCCGAGTCCAGGACTCTCCTGGACTCCCAAGAAAGTAATAAGCTCTTTCACCCACAATGATTATTCCCTGGGCCAGTGTTTTCACAGCTGTAGTCACAGGTGCCCAGGAAATATGCCCCAGTCAGGCCCTGCAATATTCTAGCTCCCTCAGAAGCATGGGGCATCTTGAGCTGAGTGCTGTGTTCGCCTCCCCTTGCCCTCCACTGGCTCTGCCACAGCTTAACAAGCCACAGGGCTGATTTTGTGCTGAAGTACTGGGGTCCTCAATGACACACATTCTGTAACCTAAACTGAAATAAACTTAAGGCTGCTGTCTCCTCGGCTTACCGCAGGGGGCAGACGCCGACAGATCAAGTGTTTAAAGAAACAAATTCCCAAGGACAAGCAGGGAGCTACAAAAATGTAGAAAAATGAAAAGAATAAATTTTCAAATGTGTTTTCTGGTGCCACCTTTAATAGTACATTACATGAGATGGCATTTATTTTACTTATTTAAAAATAAACAACTCTTCATTAATGCTAAAGATGTATGAACTTAAGGTTTGAAGCTAGGGTGATAAAATTTTTCTGCAGAAAAATACTTCTAGATAGTGTTCCCTTTTTTACACTTTGCATTTGAAATTTAATAATTCTATGAATATGTTTACTCAGATGTTCTAATCCCCCAAATAATACATTCTTAGAAAATATTCTTCCCAAGGGAGAAAGGCCATGAACATTTTAACTTCCCTTGCCAGTCTTTGATTTTTATCCTTTACTATACTTTCTAAAAACCTGAGCAAAGGGCATAAAGCATTGTTATTTGCAATGAAATAAACTATATGCAAAAGTAAAAATAAATCTCAAATCTGTGGAAAGCATTATGAAAAAGTATAGCATTACTGGTTATTGCTCTATACAGACTCGCCTATGCTGTCTTAACTTTACTTTTTAGCATGATGGTGATGAGCATGGACACTGAAGCCTGACTGCTAGGATCTGAACTTTTGCATCACCACTTACTGAGTTATCTTAAACATGTAATAATTTTTCTGTGCCTCAGTTTTCTCATCTGTAAAATGGAGATAATAACAGTACTTATCATTCTGTTCTGAGGATTAAATGAGTTGATATTTGTCCATTATGGATATTTATTTTAAAATAGAACAGCGCCTGGCAGTGGAATTTGTTTAAATAAAACACATATGTGTTTTTTCATAGCATCACTATGTGCTAGGTTAACATTTTCATATTAACGATTGGGTCTCTTTTTCCCTGTCCACCCAGAATGCTTGTATTAGAAGTTCACTGGACATGAAATACATTCTGAAGCTGTCTGGTCTCAGTTTTCTTATCTATGAAATGGTGATGATGATCTTGTCTTGGAGGTTTGATATGAGATGTAGTGAGACAGCACATGTGAAATGCTTGGGAAAAGTTAAGCTATAATAGGCACGTAATAAATTCTCACTGATAAATAGAAATAACTATGTGCAAAGTCATCAGAAAAGCTCAGACAACCCACATAAAGATTCAAGGAGATAAAATGAGTATCACAGAAACGAAACACTTGTCTGTTAAAAGGTTTAGTTAGTTTTGTTGTTTGATTTATCAGATTCAAATTAGAACTTTTCAATCCATACTTTCCAAAGAGATTATTGAGACAATTTCTGAAAAATTTCTTCCTCTAGATTTCTTTTCTTCTTATTATTAGTCTTAATATTTTAGTATCAAAACCTTTTCCAGGAAAAAAGTTGAATGCACATATTATAAAACCTCTTCCTCTGGCTTTTGTAGCCATTTCTTGACTTAAACAATAAAAATTACCAATATATTGATAATGAATTTCTACTTATTGGAAAGCCTTTTAGAAATACTTTTAAGCTTTACTTAGATGCATGCAAAACAAAAGGAGATACTTGTGTGTTTCTCTCTTCTTTGTGCTACTCAGTGGCGGAGGAATAACTACTCATGGTTTCCTTTGTGAGGATGATTAGAGAAAAAATGAAAACCATGCCAAGGACACATGAATTATTTACATGCAAAAAAGGGGTAAAACTATGTGGTGTGGAGGAGACTCCATCTTACTCTGAAAGAACTGAATTTCAGTATCAGATGACTAGGAATGTGTCCTACAAACCTCCACTCATACATTATGACATGTTCAGTAAGTCACAGTGCAAATATTTATTGCCTTCACAGAAGACTTTGACATCTATAGGCAATTCCAGATAAAGCCTTGAGAACTGACTTAGTTCTGGTGAAAAAGAATTATTATGCTAAAACTGGGGACTTGGTGGATGGTAGGACAGATTGAATTTAGGAATGTAGGTTCTTAGGACCACATAGGCCCACTGAGGTGTGGCAGAGTTTTTTGGAAAGCCTCTAAAGTAGGCAATTGGAAGGCAATGAGAAGGCTCTGAGGAAATGTGTGATCAATGGCCAAGAGTTGCATGGAGAATAGTCGGCTGAGAACTATGTGTTGGAAGAGTTTATGTCAGGGCAGTCCATCTAGCACCAGATAGACTTCATCCTATCACAGGGAGTGGAGTTTCAGGGCAGCGCTCTAATCTTAGGCAGACTGATAAGGAGAAGGCAGCACAAAGACCTGGTAGAAAAAAATACAGCCTTACTAGGGCAGAATAAAGTTACTGAAACTGAGCTACAAGACAAAAGCTTAAGTTTAGAGGTGAAGATATACCATGAGAGCAAGATTAGAAATGTCTCTGCTTAAGGAAAGGGTATGTTTTAAAACCTAGGTTAAGGCTGAATTTACAGATGACAGCCTTACCGTGCAATGTAATGAACACTATTTCACCAATATCTTACAGTGAGTACAAGTTTCACAAGTTGATTTCCTTTAATATCCTCTACAAAGGCAGATGGCATACGAAATCAAGTGCAGTTCCGTGAAAGTCAAAGCAGGGCCATTCAGCATGTATTCCATGGATATATATGATCTACTTTTATGCCAAGGAGTTTTTGTTTTGTGTTGGTCATATCAAGAATTAAGAGGTTGGTCCATACATCTCTTCTTATGAAAAGCAATTGTTGGACAGAAATACATGAATATGGAAAGATGGGGATAGGAAGTAAAATAATTTTTATTATCTAAATCAGGAGGTGAATGATGGAGGCAAAGTAGACTTGTAGCGTTACACTTGAATTACTTTTCTCTTTTTCAAACATATGGTTTTGGTTTCCACCAGTAGAATTAGAGAGCTGCAGAATTTGCTCCTGGAATGGACAGCTCAAACCAAGCAAAGAGTTGACAGCATGGAGGTTGGCTCCTGACATAGATAGACCCCAGTGTGGCCAGGCCTCTCTTATGTGAGCAGCTAGGCAAATGGTAAGCCGTATCCTGTCAGGGCTTGTTTCTTTTGCAGGCAAAGACAGCAGGGAAGAATGGTAGAGAGGCAAAGGCCCTGCTTGAATTATGCAGGGAGCTGATTATCTTGCTTTTTCTCTAAGGACAACTGGATCTGTGACCTAATATATAATTTTAAAAGATCAAAATAAAAACCCATCAGGACATAAGAATTAACCTTCCATTGCTAAATGCCTGGGGAAAAAAAGGAGGAATAGTTTTTTTGAGGGACAATGTTGCCACTGAAAAATCCTGTACTCAGTCAGATTATTGGTCATGTGCTTTGGCAACAGAAAGTTCTTTTCTCGTATGCAAACTCTCAGAAAATAGGCTGCCAACATTCACTTCTGAAAAAAAAGAAATTCACCAGTCAAACAAGAGATTAATTAAAATAGAGATCACAAAAATGAGGAAGTTGTGGTATAAACTGTCAGCCAGTAAGCTTTGAAACTATTCAAACATTGCTTTATTTTTTTTAAATCAACAGCTGTAAAAATTCATGTAAATATAAAAAAAATTAAGGGAAGATACATATCATGCATTAATACCAAATTGAACCTCAGAATCCAGATTATCTTTTACTAAAACTAGGCAGTGGGGTGGGGTTGATGGCAGGAGGAAGGGAAGTAAAGCCTGCTAGGTTTCTTGTCTTTCTTAGGAGGAAGTCAGTGGATGGCACTTCTACAATAATATAGAAAAATTAAAATATATATATATATATTACAGTACATTTTTTTAAATGCTAATTTTTAAGTAATTAGTAGAAACATAAAAATAGGTTTCTAAGTCACTACAGAAACTAAGCAAATAAAATATCTGTATAGAGAAAGACAAGTGAAAAGGAAACAAGAAAGCACAAAATAAACAGAGCATGAAACACAGTGATGCGCATATGACAATATTTCCTATACAACCATAAATGAAAAAAAGGTTAAACTCACTATTAAAACACGAAGATTAAAATTTGGCCACTCCAAAATATATAAATATGCAGAAAAGAGAACCCAAAACAAAATACTAGAAAAAGTAAACAATAAAAGGATGGGCAAAGGTATATTCAGCAAACAAAATCTGTTATTTATTATGAGTGAGACTATGAATAGCCACTGAGACATAATTCCAAAACCAAAACAGTAAATGGAAGAAAGATAAAAGCTACTATTCACAGTGAAGATAGGTTAGAATCAAAATCTAAGCAGCAAATAACATGGTATTAACATATACAAAGCAAAAACTGCTAGAGGAAATGGGAAGAAAATAAGACAGTGCAATGGCTTTGGGACATGTTATGAACACTTTCAATTTTTGACAAGTGATAAGACATAAAATAAAGACATAGAACTGTCTAATTAGTAGATTTAATTATTAGACTGATAACCGACATTTCTTCCTTTAAAGATATTTCATCCTTTTCATTTTCCTTACAGCATTTATCAAAATGATGATACACTAAACCACACAAAAAAATCCCAATAAATTCCCCAGTTGGGTAATATTTTAGATCAGTGGCCCCCAACATTTTTGGCACCAGGGATCAGTTTCGTGGAAGACAATTTTTCCATGGACCGGGGGCAGGGGGAGGGGGATGGTCCAGGCAGTAATGCGAGTGATGGGGAGCGATGGGGAGTGACAGATGAAGCTTTGCCTGCTCGCCCTCTGCTCACCTCCTGCTCTGCGGCCCGGTTCCTAACAGGCCGCAGACCAGTACCAGTCCACGGCCTGGGGGTTGGGGACCACTGTTTAAGAATAATCTTTCAATAAATCTCAAAATTAAACAACAATATTCACTACTGTGTAGAAATTAAAAATTATCCTTTAAGGAGCTCTTTATTAAAGAGGAAGTTAAAAAGAAAATTTCAGGACTTGCATTTTTGTCAATAATGCAAAATACATACCCTGAAAAGCTTCACTATAGTGTACATTTTATATGGATGAAATGTAACAAATCATTTTTAATGTGTTCACTATAATGGAAGGAAATCCCTAGAGGTAAAAAATAAAGAGTGATTAGGAAATAAAACTGAAATCCATAACTTTCCTGCAGAAGAGTTCCAGAAAACCAAGAAGCTGTCTCAGGAGACAAAGCCTTGAACCTAAACTGAGAAAAGAGTTTGGGATTGACATGTACACACTGCTATATTTAAAGCAGATATCCAACAAGGACCTAATGTATAGCACAAGGAACTCTGCTCAATATTCTGTAATAACCTAAATGGGAAAAGAATTTGAAAAAGAATAGATACATGTATATGTAAAACAGAATCACTTTGATGTACAACTGAAACTAACACTACATTGTTAATCAACTATACTCCAATATAAAATAAAAAATTAAATAAATAAAAATGCAAAGAAAGGGTTAAAGTATTATTAGTAAAAGATTAGATGGAAAAAAATAAAACAAAACAAACTAAAAACAACAAAAAAGAAATGTTTCTTGCGAACAAAGGCAGAAGACAAGATTATTTGTTTTGGCGATTACTTTCAGTGGGTAAAAAATGAGCAAAAATGTCTCCACTGAGAATGCGTGACCACATTGGTTTGGAGTTCAAATTTACACAACTCCTGTGTTTTAGGGAACCACAAGCTGAGAACTGAATTTAAGTTGATTCAAAAGCAAACAAAACATAACATACATAGCAAAAGACAAGTAAAATAAAACAGAAAAATGGACAAAATAAACAGCATGAAATAAGATGTTGCACATATGTTGTAAGAAAAAACGTTTGTCCTCTGAAGAAGGATGGTTTATCCCAGGCCAGGTGAAAATTCCACAGGAAAAGTCCACCGAATATAAATTTACAATTAAAATTAAAACACAAGGAAATTAGCCATGGTGAATGAGAAAAACTGCAACATAGAAAGTGTGAGAAAGAAGCACAAATAATAAAAAGAACGAACATATTTTAGAAGGAAACAAAAAAATATAAAATTTGTAATGAAAAAGCTAATCAAACATATTTGTCATGAAACATTTACTCAAACCAATAGGAATTTTAGAAGAGAATTGAACCAATGAAGGAAAGGATCTATTTAAAGAGATAAAGCTTAAGATTTTCTATAATTGATTAAAGACATGAATCTTTGTATTCAAGAAGCATAAATGAACCTTAAGCAGGTAAAAGGAAGATGGTATCAATACCTATATGCATCAGAGTTTCCTCAGAGATCACCAAAGGTAAAGGGATCTTTACAAATGAAAGGGCAACCCACTGAATGGAAGAAAATAGTTGCAAATTATATGACCGATAAGGGGTTAATAGTCGCATATTTAAACAGGTTATAGAACTCAACATCAAAAAAAAAAAAGATTTAAAAAAAAATGGTCATGAAGAACCTAGGGGCAGGACGGGAATAGAGAGCAGACCGACTAGAGAATGAACTTGAGGACACGGGGAGGGGGAAGGGTAAGCTGGGACAAAGTGAGAGAGTGGCAAGGACATATATATGCTACCAAACTTAAAATAGTTAGCTAGTGAGAAGCAGCTGCGTGGCACAGGGAGATCATCTCGCTGCTTTGTGACCACCTAGAGGTGAGTGGTCACAAAGAGAGGGTGGGAGGGAGAGAGACGCAAGAGGGAGGAGATATGGGGATAAATGTATATGTATAACTGATTCACTTTGTTATAAAGCAGAAACTAACACACCATTGTAAAACAATTATACTCCAATAAAGATTTTTTTTAAAAAAAAAGAAGAACCAAATAGACATTTTTCCAAAGAGGAAATGCAGTGGCCAACAGGCACGTGAAAAGATGCTCAACATTGCCAATCATCAGGGAAATGCAAATCAAAACTGCAATAAGCTAGCACCTCACGCCTGTCAGAATGGCTATCATCAAAAAGAACACAAATAAGAAATTCTGGAGAGGATGTGGAGAAAAGGGAACCCTTTTACACTGTTGGTGGGAATGTAAATTTGTGCAGCCACTGGGGAAAATAGTAAGGAGGTTTCTCAAAAAACTAAAAATACAACTACCATATGACCCAGTAATTCGATTTCTGGGTATAGATCCAAAAAAACCAAAAACACTAATTTGAAAAAAAGACATGCATCCCAGTGTTCATAATTTACAATTGCCAAGATATGGAAGCAAACTAACTGTCCATCAACAGATGAATGGATAAAAAGGATGTGCTATACACACACACACACATAATGGAATACTACTCAGCATAAAAAAGAATGAAATTTTGCCATTTGCAACAACATGGATGGATTTGGAGAGTATTATTATGCTAGGTCAAATAAGTCAGACAAAGAAAGACAAATACTGTATGACAGTGGTCCCCAACCTTTTTGGAACCAGGGACTGGTTTCGTGGAAGATGATTCTTCCACAGACTGGGGGCAGGGAGGATGGTTTCGGGATGATTCAAGCACACTACATTTACTGTGCACTTTATTTCTATTATGATTACATTGTAATATATAATGAAATAATTATACAACTCACCATAATGCAGAATCAGTGAGAGCCCTGAGCTTGTTTTCCTGCAACTAGATGGTTCCATCTAGGGGTGATGGGAGACAGTGATACCCGAAGTGTGTTGCTTATGTCGAGTCTCCTCCCTGATCTCGTTTTGGTTGCTGTCACTGCAGAAAACCCTGCTTCACAAAGATAGGATGTTGGAAATGGAAACAGGCTTTTCAGTACTTTTGTGGCAATCTCAGGATATTCCACCTTGGCTTTAATCCAGAAGGTATGGAGATCTGAAGTTGTCTCAGACATACTTTCAAGGCCACCGTCATTTGCGATCTCAAGCAGTTGATCCTCTTCTAGCATGGACAAAGTCGATTCACCTGGCTTATTCACAAATGGGTCGTGGATCCATTCCTTCCCAGTTCAGGGGTCTTTTGTGGACGGGAAGTAATGCTCAATCTCTTTTGAAAGCTGAGATAGGTGATCATGCACCAATGTGCTACCAGTGGTGACTGTTTTTCTAAAAGAAATCTCTGGCGCCACTCTCGTAACTCAAAAACTCTGGCCAGTGATCTACCTTTAGAAAGCCATCTCATTTCTGTGTATCAGAGAAGACGTGTGTGCTCTGCGTCCATCTCCTCACAGAGCTGCGTGAGCAGATGTGAGTTAAGAGCATGTACTTTAATGCGGTTGATAGTTTTGATCACATCCTGCAAAACGTTGTTAAGTTCAGGTGACATTTTTCGATTAGCCAGCATTTCTCTATGGATGACACAGTGCGTAGAATCATATTCAGAAGCGACCTCTTTGACCTGAGTAGTGAAACCAGAAAGCTGTCCAGTCATGGCAGCCACTCCATCCATGCATATGCCGATGCAAAATGACCAATTCAGATTTCCTGATATGTAACCATTCAAAGACTTGAATAGTTCTGCAGCTGTGGTGTTGGTTGACAACAAAAGTGCACATAACATATCCTCATGCACATCCTCCTGAAAAATATATCACACAAAAACAAGCATTGTTGCTTTGTTGTCCACATTGGTAGACTCGTCAACCTGAATTGCATACCATGGTGACTCATTAATCCTCTCTAAGAATTGTGCCTCAATATCCTCTGCTGTTTCATCAATTCATCTAGTTATGGTGCTAGCTGAAAGAGAAACATGTGCCCCCTTTTGAACTGCAGCCTCTCCTAAAAGTTCATGACAAATGTCCTTAGAAGCAGGCAGTATCAACTCTTCCCCAATAGGAAAGGGCTTCTTAGCTTTAGCAATGTGGGTAGCCACTAAGAATGATGCTCTCAGTGCAGACACATTTGATGATGTGGTGGCCTTCAATAATTGCTTCTGTTCTTCGTGTTCACATTTTTTTCTTTTGAAAAATTCCAAAGGCTGTCTTTTAATGTAGGGTGTTTGGTCTCCATGTGGTGAAGCAGTTTTGAAGGTTTCATGGCTTCACTGGATAGCAGATCGCCACATATTATACAAAGCAGGATTGGGGAATGTGAATCACCTGTTGCAATGAACCCATAATTTAAGTAGGACTCTTGGTATTTTCTTTTAAATGCAGCTTTCTTTTTGTTGGCAGTCTTAGAGTCTTCTGCTGTCTCATCACTTGGTCTTTCCCCATTTTCAAAGAAGCTCTCCAGCGATGATTGCTTTTTTACTCATTTTGGCTAGGGTTAGCTTGTGGGCTCACCAAAACTGGGACTGAGACAAGTATGTGGGAAAGAGGCGTGGATGGAAATGGTAAATAAAATAATGGGTGGGCCACGCACGGACTAAAATAAGTGTCGGATTCTGACTTAAAGCCTGCCACCAGATGCAGCTGTACAATTGAAGTATATCAACTCACTTGCCACTATAACGCCTGCCACCAGATGCAACGTAATTGTCACTTGCCACTCACTGATAGGGTCTTGATATGAGTCTGCAAGCAATTGATTTATTATGGTCTCTGTGCAGTCAAACCTCTCTGCTAATGATAATCTATATTTGCAGCCACTCCCCAGTGCTAGCATCACTGCCTCAGCTCCAACTCAGATCATCAGGCATTAGATTCTCATACGGAGTACGCAACCTAGATCCCTTGCATGCGCAGTTCACAGTAGGGTTCATGCTCCTATGAGAATCTAATGCCACTGCTGATCTGACAGGAGGCAGAGCTCAGACGGTAATGTAAGCGATGGGGAGAGGCTGTAAATACAGATGAAACTTCACTTACTTGCCCTCTGCTCACCTCCTGCTATGCAGGCTGGTTCCTAACAGGAACGGTAGCGGTCCATGGCTCAGGTGTTAGGGACCCCTGCTTTAGGGCTTGGTTCAGTTTTCTCTTTGAACTAACTTTGAATTTAGTGCTGAGATCCTTGCCAAAAGGAAATGGGATCCAAATCATTCATGGCATCTAGCGACATCATGACTAACAAACTTATCATTTATAGTTGATTTGTGATAAAGTATCCAGGGAAGCACATGTTTGGAGAACTGAAGTGGCTGCTGCTTCTACCTGTTATGGCTCCTGTGATAACCAAAAATGCTTGGAGTGAGATGGCTGCTCCTCGGTGCAATGAGGCGCTTTCAGAAAAAAAATGATGTCTCTCAGATCTTTAAAATCTCAAGACATGTGACTTTCAGCCAAGTCACATTTGGAGAGCCAAAGAATTTCTATAGTGAACCTAAACATTATATCTTCCTTCCTAAAATTCTATGATAATCCCTCTGAAAAATCAGAAAGAAAATTTAATTGTATGGGTTACAGAAGGTAAATTCACAGCCTCATCAAGTCTCTCATATGAAAGTCAGGGCATCAATCGGGAAGGAATAGACCCTAAAACTTGGAATAGAACATTTGGGAAGACTTGGTTAATGTTAAGAATGTTGAACATCTGAACACTCTGAAGTTTCTTTGCTAGTGGAAGCAGCCTTCCCTTCTGTGTTTGAGGAAATTAGCCTTCTCTTATTAAAGATTCTTTAATAAATTTTCCTGGTACAGTTATCTTATGCGGAACACCTCTTTTTTTCTCAAGATTTACCTCAACCATCTTGTAACGAGGGTCAATTCTCATTATGGTCCAAGGGGTTATGCTCAAAGTGACATGGGAGGAAATATTTTGTACTCCAAAATGAATTGCAAAATGTTTATGAATGGATAAAGTCAAATTATGGTGCACCTACAAGTGAGTTTTAATGTAATGTGTTGGTTGTGGCAGGTGGAAGGGGCTCTAACATTTTACGCTGGTTGGTTGAGTAAAACTTTGACTCAGAGGTTACTCAGTGAGGTTGAGATATATGCACTACCTTGGTGTGATATAGAGAAAAAATCCAAGGGCTTAGGGAAATAGGCAAGTTGGAATGGATTTATCATGTGCAACCAGTCCTTCCCACATTGCTTTTTCTGAAAGGGCCCAAAAGGCACTCCCTTCACTAAGTCACTGAGAAATTACATAGGTGAGTGGAACATCCATATCCTTAAAATATGGGAATGTCTTTGATAGATGAGGTATAATGTTGGAAGATGGCATCATTGAGTTGGGTTCCTCATGAGAATAATGCAACATTTAACTGACAGAGACTAAGTGGGCATATTAGTGTAATATACATATGCTCTGAAGTTTTAATCCACAGAAATCTTTTGCAGGGGATAATTAATTTCATGTCCCTAAAAACAATGTAAATGCAGACCAACAAAACATTACTTGATGTAGAACAAGAAAAATTCCAAGTAGTGTGCCAAATTTATGATTTGACTCACTACAGTGGAAAATCATGTGTTCTCCCTTAATTCCAGTTCACAGACCAAGCGCTTCTTGATTGAAGGAGAGTTTTGGGTCCCCTGAAACACTATCAGTAGAAATCTACCACTTATCTTTCATCCAACCTTGTCAAAAGAGATTTGAGACCAATTACTACAGTAATTGTGCATTAGAGAAAGTGAAATATCTAAACTCTTGGGGATTGACACTAATCCTTGGGGATGCAGAATACCAAAGTGAGCTTTATAAATAATCAGATGATAAATGATGTTCCAAGTTTGAATCACCAAGTGCCCAATAAGGTCCACAGACTCACCCGGTGGTTATTTCTCCCATTCCTAAATGCGTAATTGACCTCTGTCAGACACACTTGGCATCTGGCAGAATCTCTGCAGTGGTCCTCTGATCCAGGAAGTGAAGGTTATTATGGTAGAAAGGGTAAGTGGAAGCCTCTGAACTTTCCATCCCTGCCAGGATATTTAACTGAAAGCAGCACTGCATCCCTGCAGGGAATTGCAGAAGGGAGTGCTAAGGTGAAAGGCTTGAAAGATGTAGGGTGGTGATGCTGTTCACATTCCCGTTTCTCTCTTCCTGCTAGCTTGTACAGAAGGTGATGGGTCTTTGGAAATAATTGCATTATTTAAACTTCATCAGGTATAACTGCAATTGCAGCTACGCTTCCAGATATGGAGGTTTTTTTCTAAGTTTTTTTTTTTTTCCTCAGATATTTTGACCAGCCATCATTTTGAAGAATCTGTTACAGGATGGAGTGAACTTAATTGTGTGATGGGAGTAGACCTGAGAAGGGCAAGGCTGGTACCAAAGTGGACAATTTTGGTACTTTGCCAATATCTTCTTGGATCCTCTTTTTACTGTTTTTAGGTGCCATGGCCTTAGTGTGATTTTGTTTCCAACAGCCAACACTGGTGAACATTATATAGTATTTGTATAATTGCCTTAAGGCTACTTGTGCCTTACATTGCCTGAGTGAACACGAAGAAGTGTTCACTCAGGGAACATGAAGGGAATGTATATTTCCTGCGTGTGTCCAATTACCATACACTGACATGTCTGGGCATATGAAAACCATAGCTTCCTTGCCATGGGTCCTCGCTTACACATCACAGTTCCCTGTGGGATCAACTTGAAGGTACTTTATTCAGGACTTAATCTGAGGTTGTATCCTTGCTGGACTTTTACCCCTTCCCTATCTCCTTACCCCCACTCCCTGGCTAGTTTTCCATGGGAACACTTTCTTAATAAATTACTTGCCTATTAACCCTTGTTTCAGCATCTGCTTTTGGGGGAGCCAACCTAAGACATCAGCGATTACCTGCTGGAAAATATGATGGAAAACTATAAGTCCATTCATAATAAATCACAGCAAAAATGTAAAATGCTTATAAATAACAATATGAATTAAACTATAAAAATGTTAGTGAGTAATATTTAAAAGAAGGCTTGAAAATAGACAGGTTATGGACTTATGTAGGAAGATTAAATATCATATAAATATTTTATCCTAAATTTATATAAAAATTAAAGCCATTACAAAGTTATTCTAAAACAAATGGAAGAATTGATACATAATACTATTCACCATACTGAGATTACCATGTCAAAATTTTTATTGAAATGGTTATATTAAATGTATTTCTAGTAAATCTTGCAGTATTTTGAAAATATACTTGACATGGTTATAGGTGTTATTTACAAAGTGGAAAGTAAAATAACTTCAGAGAAAACTTCTTACCAAAAAAATACAATATCAAGAGAAGGATGTTCTTTAATTATTTAATAATAATAATAATAGTGGTAGTAGCAAATACTTATTTAGCCTGTCATATATGCATGTCTATGATATACACACATATTCACATGTATATGTATAATCATTTAATCCTCACAATCTCTCAATAAATTATGTGTAGAGTTAGAGAAAAGGAAATCTGTGTATAGATGGGTTAAGTAACTTGTTCAAAGTCTTACAGGTAAGAATTGGTAGGGTTGGGATTTAAACCCAGGTGTTTTTAATTCAGATTCCATGTTTGTAACCATTTTGCTATGCATGTATATATGCTAACAATCTATATACCAAAGACAGTGAAAAAATTAGGGCCCATCACAAGCAAGTCATTCTGTCATATGGAAGATACATATCTCTGCCAAAAGAGGTATTTCAAAACTGTTTTGAACAATGGCAATTATGGAGAATATTGTGGATCTGTTCAAAGTGATTATCCTGAGGACCAGCAGTCAATGGATATGGGAACAGGACTCAGTTGGATTATAGTCGTAAAGTTTACTAAAACCATCTGTCTCATGAGCCAGTTATCTGTGTATCTTCAACAGCCATTCCTGTATGATCAGTCCTCAAAATGCATTTAAAAATTGAAACGACAGTTATTCTTTGCTCTTCTTCATCTTCTACTTTTTTATCTGTACTATTTACTAGCATTGAACAGAGATTTATTGATTTGTTCAAACTTAGGGCAATGATTACAGATATCTTCCTGAAAAATCTCACTGCTAGTCTCATCCAGATACAGAAGCAGAATCACCATAAAATACCTCCATCTGTTCTGTAAGCTGTATGACATTGTGACTGTGGGTAGTTGAATGACCTACAGAATGATCAGGGACATTTGACCTGTACCTAACATTTAGATCATCAATTGACAAAATGAAACAGGTCTTGGTCCCAATGTGAGATTAGATTTAGTAATAAAAATTTAACTCCTTTTTTGATAGCTTTTTCAATCACATCTCCTAAAAGGCAGTACTGAAAATAAGCATGCTCTTATTCAAGAGACATGCACTATGATTGTAGTCCTATATTATTTGTCTTTAAAATATATTTTGATATCAGATATTATTTATATTTTGGTTATTATTATTTCCTTTAATATCCATTTTGTCCTAAATGTTAAAAATTAATCATCTTTAAGCGCATCATTTTTTTTTTTATTTTTTTGTGGTACGCAGGCCTCTCACTGTTGTGGCCTCTCCCGTTGCGGAGCACAGGCTCCGGATGTGCAGGCAGCGGCCATGGCTCACGGGCCTAGTTGTTCCGCGGCATGTGGGATCTTCCCAGACTGGGGCACGAACCCATGTCCCCTGCATCGGCAGGCGGACTTTCAACCACTGCGCCACCAGGGAAGCCCTAAGCGCATAATTTTTTAAAAATAATAGGAACACTAACAATTTTAGTTCTATCAGTTAACTATAAATATTATACTTATTATACTTATGAGAGGTATTACAGTCGTTTAAGTTTATTGAGATCAAGTGTATTTCAATATCAAACTATTTTTATTCCATATAATTCATGAAAAATAAATTGGCAGTTAATAGCTAATTATTCTCCTTTCTGAAGGTGATTCTGTTATAATCTGTGAATAGGAAAACCAGAGAATAAACATTCCATAACTGTTCTCTTAATCTGGTCATCTTAATCTTAAAGCCAGATTCACAGAAAAGTGAAAAGAGATGGGGTTAAATACAGGAACAAAAATAAATACGTTTTTCATTTGGTATAGTGAGAGGATTACCAATGAGGGTGATGACTATGCGTCTCTACTGATGAAAAGTGGCTGACTGGTGTGGAGTGAACACTCTGGCAAGAAACAGAAAGCAGACACATAATTCACAAACCAGACAGTGAGAGAGAAGCCTCAGAATAAAAATAAGTGTAGACATATGTGTCGATGGCAGAGTGGAACGATGGAGGCTGTCGTCCCTGTGGGAAGGGCAGTGGCATCGAGGCTCTAAGCACATTTCATTTGTAGATACTAAAAAGCAAACTAAAATGTGAAAGAATGTTTGGTCATAGAAAAGTGCTGGAAGAATTATTCTTCCAGGAAGGATAATTAAGAGAGGCAGCTTAAAATAGGGAAATAGTAGCTTCAGTTTCTCCTCATGCATCCTGAATAAAGTTTGGACTCAGTTTGGTATTCAGTAGGAATGAACTTTGAGAACTTATCATCCATATGCATATATATAGCATTATGCATAGAAGGAAACTGAGGCCCAGAGAAGTTATATAACTTTCCAAGTTCCTGAAGCTGGATAGTGGCAAAGCTGAGACTAATGCCAACACTTTTCAGATGTCAGATTATATACAACTGTTTGTACTTTGGACACTAAGTACACCTTCAATTTTTAATACAAATTGGAAATGTTTCAGTTCAGAGATGAGCTTATAATAATTACTCGACTATGATGATTCTTAATTCAGTTCAACTCAGAACATTTATCGCACACCCAATATATGTAAGCTCTACGTTAAGAAACAAAGTTAAGGGCTTCCCTGGTGGCGCAGTGGTTGAGAGTCCACCTGCCGATGCAGGGGACACGGGTTCGTGCCCTGGTCCGGGAAGATCCCACATGCCGCGGAGCGGCTGGGTCCGTGAGCCATGGCCGCTGAGCCTGCGCGTCCGGAGCTTGTGCTCCACAACGGGAGAGGCCACGACAGTGAGAGGCCCGAGTACCGCAAACAAACAAACAAAAAAAGAAACAAAGTTAAAAGAGGCGCTGTCCTTGCATTGAAAAAGAGATTAATAATATAAATTATTAAGAGACTCTAATATAGAAGTACATCTAACATACCAATAGCTTGTTTCCATACCTGCCTGATAATGAGATTTACCTACGACACATTAAAAAGAAAGAGTCCTGTGTCTCTGCCTTGGAGATTCAGATTCTTAGATCTGGAATGGAGGCTCTTTTACTTTTTAAATTAATATTCCAGATGATTCTTATGATCAGGCAGATTGGGTAGACACTATTGCCATATTTCCCAAGTTTGTCTGCACATTGGAATCACCTAGTGAACTTCAAAAACTAAAAATTCTTCTTTCCCACCCCAAGGGACTGTCCTTTGACTAATTGTTCTGAGGCACAGCCAGCGATTTGGATTTTTAAAAATCCTCCAGATGATTCTACGGAACAAAAAATCATGGGAACTACTTCACTATACTATAGGGACATGGTGCTCAAGGAAGGTATCGTGGAGGAAATGCCAAAGAAGAACTTTTTAAATTAATATCTAGCGAAAAACTACCACATGATAGGCATTTTTCATATATTAGGTCTTTTAATTTTTAAAATAAACCTATCAGGTTAATACGATTATTATCTGTATTTCATAGATAAAAAAATGACCTTTAGAAAACTTGATCAAGCTCATAGTGTCTAAAAGTGGCTGAGCAGGTATATATTTAAAACTTGATTTGTCTGAATCTGGAGCCTGAGCCTTTGTCACTTTGCCAGACTGACTTTCTGAGGCAGCTTGAAGAATGGAAAGGTTTGCAAATGGCAGAAATTGGGATGGAAGGCATCCCAAAGGAGGCACCCATGTCAGCAGAGGGAGGAAGAAACGTGATAAGTCAAGTCAGTAAGTTTGTCCCCAGATAATGGAGGGTCTTGAATTCATTGACTGCTTGGCTAATCATCAGGACATTTATTGGCCTATTGATTCATTCACTCATTCAGTTAGCATATTGTCATTTTAAAATGACATTACAAGCATTACATTTAAAACCTAAAAAAAAAAAAAACTTTTAGATTGAACACATAAATTAAACATTCACCTGGAATTTTGAAAATAAACTTGTTTCAATTTTTATTTTGTTTCCTTCTTTTAATGTGTTATACCAACTTATAATGAACGTATTGAGAACCATGACATCATTGCCAGCAGAGTGCTGAAAATTCACTTTTGCTGGGCCTTTAAAAGACCAGAGAAGCAGGATTAGGAACAAACAAATTGTCGTATTCTTATACAAAAGGTTATTGTACTGAAGTTAAGAGAACGAGAGTTACATATACTAATCTGGATCAATTTTAAAGACAAAATTGAGGAAAAAAACCCACAGATAGCTTGAAATATAATATTTTCATTTCTGCATGCATATATACTAAAATTTTGAAAATATATGAAAATGGTAAATACCAAAGTCAGAGTAGTGATACTGTGACAGATTGTATTTTCCAGTAATGACCACAGAAATATTCCCATCCCAAACATTCTTCTTATAATATAACCTTGTCATTTCTTTCATTTAGCATTAGTTTTATGCTCACTTACCATGAACCCAGGTGGACCTGTGTGACTATCTCAACCAGCAGAGTATAGTAGAAGTGACTCTTTATGACTTCTGAAGCTAGATTATAAAAGTGCTATGCTTTCTGCCTTGTGCTTTGAGGATACCTGCTCTTGTAACTCATGCTGTCACTATGCTATAAATAAACCCACACAGTCACTTAGAGGGACCTCCGGTAATCTAGAGCCCCAGCTGAGGTCTCAGCTGACAGCTAGCATTAACCACAAGACATAAGAATGAACGAGCCTTCAAATGATTCCAGCCACATATAGTCACCCCCAGGCTTTGAGTCTCCCCAGTTGATGCTCCAGACATCATGGAACAGAGTTAAGGCATCCCCACTGAGCCCTTTCCCAATTTCTGATATACAGAATCCACAAACAATATAAAATGATTATTAAAAGAAAAAGACCAGAGATACATGATTAAAAAAATATAATATGTGGGTAATGTTTGTCCTTCCTAGGAAATAGGACCCCCGAGGTTTCTAGACTACACAAATTGTGTTAGCATCTAACCCTAAGGAAAATGCTTCCTATATGTTGCTACTTTCTATTGAGTCCTTTTTTTTGCAGTACAATTTGAGTTCTTTTCATTAGCAAAGAGAAAATGCATTTGGGTGTTGGTTGTCTAAAACAGCTAATCTCTCTTTTTACAGGAAGGGTTTTTCTGTATACAAACAGATGTGAGTTAAGAGCATGTACTTTAACGTGGTTGATAATTTTGATCACATCCTGCAAAACGTTGTTAAGTTCAGGTGACATTTTTCGGTTAGCCAACATTTCTCTATGGATGACACAGTGCGTAGACTCACATTCAGAAGCAACCTCTTTGACCTGAGTAGTAGAGAATGTTTGGGAGCAACAGGAAGCGGAGTTTAGAAGCTCTGAATATTGAATCATTCTGGGAAAATGATCCCTGGATACAGAATTGTATTTTCTCTGTTGATTATGAAGTTGTTGTCATTTTCATCAGTTGTATGCATATGCAGGGTCATATGATGCATACTGTATCAATACCAACAAACCACTAAAATAGATGATACAGCAAAGTGACTCTATAAGATTATGTTGGCCAATTAGTTTTTCCATGTGAAGGAACGAAATGTCAATGGGATGATGATTCTAATGTTTGGTGTCACATTTAGAATTTAGAGTTTAGGAATGTGTACCTGAATCAAACTTTTGTTTATTCATCAAACATGTTTTTAACATGTATTCCTATAAATTCCCAATTTAGAGGAATATATTAGTAAACTTAAGAATATGTATAAGGGAAGTCAAATTACCTGTTTATATAAGGAAACATGAAGGGTTAACTTTTCAGCACATTGCATAGCAGCTGTGTGGAGGCTCTATGAGTATGAGGAAAGTTATAACAAATCAACTGTTATGACAAGTCTGTCAACAATTCTATTAGATATTTGGTTCAATTATCTAACAGAGAAATAATAAGGAGAAAATACAAGAAGAGCTATTTTTATAATGCTGGATATAGATTATTTTCTAAATGCTACTAGTGAACTTAATACTAAATGGATTTATTATTTAGAAAGAACTGGAAATAGTTTGATCATTCTAAGGATGTATGTTAGGTTTGTTTTTAAATTAATTAAAAAATGAAATTGAACTTATCTCTTTAACTTAAAAAGCACAGTGAACATAGTTATAATAAAAACCTCCTCAAAAAAGGCCATATTTGAACAATACTTGGAATCCTGTTAAGTTTAACTTATTGAACAGTGAAACTGCATTTTATTTATCTGAGGCTTTGCAAAGATGTAGCAGAAAGCTCCTTTCCAAGCTCAAGTTTCACTGTGGATTTTTAGGGAGTTTCCACAAAGCAATATCCCACAAAAATCTCTCAGGCAAGTTCCACAAAGTCAAGTGTAACAGACTCAGGAATTGAATCTTTATCCAGCATGAAGATGAGATGCCTTCTGATCTAGTATTACAGCAGTAAAACCATGTCACTGGTCAGTAAGAACAGTTAAACTAGATCAAGAACATGACCCAAAAGAGAGAAAGCGTGTGTACATGCATCAGTTTTATGAAGCTGAAATCCAATCTATGGTGTTCATAGTTATTGAAATTTACAATAAAAAGCTCCAAGCTAGAGGTAATGTGGAGGGATATTTCTATCTTGAAAGTGTTATAATGTATTTTGATATAAGTTAATGTAACAGGGTACTTTCAGGTTCTTTAAATGTTAATTCTTATTAATCACTGGATTATTCAACTCTTACTAGGTAAAATGGAAAAGTTTTAAGAAATAAGGGGGACAGTAATCATAACAGATCAGAAGAAAACGACTAAACATTAAAGCAAGTGGTATTATAAGCTTAGGTTTTCTTGCCATTGTGAATTGAAGACTTCCTACATTCCCTTCCACTTTTTAAATGTACAATCATGAAAGTAATAACGCTTAAAATGACTCTATTCTAAATTTTCCCATTATCTGATTAATATGCTTGTATTAAACTGCTAGAAGTAAAATAGATGCAACTTTGTCTATTTTTTTTATAGCAGAAAAATGTATTCTTGTCAGATTGCTTCACATTCTTTAGAGAACTTTTGAATACAATGTCTTCATTCATCCTCAGAACTTCACAACAAATTGTAGGTAGTTGAGGCATCACGGCTCCTCTGAGGATGAAGAAATTGGTGCTCCAAAAATTGAAGTGGCTTTCCTGAAGTCATATAGTAATCTAAGTGGCCTGACTCTTCAAACTGTTCCTTTCTTTGGGATGAATTTATGCAACCTGCAGAAAGAAAGACTATCTCTTAAAATGACTTTGTTAGTTTGCTAGGGCTTCCATAACAAAGTACTACAAACCGGGTGGCTTAAATGATAGAAGTGAATTGTCTCACTGTTCCAAAGGCAAAAAGTCTAAAATCAGGGTGTTGGTAGGGTTGATTCCTCTGAAAGCTGTGAAGAACGGATCTGTTCTAGGACTCCCTCCTTGGTTTGTAGATGGCTATCTTCATGTTCACATGGTGCTCTTCCTATAACTTCACATCTCTCTGTGCATATATGTGTCCAAGTTTCTCCTTTTAATGAAAGCACCAGTCATATTGAATTAGGACTTATCCTAATGACCTCATTTAACTTTATTACTTCTGTAAAGACCCTATTTCCAAATAGGATCACCTTCTGAGGTACTGGGGGTTAGAACTTCAAGAGACAAATTTTATTGGGACAAAATACAGCCCATAGCAATGACCTTTAGACCTTTAACGTGATATGGTTGGTCTCCTAATTGCTAGCAACTTATGTGCTGGGATTGAAGGGGGGATGTCTGCAAAGCCCACCTTTCTTCTAGGAGACCTGCTCTTCTATAAAGGTCAAACCTCAGCAGTCACTTTGGTGCCATGTGAACCTGCCCCCTTGACCAGAGCTGAATGTTCCTCCATGGATATGTGATTTAGCTGAGGTAATCAGATTATCCTGGGAATATTGAATTGACCAAGAACGTCAGGTCTATCTGGGCTGGATTACTGAATTGAAGGCACATAAGTTCAGGAATTCTGAGGCAGCTCTTCAGTTTCTGGTCTTTGCCCTGCCCAGTTCATTGTTCTCCTTAGGATTCTATGAAAATTCTGTTACATTTTCAATAAATTCTTCTCATTCTCTCCTGCCCCTCCCTCTTTCCTTCCCTTCCCTTCCTTCCTTCCTTCCTTCCTTCCTTCTTTCCTTCCTTTCTTCCTTCTTTCCTTCCTTTTTCCTTCCTTCTGCCCTCCTTCCCTCCCTCCCTTTTTGGTTATTTGTGTGTGTGTCTTGAACATTTTTAAAGTTCACTTCTCTCTCTTTCAACAATAGCAGCAGCAACAACAATACTTGGTTAAGAAAGAGGCAGCTTACTAGACTTGTGTTGTCAAATATTGTTTTTAATTAAAGGCTTTCCTCTGAACCCTAATACACAGAACAAATAATCAGAGTCCACTATGAAGAAGAAGGATCTGGGTGTCTCCCCTGGCACACCCCCTCTGACTTTTGTCTTACTCCTTACTTCCCTCTCTTCCACCGCCACAGTCATCCTGCCATCGAAGGATCCCTCTGGAACTCTGAGTCTTTATAAACGATGGCTTGAAAACCATGACAGTAGCTTCATTCCTCCCTCATTCCTAGGAATTCTTTTTTTGGTATTCTTCTCTCTGTAGCGAACAATTCATTGATTTCATTAGAAAGTAAATTAGTTTGAGAAAATTATTTTCTAATCTGTGAATAACCATTATCAAAAATATGGCCCTGGGCTTCCCTGGTGACGCAGTGGTTGAGAGTCCACCTGCCGATGCAGGGGACACAGGTTCGTGCCCTGGTCCAGGAAGATCCCACATGCCGCGGAGCGGCTGGGCCCGTGAGCCATGGCCGCATCCAAATAGATGAGAACATGCTTTGAGGTGAGCTGTACTTAGAAATCCAAGAGCACGATTTCCCCTAAAGTCCTTAAGAGACAAGGGTTTTCATATTTCTGACTGTACTCCTTGTTTTTTTCAAATTTCTAGGGGCTATTTGTCATTTTCAGTGATGTGGAATTTGATAAATGAAGGAAAGTAGAATCTAATTACAAATAATTGATCACTATTATGAGAACAGGTTTTTTAAACATGTGAAAGGAATTGTTATTAATTGAGCAAGGTGTGTTAATAACTGTTACTATCTTTATTTTTGTGAGAAACAATTTACTGAAGCCTATACTGAAACACTTAGGACAGGCAGGGGATGTAAAGAATAAACTGATCTCATTAATGGGGTCTTGTTTTAATTCTAAAATTTTGAACGTTTGTATTCAATAAGAATCTTCCTCCTCTTGGATGAAATGTGCATGTGGGGCTGTCTGTAGAGGTGAGATTAGTGTCTGGATGTGCTATAGAGAAGGATAAAGCAGATGGGATGGAATCAACATTTCAGAAGAGGTAATCATCCTGCAGAGGATCCTCACTTGCTCCAGGGTCCTTATTTTCAGTAGGAATATGTCATTATGTTTTGTCTTTAACGGGTTATTCCTTTCTGAATTAAAAAAAAAAATCACTGGGAATGAATTAAGAAGGCTGCCTGAACTACCTTTGACGATCTAGATGTACTTGCTGGGCTTTAGATTCCTAGTCTGTAAAATAAAGGTCTAAACTGTAATATTTTATATTTCTACTGATTTTGGAAATCATACTCTGTAAGTCAATTTATGATCAGTGATGTAACACTGCACAGTTCCAGGTGGTGCTCCCCATGTAGAGCACACGGCAGCCCAGATCTGCTGAGTCAATATTTTAATTAATTGTATCTTGTTCTCATTGCAATTAATTAGTATCATGGCCAGATTTTACTAAGCATACCGAGTTTAATTTACAGACACATAAATCACTGACAAATTCCTTTGGCATTTCAATATAAGAGATACTAAGATATCTCAACGAATCTTTGGACATCACTTCCATTTTGAAAAATGAGTTAGCCAGGAATCAAAACTAAAATAAAGAAAAGCATTTGAAATTAGGGAGAGAATGTTTATAACAGTAATCTATTTTCTAGACTAGGAAATGTTTGCTCCCATTTTTTTTTTTCTGGTTAAGTCTTTTTCTGAAGGTGAACAATAAAGAGCAAATGTAGAACTAAGTGAAAAATTCTTCCTTTAGAGTTTCTCATGGCGGGGGGTGTCTTCTTGTTAGTTTGATTTTGTTTTTTAAAAGCCATCATTCCTGGACCAATCTGCAGCAGCCACCAGTTACTTCTAATCTTATGGCTCTAGTTTAATTCTCCTTATAGAATTTATCATAATTCCATGTTTTTTGGTTATTCATTTATTTATTATCTGTAGCTCCACCAAAATAAGCTTCATGATTATGGGGACATTGCCTATCTTGTTCATCACTGTATCCTCAATATTTCGAATAGTTCCTGGTACATAGCAGATAGGCAGTTGATATTTGTTGAATAAATGAATGAGAACAGCCTCCTGTATGTCTCAAGAGAGAAGTAGTGGAGTGTAGTGGATAATGACAAGTTCACCAGAAACCAACAACCCAGTTTCAAATCCAAGCAGGATTAGTTACATAATTTACAGGGCCCAACACAAAATTAAACTGCAGAACAACTTATGAAAAATTTATTGAGAATTTTGAGATAGTGACAGTAGAGCATTAAATCAAGCACGGCCCCTTCTAAATATGGGGGTCCTTCAATGCAACTACCCAGAATTCATGCTCATGAAACTGACCCTGAGTAACCTTGGGCAAGATGCTTAACCTTCTGTACCTTTTTACTCATATCTATTCTATTTCCTTATTAGGATGTTACTACAATTAAGTGAATGAATGTATGTAAAACTCTTAGAACACTGTCTTTACATAATGAGTACTGTAGAAGTGTTAGCGCTTGTTATAATAAATATATATTATCAATATTATATAATATAATAACAAAATAACATTATTATTGCCATCATTATTCTTTTCTGCTCTATTCCTAGAGCACTTACTAAATAGCAAGGGCTTAATAAATTGTGTTGAATAAGAAGAAGGAAAGAAGAAAAATGCATGTTGTCAAACTGAGGCCTTATGAGTGTATAAAACATCGCATACAGAGACATAAGTGAAGCTTGTAAAGAGTTTTTTTCTAAAAAAAGTATTTATCTTTAAAGAATTGTCAGTAGATACCAATGCAATCTATGTCTTTAACTTAGGACATCATAAAAACTGGAAAGGAATCGAGGATGATTAAATCCATAATTTTGGAATAAAGTTTTATTTACTTTATACAATTAATTTTGGTATGCAAATGCATACATAGACACACTATTTACAATGATATTAGATAATATGTGATAATTTTTTAGCATTAATTTCTAATCACATCCTAAAAAAGAACTGATGATCTATCCTGTCAGATGAAAGTAAGGGAAATATCTGTCTTTATCTGGTCTCCTCCTGCATTTCTCTTATTATCTGGCCCTTCCCATGTCCCAAACTTATTTCTTATAATAAGTGTTTTCTAGAATAAGGGGCCTTCAGTTTTTACAATTGTAAAATATAGCAAAATTCCATGATGACAACAGTTAGATTTATCAAATCTAATATGTTGTCATATTTGCTTTAGATTACAAAAAATACCAATTCAGTAAATTCAGCCATTCAATATTTTTTTTGAGCTTCTACTGTATGACAGGTGCTGTACTAGTTACAAGAGGTACAATATAACAATGAAGCAATATCCTTGCACCCAGGAGTTTACATTCTAATGGGGAGAACATGCAATAAACCAAAACATCAGTACAAAATAAACATATTGTATACAAAATACATAGGATGTCAGGGGTTGAGAAATGCTGTGGAGAAATTTATGCAGAGAAGGGGAAGAGAGTGATGGGGGTGCTACTTTGGATAAGGGTGGTCAGGGAAATCCATTCTGATCTGGTGGCATTGAAGCAGAATCTTAAGTGAGGTGAGAGCACAAGCCCATGTGAAAGGAAGGGTGTTCTTGGAAGATGGAAGGGTCAGCCCCATGCCTGCAGAAGTGGAAACGTGTTTACAGTGTTGAAGGAGCATTAAGGAAGTCAGAGCAGCTGGATTTCATTCTGCACATCATAGGAAGCTCATGGAGTGCTTTGAGCAGAGTCCTGACATGACTGAACTAATCTTTTAAAGGAAAGAGGTCTGGCTGCTGTTTAGAGAACAGACTCCAAGGGGTTAGTTTGGAGGCAGGAAGATGAGTAAGAAAACTACCACAGTGGTCCAGGCAAGAGATAGTGGTAAACTTAACTAGTGTGGTGGTGAAATTGGTAAGTAGTGATTCAGTTCCATATACACTGAACATATTTTGATATTTGAGCCACCAAAATTGGCTTATGGATTGGATGTAAAGTGTAAGAGATAAAGAAGAGTCAGGAGTGTCTCAAAGGATTTTCATCTGAGCGCCTGGATAAATGGATCTGTCATTAAATAAAGAATCATGGGAAATGCTGGAAAGGAGGAATTCTTTTGTTTGTTTAAAAATTTTTGGTGCATGTGGGGTTCTTAAAATCATGTGGTCAGTTTTTAAAATGTTAACTTTCAAAAAGTTGAATTTCAAAAAGTTTCAAAAGTGGAAGATTTTTAAAAAATTGAAGCTTCATTTTATGATCCAGAGGAAACTGTTATCCTTAATTTAGTGTTTATTATCCTCGTGTGTCTGCTTTTATTACTACTATGTGATTATGATAAAAAATAATATACATCTTCCATGTTTTTAAATTCTATATAATGGATGTCATACTAGATAGAAAGTATGGCCACTTTTTTCTTTCCATATTGGATTGCATAAGATTTATCCAGGCTATATATCTATCTATTTCATTCATCTAAACTATGTTATTCTATGCCATTGAATAGATATTAAAGTAGTTTCCTTTATCTATCATAAAAATCCTTTTAGATATTCTTGTACATGTATTCTTGTGCACATGTGCTAGAGTTTCTCCAGGAATTGTATCTAGAAGGTAATCTGCTGGATCAAAGGATACAGACATCTGCACATATAGTTGAATTGCTGTGTTTTATCAATTCATTCTTCTATTAGCCTCCATGAGTGTTCATAATTTTCCATACCATCATCAACGTGATTTTAATTTTGTCAGACATTTTTTTCCTTTTGCCAGTCTAATGAGTTGGAAATTATACTCATTGTGTTTTACTCTGCATTTCTCTGCTTTCTACTGATGAGTTGGGCATTCTTTGATATGTTCATGAATATTCTGTTGTTCTCTTTCTGTAAATTCCCTGTTCACATCCTTTGCTGATTTTTCCATTTGATTATTTATAGTTTTATTATTAATTTACAAGCGCTCTTGTTCTCTCTCTCACTTTCTTTCTCTTTTCTTTCTGGATGTTAATTCTTGATTGGTTAGGTGTATTGTTTGTTTGTTTTTGCGGTACGCGGGCCTCTCACTGTTGTGGCCTCTCCCGTTGCGGAGCACAGGCTCCGGACGCGCAGGCTCAGCGGCCATGGTGCACGGGCCCAGCCGCTCCGCGGCATGTGAGATCTTCCCAGACCGGGGCACGAACCCGTGTGCCCTGCATCGGCAGGCGAACTCTCAACCACTCCGCCACCAGGGAAGCCCAGGTGTATTGTTAATAATATCCCTGAGTTGATTGTCTCTCTTACTTGTTGAGAGTTTTAAACAGTAAGGAAACTTAATGTTCTTATGCAGCACAAATTCCAGAGTAGTTGTCTTAAGATTGGTCAATTTGGTGACCTCAGCAGTCATCAAGGATATAGATTCTTTCCATCTTTCAGCTCCATCATGCTTAAGGTCTCTGTTTTGCCCTTTGGCTTGTTCCTGTCTTGTCACTGAGGCGTCACACCCAAACATGGAAAAAATTACTAGAAAAGTTGCTGGTTTAAAGTTTTAAGAGCAAGCACTCATCTTTTCTGAGGCACACCCATCACATTTCCAATGTACTATTCATTGGTTCAAAGGCTATCCCAAAACCAATCATAAGCAAAGAGAACGGTAAAAATCAGTAATTGATAAAGTCTTCAAGAATTTACTTCTGAGCTGGGAATGGTGTCCCCTTCTTTGAGAGATAAGAATTTGAACACCATCAGAGTTCTTTTAGCAAGGAAGGTGGGAATTCATGCTTACTTTGTAGGCAAAATGCTAGTTATGTTAATAGTTTGTAGCTCTTGTAAATGGGTAGGTCAGCTGGATTTTCTAAGCATTTACTACTGATTAATATTGATACTAATAATTGTATGGTTTTTTTACAAGAAAACTTAATGAATTTCCTTACTAACTCATCATGCTTCAGTGGTAGTGTGTCTTGCTAGGTAACTGGTAAGAAGTTCCTTTACTATTCTACTGTAGCCTAAAACATTAAGCCCAGTTTAAAATTCTTTTATTCTGACAACCAAAAATCAGCTTTGAATTCTGCTGAAGTCTATTGCAGCCACCAGTGACCCAGTCTCTTATAATACACACAGGATTCACAATGTGTCCCATTCACAACTGACCACAAAAAGGGAGATAAGATTGGGATTGACATATACCCACTACTATATATAAAATAGATAACGAATAAGGACTTACTGGGTAGCACAGGGAACTCTACTCAATACTCTGTAATGGCCTATATGGGAAAAGAATCTAAAGAAGAGTGGATATATATATATAACTGATTCACTTTACTGTACACCTGAAACTAACAGAACATTGTAAATCAACTATACCCCGATAAAAATTGAAAAAAAAATTCAGGCTAAACCTTGTACTTAAAATTAAAACCCAGCAAGGGTTGCCATCTGAAGGTTTTTTTTCATCTTGTGCTTCCAAGTCCATCTGGACTAAAAGATAAAGCTTTATATAGATCATGTAAATGACACATACAGATTACATTCTAGAATTGTCATTAAAAGGCTTTTAACAGGTCAGAGACATTCAGTGTCATCCAAAGGTTGTCACTACCCTGTGGCTTCCTTGAGAATTAAATTACAATCTAAGAACTTCAATAAGTCAGTGTTAAATTAGTTCCTTTGTTTGCTTTTCCTTAGTCTTGTCAAAAGGAAGATTAATGTGCAGTTTTGGGGTTTTTTTGCAGTCAATACAGCTTTTCTTACAGGAATGTGGTGTCTAAGTCAAAATTCCATTTAGATGCAAAGAAATTCGCTAGTGTGTGATGATCTTTTCACCTCTCCTCCAGTTTCCCTCCCTCTTAATTAAGCAACCATTTACTCCTGTTTATCCCTCGCTCCATACCCTCTCCACTTCTGTGATGCTGAATACTATAATCTTGAGTCTCACTACATAGGTGGGAAAAAAAAAAAAGAGTTCTGCAAAGGTGGAAGCTAAGAGAAAACACCTGCAGGGTCATTTTACAGATGAGATACTAAAAAGCAGTGCTTCTTGCTTGGTAATAGCACAGAACCTTTAAATCACAGGAATTAGAGACAGGAGACCCGTCAGGTCACCATTAATTAGTAGAATTCTACACTTTGTTCAGTCTTGTTCCTGACTAGACCCTAAGCAGAAAGAAGTGTTCATGTGATCATAATCTTGTTTTTAGAGAAGAAAACTGAGACCTAGAGAAAACAAGTTCTTCAACCAAGTTCCCACAGTTAGCGGGTGCTTGGAATTTAATCTAGGGCCACCCTCACTGCAACATTCTTCCATTTCATTGACTATAAATTTGGATAGACAAGCCTTTTAATTTATTTTACCTTGAGTTTCTCATAATCTTTTTTTCTAAAAGGACAATACAAAAAGGAGAGAGGAAATTCTCTGTCACTAAGGAAAAGGAAGGTAGAAGGCACCCAGTAGCCCTGGCTGTTGTCCTGTGTGTTGGAATAGCAAAACTAAGCCTTTGTGTTGCATTGAAGCCAGCGACTATTACACAGCCATACATATGCCTGGGGATAAAAACTCATGATTGATGCAAAATCTGCAAGTGCAATTATTCCTTCATTCCAATCCATTAGGCATTTCCCTACCACCACCCTTCAGGTTCCTTTTTGTCTTTCTTATTCTTACTACAGAAAGTGTCCAGCACTGAGAATTGGGGGAAAAGGAAGAGGGGAGATACAGGAAGTGCCCAGGAGGAAGGGAAAAGAGACCCCAGCAAATGACTTTAATGTATAGAAATGCTGTTGGTATCTCGGTCTAGAAATAAATTCATTGTCTGACTCACAGCACCTGCATGTTAATTTTTGGTAATCTCACCTCCTCACTGGAACAAAAAATTTGTCCCCATCATCACCTCCTCTCTACACTCCTATCCACCTTCCTAGGAATCTTGTTTTCCTTCACCAACCTATTTCCTGTAATTGAAAGAAAAGGATAGGGAATCTCTTTGTTTTATAGATGAGCAGTTTGTATTTACTTTACATAGGGGAACATTATAATTTTGTAGCTAAAGCTCTAATACAGTATATAATAAAGATTAGATGCTGAAAATATTTGTTAGGTAGATTGATTGGATTTGGTGATGAGTTTAGTAGTCATTTTTGAGTACCTACCATTGGTCAGGCTTTGTGGAAGGGGAGAGAGTCCCTGTGATTAAAGAACTTACTGTACTTAATGGAAGAGAAATACAGGTAAAAACAGTGCCACCTGATAAATGTCATTAAGAGACAGGAACAAATCTCAGTGGAATCATTAAAGGGAAAATGACAAATTCCCCAGGGGAGTCAGGAAAGGCTTGAAGAAGTATTAATGCTAGAACTGAATTTTAAAGGATAACTAGGACACAGGATCATATATGGAAAAAAGTTTTCAGGCTGTGTAAAGACTTGGACATTACAGGAACTTGGCATATTTGCTGCACATTTAGAAGTTCAGTGTGGCAGGAGTATTGAGGGAAGTGGCAGGAGATGGTATAGGGTGGAGCCAGAGTTTGAAAAGTCTTGTACATCATACTGGCAAGCTTGGATTTTATTCTGTGGGCAGCAGAAGCTTTCAACCTGAGAAGTAGTGGGATCAATTGTTTTTCTTTTGAAGAAAGGAAATCTAGAGATGATATGTATGATGGTCTTGACAGAGAAACTAGTTGGAGAGCTATGTCAATAGCCCCAGTGACGTGAAGAGGATTCTCAGTGGGAGTAGAGATAGGGGGCCCAAGACAGATTAACAGGAGAAAAAACATTTTAATGTGTATACATTGAGGTCTCATAGAAACGGGCCCCCCAAAGTGACCAAAGAAGGCTGTTTATATATCATTTTTAGACAAAGAAACAATTATTTGTGAAGATTTAACAGAACAAAGGGGCTTGTGCTAGGGGTAGCAGACCAATGAAGAATTAACAAAACTGGTTTATGCAGCTTTCTTAGCCTTGAATCCCCCGATCGTGGTGCTGAGGATGCTTTCTATCGCCCTGGCATAAGGAGGATACGTTCACATGGGAGATTTATTTCCCGCTTTCAAGGAGAAAGGTCGGTGTCAGAGTGTTGTTGTTGTTTTAACCATTTCCCCAGACTGGCTGTTTCTTTCAAAACTTTAATTCAAAATAATCCATATGTTATTGAGGCACATTTTGGGGGCAGCCTGCCCTGAATCCCAACAGTGGCATGTCACTAAATTAATTTGAGAACACAGATGCAGGTAAGGTTTTCATTTATTCAACACACCTTTCACTTATTCTTCCGTGCACCAAGAGTTGCTTAGGAACCTGGCATAAGATGACTGAGAAGTAGTTCCTACCATCAAGAATCTCAGCGTTGGGCAGGGCGGATATGAGATTAAAAGTTAATTACATCGGGTTTCCCTGGTGACGCAGTGGTTGAGAGTCCGCCTGCCGATGCAGGGGACACGGGTTCGTGCCCCGGTCCGGGAGGATCCCAAATGCCGCAGAGCGGCTGGGTCCGTGAGCCACGGCCGCTGAGCCTGCGCGTCCGGAGCCTGTGCTCCGCAACGGGAGAGGCCACAACAGTGAGAGGCCCGCGTACCGCAAAAAAAAAAAAAAAAAAAAAGTTAATTACATTGTGGTAAATGCAGTAATGATTAATAATGCAAACTTTTAATCTTAAAGGATAACTAGGACTCTCTAAGGGTCATCCATGTTAGCCACCTGACTTAGTGCCTTCAGGCTGCTATAATATAGACTGGATAGATCAAACAACAGAAGTTTATTTCACACAGTTCTGGAGGCTGGGAAGTCCAAGATCAAGGTCTTGGCAGATCCCATATCTGACTAGGGTACGGACTTTCTGGTTTGCCGATGGCTGTCTTCTCATTGTATCCTTACATGGTAGAGAGCAGAGAGAGAGAAAGTAAACTGGATTTTTTTTTTTTTAAGGGACAGTAATCTCATTCGTGACAGCTCCATTCTCCTGACCTAATTACTTCCCAAAGGCCCATCTCCTAATACTACTCACATTGCGGGATTAGGATTTCAACATATGACTTTGGGGGGACACACAGTCTTCTAAATATTTTACATGAACCACCTCTTTATATCTTTATAACAATCTTAAAAAGGAGGTGCTATTATTATTCCCACTTTACATGTAACAAGGTGAAGCACAGGAAGATTAAGCCGCTTGTCCAAAGTCATAGAACTGGTAGTGCTGGAGTCAATATTTAACCTCAAGAAGTGTGGCCCCTGAGTCCATGCTATTGAACACTAAACACGCTTCCTCTCTGATGGAGGCATATGCAGGATATTCTGTGTGTGAAGGAAAGTGTGTTAAGAATTTTATTTTGGATGTTAAGTTGGAGCTGTAAAATATCAAAGTTTATTTTTCGCTGGAGACAATTGGATATTTGGATTTAGAGGCTGAAAAATAGATGAAAGCTAAAGACATAATTGAAATTTGCATATAATTAAAGCAATGTGAGCGTATTTTCAGGGGAGAGTACTTGGTCCATGTTTAGAAGGCCCTAGTCTGGGAGCCTAACACAGAGTGAATGGACAAAGGATAAGCCAACAAAAGAAAGAGCAGGAATGGCCACAGGATTACTAGACAACAGAGAGAGTTGAATGCAGATATCAGGATAGAACTTCTAGAAAGAAGCAGTGAGGGTGAACCATGCCAAGTGCTACAGGGAAGTTATGTAGGACTGAAAATAGGTGGTTGAATTTAGCAACTGGAAGGTTATTATTGATTTGGGTGAGAAAAATTTTTGTCTGACAGTGAAGATAGCCATACTATAAAAGGTTGAGAACAGAAGGTCATGCAAAGAGTGATTAATAATTTGTTTGAAGAAGGTAATTTATAGAAGAATGTTATAGTTTGTTAATGCCAGATCATCAGACAGAACTTGGGGAATAGTTTTTGAGAGGGAGGGAATGCAAGAGATTATTGCAGCTTCCATTCTTACAAAGGAACAAGTTAGCCTGAGGATTGGGGGTAGTCAATCCCAGTGTCTGTTTCTTATACTTCAGTTCCATCAGAAAGACACTTAGCAACATATCCATGATACACATTCATTCATTAACTCCTTCATTCTCATTTATTCAAAAATGCTATTAAGCACCTGCTGAGTGCTAGGCATGTGCAAGTGTGGTATGTGTTCAAAGGGTTGGAGGAGGAAATGAGTGTTAGGAGGGAAGGTTGACATGGGAAGCCTGCCTGGCATATAACATTGATCACAATATTATAAAGCCAGAGAGAGCAAAAGGACATTGCTGGTTCACTCAACTGTGTCAAGTCCAGTGGGGCTAGAGTACATAAGGATTCATGGGACACAGCATTATTATTGGCAGAAGAAGGAAAGTCCAAATCAAGACATGATGATGGTGGTTAGCTTGGATCAGACTTTATTTTTTATTTTTTTATTTTTATTTATTTTTTTATTTTTTGCGATACGTGGGCCTCTCACTGCTGTGGCCTCTCCCATTGTGGAGCACAGGCTCCGGACGCGCAGGCTCAGCGGCCATGGCTCACGGGCCCAGCTGCTGCCATGGCATGTGGGATCTTCCTGGACCGGGGCACGAACCCATGTCCCCTGCATCGGCAGGCGGACTCTCAACCACTGCGCCACCAGGGAAGCCCCAGACTTTATTTTTTAAAAATTAAAAACTCTATATCCACATTACTATGTCTTAGGATAAGTACTAGCAATACAAACACGTTATCACGTTATCTTTCTCTCTCTGAAAATCTGCATAACATCATATTTATGAATGTGAGATGCATATTCCATACAAAAGTAATTTTATTTTCAAGTTTTAGTGTCCTCAAGTTAATATTTCAATATTTTATCTTTTAATCTTTCTTATTGGGAACAGTTGTCCACTGTGTATGAAGATAGCACTGTTTCCCATGCAAAGCTGCTGGTTGAGATCGTTCAAGGAATAGCAGACTTCTCATTGGATCTTGAGCCAGTTCAGGTGATGTAACTGCCTGTGAAACAAATGTACTGCCATGTACTGGGGAAACAGCCTACACTGCAGTGAATGCAGCTCTATGAACTCTCTAGAGCAATCATTTTTCAGGAAGAAGAGTTGAAAAAAATAAAGGAAAAAAATGTCATAAAAAGGAAAAGTAGAATGAATGGAAGTCAGAGAAAGGCTAGGGAAGGAGGAAAAGGGAGAGGGGTCAATAGGAAGTCCTGGAAGAGGAAGTGCAGGATGAGAACCTCTTTGTTATAGTTGGCTTCAGCACTACATATTTGAAAAAACATGAAGGGCTTATTTTGTTTCTGGTTTTCCTATTGTGGCAGGTGGTATGTGAAGTGTTCATTTGTTGTAGATTAAAACTTGAGACACTGAACAGCATGTATTGTTTCATTTTCCTGTGAAACCCCTTGCCCCTAAAGACAGAAAACAGGGGGATTCATCATTTGCTCTAGGACAATCAGCACAAAATGACAGAAAACTAATACAGGACTTTCAGCATCTAATGCAAAATGTGTATGCATTTGTATGGTTTAGACATGAGAAGGATCCCTGAGAAATGTGGAGGAGAAGGGAAACTGACATGTTCTTTAATGGGGTCATCTTAGAAGCTGCTTACTACAACTCCCATTTGACGATGGGAAGAAAAGTGCTTCAGGGTGTACTCCTAGCTTCATGAGACCCTCTCACAGAGCATGACATGCACCACTGTGATTTGGGGGACACAATGACAGGTACCTGACTTCTGGGTTGGTTGGTTTATTGATAACTAAGAGGCCATGTTGGGAGCCAGTCTCAACTTCAGCAAAGGCAGAATGAATGATGGAAGGGAAAGATATCTTGAGATGACCCCATTCAAGAGGACTTTCAGCCAGGAATGAGGGGAACACTTCAGAAAGAGTGTGGGGATGGATTTCCAAGTGCAAATGCTGAAGATGAAGGGCTTTACTTTGTAAGCTGTCAGTCAGTTGGAAGAAGGCATTTCCAACTCGTGTTGGAAACTGTCATCAAAAGTTTCCATTAAGGCAGATATTTCTGAGAAATCCATAAAAGCATCCTATGAGAGAAAACCCAGAAGAACAGATTAAAATCCTTAGGACCAGTCTCTTGGGACCTTTACTGACCCCTAATGTCTCTGTTGAACCCCATTTACACATTCTGAAGAGGCCTGAAACTAGAGCCAGTAGGAGAGAAACAATAAGCCAGCATATTTCACCTAAGATAGAACCAAGATGAGAGGTAAAGATGTCTTTAATTGGCAAAAAGTTGAGAATATTAATATTGGATTTTGTTGGTCATGTTATTAATTACATATTATTCAACAACTAGTGTTAAAGGGAAAGGTAAGAGAAAATAGAATTGTTTTCTGTTAGTATCCTACCAAGTCTACCTCATCCAATAAATCGGTATTCTTTTATAACATCAGTAAGTATCTTATTTTACATCTGAAAGGCAAAAAGAGTGGTATAATGAAAAGATCTCTCAATTTATAAGAGAAGAGATTTGAGTTTGAATATCAGATTTCATCATTAGCTATGATGCCTCTCTGAGCCTTAATTTCCTCATATATAAAACAAAATCATCATTTCCCTGTTTCACTGAGCTTTTCTAATTTCTAGTTTTAGATTGTTTTATTTTTAATGTACTGAAATCTGTTGGGAAAAAATCCTGTCTATGATGCCATTTTAGACTGTAAAAGTATTCAGTGTAGTTATTATATCTCATCCATTACTCTCACCTTCTAGTCCCTGTATATGTGCTCTTCATCCATGAAACTACTATATTTGTTTTTTTGTGGAAAATTGGACCATATTCCTTCATTGTGTCTTGTTTCTGCATTCTGCATGTGTCATCTTGGATTTTGTTGAGTTTTGTCCTAAATTTTAAAAACTACAGCAACTTAGCCATTTACCAAGGGCAACAATTTTATATATATACTGATTAACCTCTGATTAATCTCTAAACACCTGGCATCCATTTCTTCCCTCCTCCGACCCCCACCCTCTCCTACTTTGCTCTCTTCCTCCCTTCTCTCTGTCTCTTTCTCTCTGTCCCTCCTCACTCTTGACTCCTTCAATATTCAACGTTACCTCCTAAAGGATTGAGAATGTCATTTGGAAAGATTCACCCCCCTCAATCTCTTCCTTGCCTATTTTTTTCACCAAATTGTCCTGATTCTCCTTCAAAGTGATTTTGTAATCTATTTGTCCATCTTCTCACCTCACTATGATACTTTTGTATCTTACCTAAGTTATTACCACAGATGATAATAGACTTTCTTATCTCTCAGTTTTCATACTCCAATATGTACTGATGTGATATTTCTAAAATGCACTACTAGTCCTGTCATAGCCTGGTTTAAAAACTTCGTATTTTTCCACATTATATTTAGGATGGTTTCCAGCTTCTTAGCATGCGTTGTTGACATTTGAGGCTGTTTACAATATGACTACTATTTGCCTTACCAACTTCGTTTCTTGTCATTCTCTAGCTTCTTGTCAGATCGTTTCGCTTCTTTTCCCATGATATGCTACATACCTTCACATCTGTTGGTTTTTCCTCATGCTGTTCCTTCCACCCAGGTCCCAGTTGCCCATTCTTTTCTTATCCAGTTGTTAAATTCCCCTTCCTCATATTCTGATCAAATATAAAATATCCAATACCCTCCTTTACCAAGCTTTTCATATAGCTTTAAGCAAAATTAATCACTTACAGCTGTGTTTCAATACACCTTCCAAATCCCCATTTCTCTTTAGTTGGTGATCTCTGTGTTTCCCTAGAGATCATCAGAGCCTGCAGACTGAAAATAAGTTTGTTTATCATCCTTTTAAACCCTTATGGCAAAGGAAATGCTCTGAGTTAGTTATTAAAATAGCTGATGTATTTTTAGGGTTTACTATGAACCAAACACTGAGGGCTTTACCTAAGTTTTTCTTTTTTTAATCCCAGCAATACTCCACTGTTAATTTCCAGAAGGAAGAGACTTGGTTTATTCATTATAGGTACCCCAGCATTTGGAACAGTGCCTGGCATCTGCAGATGCTCAAGAATTCTTTGTTGACTGACGGAATGAAGTAATGAATGAACAAAACAGCTCTGCAAGGAATGGACTATCATAATTCCCATAGGGCAAATAAGGGACATGAAGCAAGTAACTTTAAGTGATTTGATTGTTACACATAAAATATGTTGTAGTTGAAAGCATGTCTGCTAACACCACAGTCAAAACATTTTTAAAAAATTGAGGTAACATTAGATTATAACATTATATAAGTTTCATGTGTACACATTATATTTTGACTTCTGTATACACTACTGCGTGCTCACCACCAAAAGTGCAGTTTCTATCCATCACTGTACAGTTGAGCCTCTTTACCCATTTCACCCTCCCTCTACCCCACTTCTCCTTGGTAACCACTAATCTGTTCTTTGTATCTACATGTTTGCTTTGTTTGGTTTGGTTTGTTCATTTATTTTTTTAAATTTCATGTATGATTAAAATTATACAGTATTTTTTTTCTCCTTCTGACTTATTTCACTTAGCATAATACCCTCCATCTATGTTGTTGCAAATGCCAAGATTTCACCATTTTTATGGCTGAGTAGTATTCCATTGTGTGTAAATGTCTATATATATATATATGAACATTTATATATATCTCACATCTCCTTTATTCAACAGTTGAATACCTGTTGATGGACACTTAGGTTGCTTCCATATCTTGGCTATTGTAAATAAAGCTACAATGAACATAGGGTTCAATGTATCTTTAAAAATACTGTTTTTTATTCTTTGAATAAGTAACCAGAGTAGAATAGCTTTTTAAACTTTAAAACAATAGTGCTCTATCCACCTGGGCTGGGAAACAGCAATTATTTTAGAAGCAGCATTTGGAAAGGAGGCAGCACAGATATCAGTACCTACACAAAGCAAAACAAACAACAATAAAAGATACCACAACACTGCCACCAACACTCTAATCAGGATAAAGAAGATGTGGAAGATGTAGAAAGAAGAAGATGGAATATTACTCAACCATAAAAAGAATGAAATAATGTCCTTTGCAGCAATATGGATGGACCTGGAGATTATCATACTAAGTGAAGTAAGTCAGACAGAGGACAAATATCATATAATATCATTTGTATATGGAATCTAAAAAATGATATCAATACAAATGAACTTATTTACAAAACAGAAATAGACTCACAGACAGAAAACAAACTTATGGTTACCAAAGGGGAAAGGTGGGGGGAGGGATAAATTATGAATTTGGTATTAACAGATACACAAAACTATATATAAACTAAACAGCAAGGACGTACTATATAGAGCACAGGGAACTATATTCAATATCTTATAATAACCCATATTGGAAAATAATCTGAAAAAGAATATATATATATATACATACATATATATATACATATATATATCTGAATTACTTTGCTGTACACCTGAAACTAACACAACCTTGTAAATCAACTATACTTCAGTTTAGAAAAACAAAGAAGTGAAATGTAATAGCTGCAGGGATTTTCAAGTGAATTTAATTAATGCCCATCAAAATTCAAAATTAGAGCAATGAGTGAGTAGGATTTCAGACACCGCTGCTACACCAAGGGAAGGTGCTTTGTAATTCATAGCATTCTATGTATCAAGTAAGGATCTGTGTGTCAAGTAAAGGCTGGGCTTTATGATAAAAATAGGCATTGTTCTTTCCACTGCAGTAAAAAATATTTAATTGCATTTTAGCCATATACAATAAATACATAAAAGATATATCTAATTATGCCTTCAAATATTTTACTGTTTTATACTCCTCAAATACTAGGATTTCCAAGCAAACTAGTAGAAACATTGCATAAAAAATATTATCTTTAAAAGGAAGAACCTATCTCACATGTTTAGAGGTATTTGAAGTTTTCAGAGTTGAGTGCTATAAAAAAGAGATTTACTTTAAATTTATTTTAAAAAGCATGGAAATCCTAGTTGCTTATCAATAAAGTGGATCCCAGTGAAAAGCTATATTAATCAGGAGATAAAAATAAGCTCCTTAGATACTGAAACTGCCAAAAAGCTTTTGAGAGGTGCCAGTTTTGTTATTCTTCTTTAAACACATTTGTGCCTTCAATAGCATAGTAGAATGATTATGATCACAGCTCCAGACCCAGAGCTGCATTAGTTTAAATCACAGCTCCGTCACTCAATGGCTGTAGTATTTCCAACAAGTCACTTAACCTCCCCGGGCCTCAGTTTACTCATTCGTGTAAAGGTAATAGTATAACCTCTAAAGGTTGTTGTGAGGATTCAATGAATTAGAAGGCAAAGCACTTAGAGTAGTGTCTGTCATATGAAATCAGTTAGTAAATTTGGTTATTATTGTTTTTGAAGGGGGGAAAATCAAGAGAGAAAAAAAATGTAGTTCTCATAACAATCCAAATCTCAGTGTCTGCTTTTACCTACTCAGATTTGTTTATGCATTAACAAGTGAGATAATTTTACAAGTGAGGCACCGTGAAAGGTAGTGGGCATGCAGAAATGAATGCAAAGTGGGCCTTGTCCTCAAATGACAAGCCATACAGACTCAACAATCTGTAGTAACATCGGCACTCAGAACGGTTCGGAACTGTTTACAAAACCTCCATGAAATTCTATCTGCTGACATGAAAATAGCATTCCATTAATTTTGATAGTACTCTAATCTCTTTTCTCTCTTATTCATAGCAGTCAGTGAAATGGGAAGAACATGCACTTTCTACCTGCTATCAGCATTGTTCCTTATTTCATTCATATCTCCAGAATGAGGGGGCACTTAGCCAGATCTCTGAATAATGACTCTCAAAGAACCTATGTAATTGTCTTATACTGAAATCAGGAATTTTGTCATTTCAGAGCAAAAGTTAGTTGTCTCTTCAAACTTTCAGCAATGCAGGTTGGGAAGCAGAACCTATATTCTATGTAATGCCACCAATCTTGCAATTTAAACTTGGAAAGTTTGATGTGTGAGTCACGTTGGGCTTTTGGGTAGCAGCTCTTGGACTCTGTCAAAAGGGTGGCTTTCTCTTACCTGAAAACACAGAAGTAGAATTTGATGCCTCAGTAGAATTTGGTGCCTCAAGTCCAAGTCAGAGGGTTTCAACGGTGTGCTGTGTTCTTCTATGACAGGCCAGATCTTGAGGACATTTTATTGCATGAACCAGGAACTAGGAACTTATGTAACGCTGGCCAGGGACGTATTTTTCACTGCTCATCATAGCTTGTCCACGTCATACTTAAGATATTGTATGTTAGATTTGCTTTTGTCAAAATGTTGTTTTCTCCTCTCTGCATCACCAGAATTGTGTTGTTTCAGGACTTCCTCTATGGTGTTGGAATTTTATATAGTATCATAATTTTTGTGCATTCTGTGAATTTTAAACTTGGTTACTTTGTAGAGTAAGGGCATAGGGAATGTTGATGCAAAATACACTAAGGACATCCAAAATTCTCCTTCACCCACAAAATGATATAATCACACATGAGGACTCTATAAAAAATCTTTCTACAGAACAGGGAGAGGTCTTGCATTTCACATTTAGCTACCGCTGAGAATATGCTAAAAGCTTTTTCTCAAACTGTCATTTCTACAAATGTCAGGCTTACAGACACACCATGCTTCAGAAACTCACTTTAATTTTCATAATAACTAAGAGCTTGTCACGTGCTAAGTCTTTGGAACTATTTTCTACTCAATTCTGCAGTAAAGAAAACAGGAAGCTCTCCCCAAGCCTCTTCTATTTTCTTCCCCATGTCCCACAATCAAAATACACTATTTTATATCACACAAAAAATGTTTTGAGTATTTTAGGTCTCCTATGATACATTATTTTGTGTGATTTTATTCCCATTTTTAGAGGCTTCTTTTGCCTTGTTCCTTAATAGCAGCTTCTTATTAGAAACATAACTGTCTCTCTCCTGAAAAAGCATGAAATTTCTGTATTAATATTTATTTTACAAAGAAAAACAAAGTATTAATGAGAGACTATGCCAGCTTTACATGTGGATAATGTCCAGAATCTTATGTATAAGTAATCAGTTTCCATGTAGTTTTGATATTTTTCTTCTTATGACTTCTAGAGAACACTGGTTTAAAGATTAGGTACCTCCTCTTTCTTCCTGGGGATGAAGATTAAATAAGGAGCAATATTGATCCTGAGTTTGTATTTCTGAGAATTTTAAGGCTTTATGCCCTTAATTAAACATTGCCATTAGGGGAACAGATACTCCTGAGTTACAGGCAATTATGCACAAGTGGTTTTATTTACAAAGCAATAGGTGGCATATGTTTTAGGAATGTTACCATGACATTGTTTCTCAATTCCTGGTTTGAATCTCTTCAGTATCTTCAGTGACTACCGAAGGACCGTCTGCTAGCCCATCGCCTATAATCAAAGTCTGGCTCCTAGGAAAAGGTGAACCACCACAAATGGGACAGCCATCAGTTGCAGATGGCATTCATAGACAATATAGGTATTTTAAGAAGCCATCTGATGAAGGATCTTGGCTTGGCAAGCAGATATTCTATCCCGGTAGTTTGAATCTACAGTGAGTGATGCAAAGAGTCAGGGTCAGAGACTACACCATTCCAGGGGCAGTGGAGGTGGCAGCAGCATCTTTGTTCAGTGGCAGCAGTGGCAGCAACCCCCTGCTGTCCAGTGTCAGGTTACATTGTGACAGTGGTGGAAGTGACAATGTTAGTGTCATTCTCACCAGATTGTTCTGAGGCCTGAATTTGGTAGTGTTTCTGGCCACTCAGTTTTCCTTTAGTTCCTTAGACTTAGCTTAAAACTTCACCCATCTCATGGATTCTGGAAACCAGCCAATACACTTGTAACACATTCATTTCTGCTAAAGGAATATTGCAACACGTCGGAGCAGGTCTACTCAAACAATCTGCAGTGAAGAACCAGATTTTTTTAATCTGGACTTTTTAATTCCAAATCTGTCACAGATTGATCCTATGCTGAATTAAAAGGGCGGGAACTATACTACCAGGAAAATGGAATTAAGAAAAAAATACATAGAAAATCCTGAGCCCCATTTTTTATTACTAGATTCATTAGACCTAAAATTCAATGTTGCAGTAATATTCAATGGCTGTAAACATTGCTTTTTTTTTTTTTTTAACATCTTTATTGGAGTATAATTGCTTTACAATGGTGTGTTGGTTTCTGCTTTATAACAAAGTGAATCAGTTATACACATACATATGTTCCCATATCTCCTCCCTCTTGCATCTCCCTCCCTCCCACCCTCCCTATCCCACCCCTCTAGGTGGTCACAAAGCACCGAGCTGATCTCCCTGTGCTATGCGGCTGCTTCCCACTAGCTATCTACCTTACGTTTGGTAGTGTGTATATGTCCATGCCTCTCTCTTGCTTTGTCACAGCTTACCCTTCCCCCTCCCCATATCCTCGAGTCCATTCTCTAGTAGGTCTGTGTCTTTATTCCTGTCTTCATTTCTAACTGGTTACTCTCAATTTCTGTGCTTTTCTCACTGTCCACCAGAAACTGGCTGTTCATGGACTGGCAGACCACCATTCCATTAGTACTGTAGTGAGAGGACAGAATTTAACACTGAGCCTGAAACACACTTCTAAATATTTAACAAATGTGAAAGAAAGAGGGAAAGGGATAAGGAGGAGGGGAATAACAAGTAAAGAGAGGAAGAGAGAAAGTTGAAGAACCATAGGATTAAAAAAGTTAAAGGACTGGAACCAAAACTATAATAGACATTGATAGGCACCTGAGACAGAAGAGTTCACTAGTACCCTAATGAGATGATTGAGTCAGGATTAATACTCAGTGTGGTTATATAGTTATATCTAGAAATATATCTACATCTTCCTACTATCATCTTACTTTGGTCTCCCAAAATGTACATGTTTTATTGGCAATTGACACATTACTTTAATTCAGAACAACTCCTAGCTTCCCCAGAATCTCTTCTCATGTATTTCTGGGGGTTCTCAACTTGTGTCTCATTCATGCTCATGCTCATGACTAGATATGGCAGGGTATTTTCATTAGAAATTTATGCATGAGGAAAAATATATCCTTGGGAGAGTAACTATACCAACACAAGCCTGATCCAGCAACCAAATCTCAGATGGGTAGAACTAACAAAGCTGAGAACAGTTATGACTGTTGCTTATGTCTGGGTGATTGTTTGAGTCCTAGAAAGAAGATTATAAGTAAAAGTTAAAAGTCCTGTTTAGTAAACACAAGACATTGTGAAATAAACACAACACTTTGGTCCTCTTTGAAAAGATGTGCAGGAAAACATTCTCCTTATCTTTCCCCCATTGAATACTGTAAAACTTTGACACCTTGAAGGCTGGGTACACAGTAGGGGTGACTACTACAGGCAGAGATATCCTGTGGGTCGAGCAATGTCCAAGAGAAAGGAGAGAAGTGCTCAGATTAATGGTACTCTTGACTGAGGTGGGGAATTCCAGCTGAAATAGTGTCTTCCCATTGATAAGACAAGTAAAATGATGAGTTTGAGTGGGAGAAGAGAAAAGAAATAAGGTACATCAATAGGGGCTGACCAGACTTGTTTGTAAACCCACTCACTGAAGATTAGAACATAAATAGATGGGGTGGGGAGAAATTTGTCCAAGTTTCTCATTCCATGGTTTTTGGTTTCAGTGCCTTTATCTGTCTATCTATCTATCTACCTACCTATCTATATATCTACCTATCATCTAAAATTTTATTTTTAAAGTCTTATATTAGAAGACTGACAGATATTATTAAAAAGAGGTCTTTGAATTTTGTGGAACCAACTGATATACACAGTCAACATGCCATGTGTAGAGTAGGAAAATCAGGGAAGCAATACAATGTGCATGGCATACCTTGCAAACCAGGTTAGTTAGCATGTGCTGTTCCTTATACATACAAATATTTTGTCTTGTAATGTCCTAGATAATTACAGTTAAAACTGATTGAAACATACATGTAACCAAAGGGCCTGGCAGTCTGAACATATACTGGTACTGAGACAGGTTTTGACATGCGTGATCAAGTAGTGGTGACATGGGCTTCCAGGAGGCAGTTTTCATGAAGCAGTTTGGTGTTGCCCTTAAACTCTGACAAAAATATTGTAGGGGGAAAAAGATGGCCCCAAAATGCTAAACACGAGGAGAAATCCCTAGTCATTGTAACAATCGAAATATCTCCTCACAGATTCCCAAATGCCTCCTTGAAGAAACTTTTATTTCTCCTTTATTCTACATATCCAGCTCTCTTAAGAGACAATGTGTAAATCTATGGTGTTTAAAGATTGCTCAATATGGTGATAGTTAATACTTATTGAGCACCTATTCTATGCCACCATTGTGCTAAGTCCAACACCTACATTATTTCATTTATTTCTCTCAGAAAACTTTAAATTTCATGCCATTATTTTATTCATCTTACAGTTGAGTAAACTAAGGTTACAAATGTGGGGTAAATTGCTTAAATTCACACAGCTGGCAAGTGTTTAGTGTTTACATCTGAATACTGGATATCAGAGTACATAACCTGTAAAACGATCTTTAAAGGACAATATACTTCACTTAACATCAGTGGGGAAGATAAGGGCTGAAAAGGGAAAAGCATCATAGCATTCCTTTCAGATGTTCCTTGAGTATACATACACCTTTACCAAAACACATGCTTTTAATATGAGCTGGGGATACTCTGCTGGTTTGAGCTTCAGGAAACCAGTAGAGCATTGAAGTTATGAGAGCAGAACTGGAATATAACAGATTCTATTCAAATTCTGGCTCTTCTTGGTTTTAGGCAAAGTTATTCAAACTGCTTTGCTTTCATTTTTTTTTCACCTGTGAACCTAGTAAGGGAGAGAAAACTTAAACTAGTGGGAAAACTATGACGGAAAGTCACAGCCCTGAGACATAGGACCTTAAAAGCCTGAGACTTAATTGGAAGATTATAGAATGCTCCCTCTCCTCCACGTCTTACCACCATTCCAACAGCACTTTGGTATAACAGGGTGGATTACAGCTGAAAGAGCTGCAAGCCATTCTCCCTGAGGTGAATTTAGGGAATCTCAGATAAAGAGGGGAGACAAAAATCAAAGACATTAAGGGAATTTGAGGTCTCTGACACATAACTACAGCAAACATTAAGCACAGCTGAACTTCCAGCACAGTTAACATAAATTCTCACATTAAAGTTTATTTACCTCAGTTCCTATTACCCAATTACAATATGTCCAACTTTCAACAACAACAACAAAAAGACTTAAAGGCATGGCAAAAAATAAGAAACATACAATTTGAAGAGACAGAGTGATAATCAAAACCAGACTCAGATATGTCACAGATAATGGAATTATCAGATAGAATTTTAAATAACCATGATTAATATGGTAAGGTCTCTAATGGAAAAAGTAGAGAACATGCAAGAATGGATGTATAATGTAAACAGAGAGATGAGAACTCTAAGAATCAAAAGGAAATGCTAGAAAGCAAAAGCATTATAATAGAAATGAAGAATGCCTAAGATGGACTCATCAGTAGATTCAACATGGCTGATGAAAAAATAAGAGAGCTCAAGTGTAGATCAACAGACAGTCCTCATTTTGAAATGCAAAGAGAAAAAAGAATGGGGAAAAAACCCAGAACAGAACATCAAATAACACTGAGACAACTACAAAAGGTATAACACAAGTATAAAGAGAATACCAGAAAGATAAGAAAGAGAGAATGGAACTGAAGAACTGTTATAATAATAATGGTAATATTAAGGTAATGATGGTGAATTTTCTGAAATTGATGGCAGACACCAAAACAGGAAGCTTAGAGAACAACAGGAGGTAAATACAAACAAACAAACAAAATTATCTAGGTATATTCTATTCACACTTCTTTAGAAAATTATGACAAAGAAAAATCTTGAAAGAAACCAGAGGAAAAGAACATCTCCATATAGAGAAACAAAGCTAAGAATTACAATGGACTTCTCATCTGAAACTATGCAAGCAAGAAGTGATATTTAATTATTGAAAGAAGGAAAAAAATTGAGTATTCTATATCCAACAAATTCACTCAACAGGGAAGGAGAAAAAAAATTTCTCAGTGAAACAAAAACTGAGGGAATTTTCAGCAGACCTCTCTGCAGGAAATATTAAAATTAATTTTTTAAAAAGAATTTATTTAATTAATTTATTTATTTTTGGCTGCATTGGGTCTTTGTTGCTGCATTTGGGCTTTCTCTAGTTGTGGCAAGCAGGGGCTACTCTACATTCTAGTGTGTGGGCTTCTCATCATGGTGGTTTCTCTTGTTGTAGAGCATAGGCTTCAGTAGTTGTGGCACATGGGCTCAGTAGTTGTGGCTCACAGGCTTAGTTGCTCTGTGACATGTGGAATCTTCCCAGACCAGGCTCGAACTAATGTCCCCTGCATTGGCAGGCAGAGGCTTAACCACTGCACCACCAGGGAAGTCCTAAAAGAAATTCTTTAGGAAGAAGAAAAATAATATAGATCAAAAACTATGATCTACATAAAGAAAGAAAGACCATTGGAGAAGGAAAAAAAAAATGAAGGTAAAATAAAATCTTTTATTAAATGATCAAAAAAAAAACCTGCTTGTTTTTACAATGCAATAGCAAATAGTTTTTACAGTAATAGTAAAAATATATTGGGTGACTATTACATATGAATAAATGAAATAAATTACAACAATGTTAGAAGAGACAGGAGGAAGGAATTGGAAATAATTAATTATGATACCTGCACTAGATAATAAAGTGGAATAGGTCATTTGAAGTTTGACTTAGATTGATTTAAAATGGATACTGTAAGCTCTAGAGCAACCACTAAGTTAAAAACAAAAAGTTTAACTGATACTAAGAAAATATAATGAAGTCATATAAAATTCTTAATTAAAACCATAGAAGGTAGGAAAAGAGGGGTTAAAAAAACAAACAAGAAAAAGAAGCAATGGATAGAAAAGAGTTGCAAACATAGTAGATATAAATTCAAATACACATAATTACTTTAAGACTTAAATGACAGAGACTGTTAGTGTGGATAAAAAACAACACCCAGTTATGTGTCACCTAAAAGAAGCACTATTTAACCATAAAGACTTGTGTTAAAAATATATAGGTGGAATATATATGCCATGTTAACCCTAATGTTTGAGAAATGCTAAAGTAGCTATATTCATTTCAGACAAAATAGACTTCACAACAAAGAAGGGATAAAGAAGGGCATTAAATAATGATAATGTGGTCAATTCTCCTGAAGACATAACAACACTAACAAGAGTGTGTGAAACTACATGAGGCAGAACTGGGTGAAACTAAAAGGAGAACTAGACAAATGCACTATTGCAACTGGAAATTTCAATATCTCTCTGTAAGTAAATGACAGATAAAGGAGGCAGAGAATCAGGATATTAACAACCTAAACATCACTATTTTTAACTTTACCTAATTGGCATTAATAGAATATTCCATTCAACAACAGCAGAATACACATTCTTTTCAAGCTCGTGTGGTGCATTCCCCAAGATAAATTGCATTCTGAATGTATATTATGATAATATAGACCTTAACAACTGTAAAAAATAGACATTACAGAAAATATATATTTTAGACCACTATAGAATTAAATTAGAAATCAATAACATAAAGATAACCGGAAAATTCCCAAATATTTGGAAATTAAGCAACACACTTTAAATAACACATTCATCAAAGAATAAGTCTCAAAAGAAATTTTTCAAAATTGAAGTAAATGAAAATAGAAATACAACTATTAAAATTGGTGGGATGCAGCAAAAGCAATGCTGCATCCCACCAATTAGGGAAATTTATAGTATTAAATGCATGCATTTAAAAAAAAAGAAAATCAAACATCAATAATTTAAGCTCCCACCTTAGGAAACTACACAAAAAAGGGCAAATTTAGCTTAAAATAGGCAAAGGAAATAATATAAAAAGTATAGGAGAAAATAATGGAGAAAATTAATGAACCCAAAAGCTGGTTATCTGAAAATATCAATAAAACTTATGACTCCAGCCAGCCTAATCAAGAAAAAAAAAAGAGAGAAGACATAAATTGCTAATATCAGAAATGAAAGCGGGGTTATCATTACTGAGTCCATGGAAATTCAAGGAATAATGGAATAATATGAACAATCTGTTATGTTCATACATTTGAAAACTTAAATATATGGACCAATTTCTTGAAAGCCAAATCTATAAAAACTTACAAAAGAAGATATAAATAACTTTAATAGCCTTATATTTATTAAGAAAATTTAATTGATAATTTAAAACCTTCCAAAATGCAAAACACCAGGTTCAGAGGATTTCACTGGTGAATTCTACTAAATATTTAAAAAAGAAATTAGCTCTCTGCTCCTCTCCGTTCGACAGACGTATCTTTCTTGCAGTGCCAGCTGTGTCCCTGAGACAAGATGGTGAAGGTGGGAGTGAACGGATTTGGCCATATCAGGAGCCTGGTCACCAGGGCTGCTTTTAACTCTGGCAAAGTGAACATTGTCTCCATCAACGACCCCTTCGTTGACCTTCATTACATGGTCTTCATGTTCCAGTATCATTCCATGGCAATTTCCATGGCAGTCAAGGCCGAGAACGGGAAGCTTTCATAAATGGAAAGTCCATCACCATCTTCCAGGAGCGAGATCCCGCCAACATCAAATGGGGTGATGTTGGTGCTGAGTATGTGGTGGAGTCCACTGGTGTCTTCACTACCATGGAGGAGGCTGGGGCCCACTTGAAGGGTGGAGCCTAGAGGGTCATCATTTCTGCCCCTTCTGCTGATGCCCCCAGGTTTGTGATGGGCATGAACCATGAGAAGTATGACAACCACCTCAAGATTGTCAGCAATGCCTCCTGCACCGCCAACTGATTGGCCCCCCAGCCAATATCATCCATGACCACTTCAGCATCGTAGAGGGATGGGCTACATCCTGGGCTACACTGAGGACCAGATTTTCTCCTGTGACTTCAACAGTGACACTCACTCTTCTACCTTCGATGCTGGGGCTGGCATTGTCCTCAACGATCATTTGTCAAGCTAATTTCCTGGTAGGAAAATGAATTTGGCTACAGCAACAGGGTGGTGGACCTCAGGGTCCACATGGCCTCCAAGGAGTAAGAGTCCCTGGGCCACCAGTCCCAGCAGGAGCATGAGAAGAAGAGAGGTTTCCGGCTTCTGGGCAGTCCTTGCCCCAGCTCCATCCACCAACACATTGAGAATTTCCCAACCTCCACACAGTTTCCATCCCAGACCCCCTGAAGAAGGGGAGGGGCTTAGGGAGCCCTACCTTGTCTTGTCATGTACCATCAATAAAGTATACTGTATGCAGAAAAAAAGAAAGAAATTATATCAAATAATACCATACTTCACAATCTCTTCCTGAAAACAAAAGCAGAAGGAACACTTCCTAGCTCAATCTATGAGGCAAGACATTGCCTTTGATGAAGATTCTTTGCTTGAGCAAACTTAAGTCAGGCTCCTGAACCTTCTCCTAAGCCTATTTGTACACTTCTCTATAAAATCCAGTTTTAGCAAGAACCCTGCTAAGTCACTTTAACCAGAACTCCCCCACCCTTGAAGTCTGATTACCAATTTTAAGACTACTATAAAGCCATAGTAATTGGTGAAAGAATGGCCATATACATCAATGGAACAGAATAGAGAGGCCAGAAATAGATCACACAACTGTAGTAAATTAGTTTTTGATAAGGATGCAACGATAACTCATTGGAGAAGGAAAGTATTTTCAATAAACGGTGCTGGAGCAATTGGACAACTATATGCTGAAAATTAACCTAGATCTTATGTCACATAAAGAATTAACTCAATATGGACTGCTGATCTAAATATAAAATGCAAACTATGAATTTTCTAGAAGAAAACAAAAGAAAGTATATGTGGCCTTGAATTTAATAAGTTTTTAGATATAACACCAAAATTACAGTCCGTGAAAGAAAAATTTTGATTAAGTTGGGCTTTATAAAATTTAGAAACTTCTGCATTGTGACATGCTTTGGTAAGAGAATGAAAAGACAAACTACAGCCTTGGAGAGAATATTTGTAAAAAGTATATCTGATAATGTACTTGTGTCCAAAATATAGGGAAAAAAATTTAGAACTCAATAAGAAAACAACCCAATTAAAAGATGTTTAAAATATCTGAATAGACACCTCACCAAAGAAGATATGCATATAACAAGAAAGCATATAAAAGATGGTCAACATCATATGTCATCAGGGAATTGCAAATGAAACCATAATGATATACCAACGCACCCTATTAAAGTAGCTAAAATCCAAAAGAACTGCTGGTGGAAAGGCAAAATAATACAGCCATGTTGGAAGACAGTATACCAGTTTCTTTCAACGCTGAACCTAGTCTTACCATACATTTCAGCAATCACACTTCAACTGATTTGAAAACTTTTATCTACACAGAATTCTGCACACCAATGTTTTCAGCAGTTTTATTTAGAATTACCAAAACCTGAAAGTAACCAAGGATTACTTCAGTAGGTAAAATGATAAATAAACTATGGTACATTCATCCAATGGAATGTATATTCAGTGATAAAAATGAATGAGCTATCAAACCATGTGAAAACATAGATGACTTTTAAATAACAAGTTGTTAAATGAATGGAAACCAGTCTTGAAAATTCCCTGCTCAGAAAAAAACAGTTTAGTCATACAAACCAAGCTTAATTTAGCTTCGTTTGCAAGACTAACTTGACTTGGGTCATTTCTCATTATGCCTCTGGAAATCATAAGAAAAATTTAGATATCTGAAATAAATAGATATATATGTATGTGTAACTGAATCTCTTTGCTGTGCACCTGAAACTAACACAATGTTGTAAATCAACTATACTTCAATAGAAAAGAAAGAAAAATGTAAGCTGCTTCCCAAAATGGATATGAGGTAATCACTAACCAATTCCCTATCATTTAAGAAAATTCTAATATTATAATCAATCACTGTGAAGAATAAACAGTCACTGCTTCCCACTGTGTAAACTGCTTTGTAACAATATATACTGAGCCTCACTCCATGTATTGGTTTGCGCGCTCTTGGTTCATAAATTGTTTTTTTGTGTGTGCAAAATAAACTTACTAATTACTACTTCTGTGATTCATTGGTTTTACTTCTGTTATTTATGAACTGTTGACAAAATTAAAGAAGGAAGTTTATATAGAAAAGGTTTCATCATTGATGACTCATTTATATGACATTTTAGAATAGGCAAAATTGTAGAGGCAGTAAATAGATCAGCTGCTGCAGGAGTTTGGGGAAGAGGGGCTGAATAATTGAAGCCCACAGGATTATTTAGAGTAGTGAAACTATTTTTGTAACACTGTAATGGTGGATGCCTGGCACTCTACATTTGTCAAAACCCACAGAGCAGTTTGGCACAAAGTGTGGACCTTAATGTATGCAAAAAAAAAATCATTCAGGAGGTTGGGGGTTTCCTGAGATAGAATGAAAAATGTGACACAAGACTCTAACTGTATTAAAAATGTATGACATACCCTCACTGAATGGAGTGAGGGGAAGGGTGTTGCCCTAAGTAACTTGGGAAATGAAGGGAAGCTGTGAGTAAAGACAAAGGAACTACACAGAAGCACTGTGTTCTAGTTAATAAAGTTGTTTTCCATGAGGGTGCAGATTAACAATTCTGAAAGCACTATATATGTATACTGGAATTGAACAAATAGGTAAATGGATGGTGTTTCTCACTTTGAAGTGGGAGTTTATAGACGTGCAAGGGAAAAGGCTAGAATGATCCATTTGGTAATGGATTAGAGTTGGAGACATCAGTATGAATTCATGTTTAGATTAACATAGATAAAGATAGTTACATACAGAGATAATTATAGATGTGTATATATACCTGGACAAGTATATACACATATATTTCCATACTCTTTCATCTCTCAGGGCCTAAAAAAACCCTTCAGTAGCAACAAGCACATCTAACACCCAGATCTTGGTTTCTAATACTATTCTTCAGTAAAAGGAACCAGAGCTCTTTGGAGAAATGACTGATTCTAGGGCTGGGGCAGGGAATATACAAGGTGAGTTAACTGACAGAGCTCTCAATGACTCAAGTGGAAATTATTTGAACAAATAAATAAAGTAATAGATTATAATCCAAAGTATAAAATAAATTTTCATGAGTCTATAAGTGATTGAAAAAATAAATACTTGGGAGAGAATAGACAAATCTGTTCAGATATATTTCAAATAATTTATGTAGATATACCACTGATGATGAACGGGAATACAATCCTCCACTTCTTCAGTGTGGACTTGGCATACTGATTACTCTCCAAATAGAGTTAGAAACACCACTTCAGCCAGATGATCAAGGTTAACATCCACAGTGATGGGTCATGTTGATAGTATGTACCCAATAGATGATGTGATAATAATAATACTTTACATCTGTGTTCTCTCCCTAAGCCCATTGCCCCAGTCTAATTCTGAGAAATACATCAGACAAATCCCAACTGAGGGACATTCAACAAGCTACCTGACCAGTATTCCTCAAAACTCAAGGTCATCAAGGACAAGAAAAGTATGAGGAACTGTAACATCCAAGAGGAGACTAAGAAGACATGACAACTAAATGGATTGTTATATCCTAGAAAAAGGAAAAAAGGATATTAGGTAAAAACTAAGAAAATCTGAATAAATTGTAAATGTTAGTTAATAATAATACATCAACATTAGTTCATTAATTACGACAAATGTACCATACTAATGTTGGATATAAATATAGAAGAAACTGAGTCCAAAATCTTTCTACACAATTTTAAAATCCAAAATTTCTTAAAAAAATGTTTTTAAGATTTAGACTAATTTCATTTGGTGGCAAAACATTACCTGTTTACCATCTTCATTTATCCCACTTTAGTGTAAATACTTATATATTTTAATTTGGAAATATTATTGTCTGATTGCAGTGTCCTGCTCTAAGCCCTTCCAGAGGGGTTACAAAATATATGGCATATGTATCCTATTGCCTTTCTATAATCCAAAATACTTGGACTTCCAGAACTTATTTCTCCCTGAGGGTTTTGGTCAGTAATTATGAATTTTCAGGGTCTATTCCATTACATTATGTGAGAATCATACAAGATAATTCACATGACAAACTTAATCCAGTACCTGCCACATAATATACATCCAGTAATAATTTACAATTGTTATCATAGTTGCATTTTCTAACATTCCGTGAATTAAACAAATTTTCTTCTCTGTAGCCTGAAATCCTAGGTGGTCTCAGCTCTTTGGAAACGTTGGAGGAGATCTGGTACCTAAAACCAAGAAACATACTTTGCCAATGAGGACCCATTCCCACAATTATATATACCTTCATTATGTGGACATCAGACAGATATTGGCTTGTGTCCATGAAATTTAAGCCTCCTTGCCATTGATCAGATCTGTGTAATAATGTGATCAATTAGTTGCACTGTGCTGAGCTGAAAGATGTCCCAACACTGTGGCTTAATTTCCAGCTCACAAATTATGCTTTCTTCACAGATTTTAATGTGCTTTCACATGTCCTAATCCTAAATCTGTGAGGTAAAACACATGTCATCATGGTCTCTCTGCTCTTGTTTTTAGTGATATAATTGTGTCCTAACAGCTCTTCTTTCCCACAAGAGTTATAAGTGAATAGAAAGCAGAATGAATCCATCTCGAGATCATCACCTTGTTTTGGTGGTGGTCCAGGTGGCACCAGATTTATTTTCATTTAGAGATAACCAAACACAGTGAGGACATACACATTGTTGTCAGTTTTTGGAGCCTGACTCAGATGCTTCCTTTGCTTCCTGTTTGGAAGCCCTGGTGGTCAGGGGGACTTGATATTGACCCACACTTATCATCCAGTTGCCAAGAGTGGCCTGACTAGTGGACAGATTTTCCACATGTTTTTGACTGAACGTGGCAGTCCTGGTGTGCATGATTCTTCCTGCTCTGAAAACAAAATTCCTTTATTATGACTCTCTTTTCTTTCTTCCTTTGTGCTGATTGCCTTTTCACTATTTTCTCTGGTTTGCTATCTTTCCCTTGTTATTAAGTCACATTTTGACTTTAGGGCTCCCTCCATTCGGGAGTGAGCCCCCTTCAATATTTTCTTTTGAGAGAAGACGTTCTCTGGAAAATAAGGGTGGGTGTTGACCTTATTTCTTAAAGACTAGTTAATTACAGAAGGTCTAATTTTCTAATTGATAAACTGTGCTCTTCAGACAGTTTTAAATGAATTATACAATTTTTTATTGTATTGGCTATACATGTGTATTACAGTAATAGAGAAGTTATTCACCTGGAAGACCAATCGCATGTCCATGTCTGCAATGTGAGGCCACAATGGTTTTAGTAAATTGTACATGGAAACAGAGGAAGGAGCAACTACATGGATTGCTTTTAGTCCAATGACCATAACTCCTCCTTCTCTATGCCTCTTAAGCCCCTCCTCTATTCGATAGTTGGGAGCCTGACATTTTACTCAGTAGAACTTTAACCTAGGGCTTTGACACCTGTTATAAGTTATGTATTATTTAGAGTGAATGTGAATCTGAAAGTAAGCTTTAAAAAGTAGAGGAAAGAGGAAGTAAGAAGACATGGGGGCCTGAGTTGGTAGAGATGGCATTGCCAAGAGTGAGGGAGGAGGTGATGGAAGGAAAGTTGGGTACGTAAATACCTGACTGCTTATTTTAAAACATGATGTCAGTCTACACTTCTGAAATTACCTTTGTTATCTGGCAAGCTTTATTTTTCTCCCACTTTCAGCTAAAAAAAAAAAAGTATCTGTAAGCCATCCCAACAAGATCTGTTTCTGAAAGCACAGATTATTGCCTTTAAAGGGGGAAAAAAAAAAAAAAAAGACCATTACACTTGTAAGTGGCCTGAAAGTCTTCAATGTATTCAAAATTGTACCAGTAACTAAACCTGGGTCTAGACTTCAAATATGTGGACTGTTGACTATTATCATTTTGGGTACATCTGGAGCTGCTTCAGTGATTTGCTATGATTATTCATTATTTTCTCTCTGTTCCCTTTTGGGTACAAAGAGGATCTTAGCTTTTTCCCTGTCTTTGATCTTAGTCTCCTCTGCAAATAAGACTACATGTGAAAAAAAAAAAAAAGAATTTCTGTAAAAGAAAGAGTTGCCATCACTGCTAAAATCACATAAATAGTTAAATTAAAAATTCAGTCAATTATCCAGATAATTCATGTGAAGGAGCACTTTAGTCTTCGAAATTATTAGGTTAATGGCCATGGTTCTTTTCATTTTCCAAGAATAGATAAATTGTGGTGCCTGTTATAAAACTCTAATGCTCTTTTTTCAAATTTAACATTTCCTGTCAAAAGATTTTAGTTATGGATTAAAAAAGTCATACACCAAACCATATGATAAATTAAATTTGGTGATTTAAAAACTGAAATGTTGCTGTGATGGACAGATTGTTTAACAGGAAGATAAGATTTTGCCAACGCAAGAGAGAGGTCCCATGAGCATCTTTTTGGAAGCAAAGCATCTGTTCAGTTGGTTTATTTTTCTTCTTTTTAGATCTACCAAAAAGTAACTTTTTCAAGTGAAGTTCCGAGAGCTCTTAAAGGTCCACATCTCTGTTCATTTGTCCTTTGGAATTTCTGTTAATTTTTAGAGGGGATTCAGAATGGTCTATAAAAAACATTTTTCAGTTTTAATTATTGTAAAAAATTCAAATGCCAAGATTAGCCCCCTTTGCTGCCACCTGTTGTTCTACCAAGGAAATGACTCACTGGTAATACTTTTTTTATAACCTAAATTACTCATCAAAATCATTATTTCCAATATTAAGATGAGATTCTCTTCTTGATACTTTTTTCTACAGGAAATATTTTCATCTCTAACAGTTGGGGAAACAGGTTTTCAAGTACTCAGTCATGACCATGCTTAGACTTAGACTTTCCTCTTGGCATACACAGTAGACATTTGAGAAGGTTGAATAGACAAAGAACAAAAAAGCCTGATTCCTAAACAAGCTCATCATACCCAAAAGAGCTTGTAAGCTAGTCTTTGTAAAGTAAAAGTGTTTAATTTAATGGCAGCACTCTTAGCCCTGTAAGTAAAATTTAAATTCAAGATCTCCTTCTACCCCCTCAGTTGCTTTGTTTTGGGCACATGGTTAAAAACTGGAAATACAGACATGGATGTAACATGGTCCCAGACTTTGAGCATTTCAGAATTTAAAAGAGAAGACAGATTATATTGAGAGAAGGAAGTCCCTTGTTCATGTTGATATAGGATGCATTGGTGAGGAATCAGATAATCAAGATAGGAGACATTGATGGCAATCCTGTTTTGAAGTAACAACAGTGGTGATAGAAATGGAGAAGATGCAATGAAAGAGATAATTTAAAGATTGAGACTTGGTGACTAAAAGGTTTGGGAGAAAGACCATTTTATGTTCAGAGTGAAGCAAGTTGGAAGGGGGTGTTGGCTGCCAGGAAAAATGGGTTTTTAGCTGTGTTTCACTTACCAGGAGATCCATAAAACTACTCAACTATCTGAAATATAACCACCTCCCAAAAAACAAACCATGATAATAAATAAACAAATAAAAATCATACAGCAAACAGTTGAGTAGCTCCAAAATAGGTATGACAAAGGTATCTTAAATTAAGCTCTTACATTCTATCCATAGTAGGTTATTTTTGTTTCTGGCTAAGATGATATTAACTCTTATTTTAGAAACAATTTTAACTTAATTAAAATTTTAATGCATGGAAGATGAGAAGCGGGGAATTAGGATGAGGAACAAGGTCAGGGAAATCATTTCTGGAGGCAGACATACTGGGAGCTGTAAGAGTCATGGCTGAGAGTTTAACTTTCTAAATATTTTAGATTTCAGATTTTTAAAATTTCACCTAACTTCATGTTTCAATGTCACCCTCTTGCCTTTCTCAGAATCTTTTACCATTCACCTTGGCCTTAGATTGATGCTTCAGCCAGGAGAGTTCACACTGTGAATGTCCTGACTTGAGCTGGCAAGGGGTCTCCTGGGAAGAGTGCTGGGTTGACTGCTTCTTAGGTACTGGCCCATTGCATAATGGCCAACCACATCTTAACAACAACACAACAAAAATAATGCAAACATTTATCACTAAGTAGGTGCCAAGCACTGTTCTAAAGCTTTACATATCATTAATTTATTGGATCCTCCCCATTACCTTCAGAGGTAAATGCTATCCTTAAGCCTGCTGTACAGATAAGGAATAGGGCACAGAGATCACACAGATAAGGAGAGGTGGATCCAGGATGCAAATCCAGAAAGTCTGGGTCCAAAGCCCATGCTCTTACCCACTACACACTACGCACTATGCACTACAGCTTCTTAGTGATGACAGCTGGTAAAGAGCTTTTCCAAAGGGAATAAGATTATATTAGTCTCAAAGTATTCAAAGTTTGCAAAGTGTAGACAGCTAAAGCTAAAGATACTATGTCAAGGCTGGTATTTTGTGTTCTAAACCATCCTTTCGCTTATGGTGAAAACAGTTTACACTATGGGTTTTTCTCACAGAACTGACTTTACAGGTGGATATATTAATTCAATGAATTAATCTGTCTCAGTAAATAGACTATACATCTACATGCTAGTGCTATGTGTTATTCTTGCCAAATGACTCCTCATAATTTTCAGGGTTAATAAATATTTTATTGAGCACCCTCTGCTCCCCAATTTCTGATTAACATGTTATATTTCTTTAGGTGGATTTCCACATACATTATAAATACTAAATTACTCTTTATATATATGGAGTACCATATGATAAAAATACGATAGAAATAAAAGGAATGCAAATCGGAACATATTAGTAGACAGCATAAATTCAGTGTCCCTTTAGTTTTTCCCTGCTAGATTATCTAAACTACAAAACCAATAATTGTTCATTTTATTTACTTACTTATTTATTTATTTAATTTTTATTGGCGTACAGTTGATTTACAATGCTGTATTAGTTTCAGGTGTACAGCAAAGTGAATCAGTTATACATATACACATTCTTTTTTTTTTTTAGATTCTTTTCCCATATAGGCCATTACAGAGTACTGAGTAGAGTTCCCTGTGCTATACAGCAGGTTCTTATTAGTTATCTATAATGACTGCTCATTTTAAAGAGGAAGCTAAAGCAAGATTTATTAAAAAGTAAACATTTTTTCTCTTTTTTCTTCAATTTCTACTCATCTGAGTTATCTCGTATTAACAGCCTGGCCTATGAAAGACAGGGAAAGAAGAGTGGCCAGTGAAAAAACAAAAACAAAACACAAAATCAATCTAAACTGATACCAAAAAAGAAAAAAAAATTCTCCCAACATTTGTGACGTATCCACTCAACTAAAATTGTGTGTGTGAAAGTGCTCAGAGAGGGAATAAAGACATACACCCCACACATGCACACACCCACACTTATATTTCACTTGTATATCAGGAATATTCCCGATAGATTGCCTAGTAAAAATAGCAAGTCACCAAGTAATGTGTGCAGTATGATTCTATTTCCTTACACAGAAGCAAACCATTATGTATGTGCATATGCTTGTATATATTCATATTTGTTTAAGCAAAGATAAAGGTGAGGTAGGATGCACCTTAGGCTTGTTGGCATTTGTTATCACAAAGAGTGGCATTGGAGAAGGGGAACAGAGAGGTGGGATGCAGGCAATAATTAGCTTTCCTTTGTATATCTTTGTACTACACAGCTTCATTTGCTACAGCAAGATTGTTTTACTCTTTAAAATTAAAAAATATAATGTAAAAGAAAGTTTAAAGAGGGGAAAATATCAAACAGCAACAAACACACTGCCTAATAAGTGTGCCTTCCCACAATTTTATTCATGTTCCCAGAAACATATAAACACATATGTAGGATTTATTTTATATAAAAACTGAATCATATTACACACTTTAATTTATAATTTGATTTTTGTATTGAACAGTACAACATACACATCTCATCAGGACAACAGAGACACCTCAAACGCATCCCTTTATTTATTTATTTATTCATTTATTATTTTATCAAAGTATAGTTGATTTACAATGTTGTGTTAATTTCTGCTGTACAGCAAAGTGATTCAGTTATACATATATATACATCTTTCAAAAAATATTATTTTCCACTATGGTTTATCATAGGATATTGAATATGGTTCTGGGTGCTATATGGTGGGACCTTGTTTATCTATTCTATATATAATGATAGCTTACATCTGCACCTTTTAAATAGTCACACCGTATTTCACAGTTCTTCCATCCATGGGCGTCATACTAGCTCTATATTACTAAAACCAGTGCTGCAATGCAGCTCTTATACATATACATTTACTTCTGTGGAATAAATTCCAAAGTGACCTTCGTGGAACATAAGTCATAGTACGTTTAATTTTAATAAATTTTGCCAGATTAATTCCCAAAGACTGTAGCAATCAACATTCTACCAACTTTGGATGATACCATTTCTTGAAACTGTAGGTCAATTTAATGTGAATAAAATGGTATCTCACTATAGTCATAATTTACATATTTCTGACCACTTATATGATTAACCATCTTTTATTTGCTCATTTTCCATTTTAATTCCTCTCTCATAAATAGTTTGGTAAATTATTTAAATTATTGAATTATTTCTCTTTTTCTTTTATAACACTGGTAAGAAATTAAATAAATATTCTTTCTCATAGTCACAAATTTTTTTCTAAATCATTAGTATTTAACTTTATGTTATTTTCTGACATGTGAAATATTTTGATTTTGGTGGTCAGATTTATTCTTTCATTATTTTGAGTATTCCAGAGTCCCTGACTTCTTGAGAGATCTCTCACATGCTAAGTTTACATAAATTTTTTCCTGAAATTTATTGTAATATTTAAATTCAGAAAACCATTTAAGGCATTCACTTGTTTACAAATAAAGATAAATCAGCGTATTCTTGAAAATTTATAGTATTTAAGTTTATTGTTTTGAAGCTTTGTCTAGGAAGTCTAAAATAATTTTGAACTAACAGTAAAGATAGTATTTTTCTTTTTTATGATTTACTGGAAACGGTTACAGTACTTCACCATTTATAGAATTTGCTATTGATTTTGGGTAACCTTTAACATGTTTAAGTAAGTTTTTTAAATTAAGGTATTTTTAGGAATGAGTTTGCATTTTATCATATTCTTTTACAGCAGCTGTTGTTATAAGAATGTTTTTTTCTTTTTAACTTAATGGTGCAATTAATTATGTTGACAGATTTTCACTTGTTGAACTACACCAATAATTTTAGTAGAAAACTTAGTTATGAAACATTAAATATGCTACTATCTTTGATTTGCTAATATTTAGAATTTTGTTTTGTTATTCTTTAGTGAAATTGGCCTATGGTTTTGTTTTTTGCATTATTTTTGTCGAATTTGGGATCAAGATTTTCCAACTTTATAAAATGAATTAGAGAAATTTCCATTTATTTTTAAACTACCTGAAATGGTTTAAATAACATAGGAATTATCTGATCTTTAAAGCTTAGAAAGAACTCAGCTGTTCAGTCTAGGCTTGTTGTCTTTTAAATTAGCAGATATTCAATTGTTTGATCTTTTGTATGATATTGATCTACTCAGATTTTCTCCTTGTGTCAAATTCAGGAGGTGAACATCATTTCCTCTGTGCTGCCCCATGTGGTAGCCACTAATTGTATGTGACTATTGAAATGTAAATTAATCGAAATTGAATAGATTTTAAAAGTTTAGTTCTCCAGTCTTATTAGCCACATTTCAAGTGCTCCACAACCACATAAGGGTAAAGGCTACCATGGGGATCATGCAAAGAGAGAATGTTTCCATCATTGCAGAAATTCTATTAGGCAGCACTGTTCTAGCTGTCTAAATACGTTGCTAGGAAGTTGTGTGTTGTATTATCTTTAATACTTTTAATTGCTTATCTAAGCAATTGTAATACCTTATCCACATGTATATTCCTTAATATTACTCTCCTAAGATTTCTTATTTCCTTATTCAGTTTGCTTATCTGTTTAAGTAGTCATTAAAAAACCTAGATTTTGCTTTTATTATTCTTTCAATATTTCCCTTGTATTCTATTTTAATTATTTTCACTACATATACCATTTATTATGAAAAATTCCATTTTGATTTATTTCTTCCTTTTATTTTCTTAAGTTAAACGGTTTGTTTATTTTCAGTGTTTCTGCACATTTATTCTGGTAACATAACAGTGGTTTCATTCCTTAAATTTTACTTTATCTTCTTTTCCATTACTTTTTTCTTCTCTTTATCTTACTTCACTTTTGTTGTCTTGGGGAAGTTTCTCTGTTCCCCTTTACCCTTATTAATTTAGAATTAGATTCTGATTTGATTCCCTTCCAGTCTTTACCAATCAAAATTAGCGTTTTAGAATATTTTAGGAGTGTTGAATATTCTCTTCCCAAGATGTTTCACTTGCTGTGTCTTCACACTTCATGTAGAAATTAAACCGTTAGAAAATATTTAGTTTCCCACTTCCTTCCACCCTTGCTCCAAATCCTTAGTTAAAACAATTTAGAATTTTTAGTATCATGCTATTATGAGACTGTCTCTTAAATTGTCTTTTTATTTCAACAATTCTTTTAAAATACGTTTTACAAAATTCCAATCATTCTGCCATTGTCAACATAGACTTAACTCTAGTGAACGATGATTTGGAAAGTGTGTCTTCTCTCTTTCTTTTGTAACTTTCTCTCTGAGAGCTGTAAAATTTTCTTTTTCTCCTTGCATTTCAGAAATGTTGCTATGATATGTCTAGATGTGTGTGTGTGTGTGTGTGTGTGTGTGTGTGTGTGTGTGTGTGTATTCATCAATACTGCCTATGGCATGGTGAATTCTTTTGATCTGAATACTGTACAATTCAGGGTAGCTTCTTTTTTCTTTTTTGGTAGCTTCTGTTAAAACAAATTTTTTGTCTAATGATCCATTTTCTATCTGTCTTCCACTGCCTTTCTGGGCACTCTCATAATACTCTCATTAGATCTCCTGAATCTGTTCTGCATGTCTCATGTTCTCTCATTCATAAATTCCAGCCCTGTGGGAGTTAAGTTTTTGTTATGGCATATCACTTTCTCTTAATCCTTGAGAACCCTAAATAGCCAAATGGCATTTATCATTCTCTTATTTTTCATTTTTTAAATTCAACTTTTTTAAAAAGCAGAAACCATATTCACTTATTCAAAAAAGTCTTTTTGGGGCTCTAATTTTATCTCCTTGAGGTCCCTTATTACTTTTGACCCAAAGATTTTGTTCATCTTTTCTATTGGCTCTATTTCAGTGGAAGCTACCAGTTTTTGTTTTTCCAAATTGATTTTTCTTCTTAAGTAAACATTCTGTTTTTCTGCCTTAAATAACTTCTATTTCTTATTGTTGTTGTTTATCCATAGATGTCTTTCCCCTTTGTGTCGTGAATCAGGCTGTTGCTTTTATATAGGTTGGGAAAATGGGGCTGCTTCTTTTCTTGTGACTGACTGCAAGGGGTATAAATGGTACCCCTCTGCTGACAGCTAGAAGGCATCTGCATGAGCCTCTTAGGGTGTGCTTGCTACAGTCATTTCTTTCTCGATTGCCAGACTGGGGCTCTTCCACCCACTAGCGTGTAGTTCCACCAGTTCACTGCTTTCTAAGGGTTGGCGGTACTCAAAGACACACAGGCAGCAATTGGTTGGAAATGTCCCTGAGGTCCTGTAGAATTCTGTCAGGATGTCACTGTAGAATTCTAGAGAGAAAACAGAGAGAGAAAAAGAAGCCAGTTAAAGAAATGTTTTGAGATGTGGATTCTGTCTGGAAAACAGATAACTTGCAATTCAGTAAGAATAGTTAACTATGAAAGTTGTCTATAGCTCCAAGTTATATAGGTTTCAAAATTTATGAAACACATAAAAGTATCAATTTACTATGCTTTAAACAATTTAACCCTCAACTTGTAAAAATATCTGTTTCCTGATGTGCAGAATAAGTCAGGAAAATTCTTAAAAAGAAGGATTAAGAATTGATCTTGAAGTGATTATGTAGGAAATTTATAATTTTAATGATTTGCTAGGCACAGTTCAAGAGATCTAGATTGGATGCAGTACATCTATTCACCATTTGTTGACCCTGAATAAGTCATTTAACCTCAACACAACTTAGCATTTCTCATCTAAAATATACAAAATATGAGCAGAATTTCAAGGATTAGCTGAGCTGACCCATGACCTACATAACATACTCTTGCAAAACAGCCTCAGAAATTTTTTTTTTGCCTCGGCTAAATTAAAAATCACAAGACCTCATGGTCCTTTGAAGTTTTGTTTTGTGAATAGCGAAAACCTGGGATGCTAAATCTGTGAATACCATGTGTCCATGTCATAACGCTGGTCTCATTTTGAATTGTCAACATGTGTGTGGCATGTGTGTGCAGAAACATGCATAATATAGACCATGTGAGAATGTGATGCTAAGCATTGGACCTTATTAATAAAAATTACCAGAAGGTCAATATTGAGCCAAGAAAACATTATGAAAACACTTCAGGATAAAAACTCAAATTTAGGAAAATCCAATTCAAGCTTGGTCCTTTAGAAAAACACTACTGTACGGAGAATACTAAAGAGGGACAGAAATTAGGGCAAAGCTTAAAGAATCATAGATTGATGCATATAATGCTAGAATGTTTCCTACCCGATATTTTTTTCCTGAAATTCTCTATTAGCAGTTACTACCTACCTTTGAGTGATTTATTGGAACTACTTAAATTTCCTACAAGCTGTCACAGCTGAGTAGACTAAGATGCTTCTGGGAGGTTAACTATGTCCCATTACATTGATTGCTTTTGTATCCAATTAGAACACCTCAGTCTGGCAAAGATATTGACAGAGATTACAGCAGGTGACAGCCATGCACCTAAAGGGGAGGGGTGTGTGTGTGTGTTTAGGAATGAGTGAGATACAAAGATTGGACCCTTGCTGAGTATTTTGCTAGAGATTTAGAAAACAGTATACTTTAGCCATTACTGACCATTACAAGCAAATATTTTGATTTTTCATACACAAAAAATGAAAACGATACATTGCTCTTTGCTCATCTCTGCCTTGCTGCCTTTCCACTGGGGGTCTGAGACCTTCATTTGCTGGCCCTTGGCTTTTCTATTCTGTGGGTAAAGCCTGTAAAGCCTGCAACTGTTTGTAGTTCGAGCCACGTTATATATTTTCTGCTCAGCAATACCGTCAAGAAATATGCCTTTCTCGGCTTGGTCCTTCTAATGGTATGCGGTGGCACACACATATCTGGCCTCTGACATCTGCAGTTATCACAGGTTGGTTTTCTCATCTCTGCATTGCATTGCTGTCTTTTGAAAAAAGAAAAAAAAAACTGTTTGCTTTGTGAGAATCAAGATTTTTAAAAAATTATTGCCATTAGCACCTTCCCATTATTATACTCACCGGCACGAGTCAACCTATTGCAACCAACCATTTAGAATCAAGGTGCTTTGGGTATTCTGTCTACCATCACTCACACACACCACCACACATACACTCTTATTCCTGAGAAATTAGATCTTCATCTGTTGCCTGACAACTTTATTCTGATAGAAGCCCAAGTAATTGGATCAAGATATTTCTCAGCAGGGCTTCATTTATGTTTCTAAATAGAGCGTGTTCACTGCCAATTTTTCCATAGGTTGCCTGCTCAGCTATGCTGGAAACAAAGAGAGATTTGGTGTTTAATAGAATATTCCTCTGTTATTTTCTTTTATGTGACTATATCACTAACTCCTTTACCTTGGGATTCAGTTCAGCCCATATACACTACCAGTTGATCAACGATCACGTGTAAAGAGCCTTCTTAAGCCCTTCTAATAAAATATGACATATGATAAATATTTCTTAGTAAATGAGTAAGTGTTGTATGTTAATTCTAATCAGGCCTGATTTACATTGAAATCAATGCTGACAGCCTCATGGTTTATAATTTCATTTATCTCTTCCTTTGACTGTCAGCACAGCCTTATAGCAATCAGTTGAAAAGTGAGTTCTTTTTGTCTGTTAATTACTTTGTTTACATAGGACTAAAATACTAGTTTAACTGTTTTGTCACAGTTAAGTGATGTAAATTTTAGCAAGAATTTAATGTGTGAGCAGTAGCAGTAAACAATGAAGTTAACTATTATGGTTAAAAATAAAACATTTAAAAAATAAATATATAGATCTGTTTTGCTATAATGACTGAAAGGAAAAAAAATGGCAATTTCTTGAAACTCACAAAAAATGTATCCTGTTTCTTTCAGTAGAGTCAGCTTAGGATGTCTGGCATTGCAGTGGAAGGCCTGACATTGCAGCTCAAACCTGTAATTCACTCCCTGTTCTGTCATGAGGCTGTGTGACTTTGCTGATTTTCAAATAAGCTGTATTATTTTTCACTTGTGTAAAAGAATGAAATTAGAACACTGCTTAACACCATACACAAAAATAAACTCAAAATGGATTAAAGACCAAATGTAAGGCCAGATATTATAAAACTGTTAGAGGAAAACATAGGAAGAACACTCTATGACATAAATCACAACAAGATCCTTTTGGACCCACATCCTAGAGAAATGGAAATAAAAACAAAAATAAACAAATGGGACCTAATGAAACTTAAAAGCTTTTGCACAGCAAAGGAAAACACAAACAAGGTGAAAAGACAACCCTCAGAATGGGAGAAAATATTTGCAAATGAAGCAACTGACAAAGGCTTAATCTCCAAAATTTACAAGCAGCTCATGCAGCTCAATATCAAAAAAACAAACAGCCCAATCCAAAAATGGGCAGAAGACCTAAATAGACATTTCTCTAAAGAAGATATACAGATTGCCAACAAACACATGAAAGAAGGTTCAACATCGTTAATCATTAGAGAAATGGAAATCAAAACTACAGTGAGATATAATCTCACACCAGTCAGAATGGCCGTCATTAAAAAATCTACAAACAATAAGTGCTGGAGAGGGTGTGGAGAAAAGGGAATCCTCTTGCACTGTTGGTGGGAATGTAAATTGATACATCTACTATGGGGAACAGTTAGGAGGTTCCTTAAAAAATTAAAAATAGAACTACCATACGACCCATCAATCCCACTACTGGGCATATACCCTGAGAACACCATAATTCAAAAAGAATCATGTACTACAATGTTCATTGCAACTCTATTTACAATAGCCAGGACATAGAAGCAACCTAAGTGTCCATCAACAGATGAATGGATAAAGAAGATGTGGCACATATATACAATGGAATATTACTCAGCCATTAAAAGAAATGGAATTGAGTTACTTGTAATGAGGTGGATGGACCTAGAGTCTGTCATACAGAGTGAAGTAAGTTAGAAAGAGAAAAACAAATACCATATGCTAACACACACACACACACACACACACACACACACATATATATATATATATATATGGAATCTAAAAAAAAAATGGTCATGAAGAACCTAGGGGCAGGATGGGAATAAGAATCTGATCTACTAGAGAATGGACTTGAGGACACAGGGAGGGGAAGGGTAACCTGGGAAAAAGTAAGAGAGTGGCATGGACATGTATACACTACCAAATGTAAAATAGATATCTAGTGAGAAGCAGCCACATAGCACAGGGAGATCAGCTCGGTGCTCTGTGACCACCTAGGGGGATGGGATAGAGAGGGTGGGAGGGAGAGAGACTCAAGAGGGAAGAGATATCGGGATAGATGTATATGTATAGCTGATTCACTTTGTTATAAAGCAGAAACTAACACACCATTGTAAAGCAATTATGCTCCAATAAAGATGTTAAAAAATTATATTAATACCATAATGTCTATTTGACTGAAATAACTATTATGAATTTTTTGAAAATACATATAAGAAATTATTTTTTAAATAAAAGAAAATACATTTCAACAGGTTCCTTTTATACATATTAATCTGAGTCTGTCTCTTATTACTAACACTTTAAAATTAAAAGGTTTTTGTATCTAAGAAGAAAAAGAACTAGTTTTTTTTTTTTTTGCGGTACGCAGACTTCTCACTGTTGTGGCCTCTCTCGTTGTGGAGCACAGGCTCCCGACGCGCAGGCTCAGTGGCCATGGCTCACGGTCCTAGCCATTCTGCGGCATGCGGGATCTTCCCGGACTGGGGCACGAACCCGTGTCCCCTGCATCAGCAGGCGGACTCTCAACCACTGCGCCACCAGGAAAGCCCAAGAACTAGTTTTGAAATATATATTGGAGTGAATGTGATACAATGAGTAGACACATCTGGAAGCCACCTATATATCTTGCTCTGATTTGCCTGAACAATATGCTACATACAGGCAGGTGGGGGTCGGGGATGGTCCTTCATTCTCTTGGCTGGAGAGGCTGAATTTCCCACAGGATTGGAGAAAAGGCTCTACTTTCCATGGATGCCAAGTTGGCTTGAATCCCAGACTGACTGGAGGTCAATTTTCTGTTTATCCGCCATTTACCATGTAAGGAGGAAAAATACCAAAGTGGATGAGATTTTTCTACTCAAAAACACACCACGTGTCCCTCAGTGCCTGGGTACAAATTCCCTCTCTGTGGGTTGATTGAAGAAATAGGAGGCTGGGGCCTTCATATACAGACTCTAGACTTACAAGTTTTTCCAATAAAGATCATTATTTTACCCATACTAAGTGACATAGTGGATTCACTTTCCTTCTCAATGGTGAGTCATCCCAATCTATATCCTTTCTCTCTTCTTCTCCATACCCCATCCATCCTGTGTTTAGTCCTTGGACAGCTGAGGAAGTTTGTGATAGTGAATAAGAAGAAAATTTCCAGGCCTTACAGGAGGTTTTGAAACGAGAGATCCAAGCTGGTCCATCTGTATTGTTGTGGGCTGTCAAGGCCAGAGTTTTACATTTTTCTCTGCATCTTCCTTTTCTAAACTCTACTTTTCTTTCTTTCCATAGGGACAGATGGTAAAAAGGACTTTAAATAATAATGATATGAACTACAATGGCAGAAGCATGTAATAGACACATTTCCCCCTATACCTCCCATTAAGTTCAGCTACAAGTCCTGGAAGATATATGTAAAACAAACAAAAAATTATTAAAGATGGGGAGAGAAAGGCAGACCAACTAGAAATGACAGTACCTGGGGAACAACATGGTGGTGAGCTTCCTGGATTTTCTTTTTCCCACATATATCCTGGACTGGGTGATAGAAAAGCTAGCAACCCATAAACACTAACAGGAACAAACAGAAAACAAAACAAACAAAAAAAACACAAACAAACAAGAAAGCCCAGCAAGAATAAAAACTTTCTCTCTCTGGCCAAAGGGCCAGGCAAGGGGAAAGACAAGAAAATTTTAGAACATACTGCATTATTCCAGCCAAACACCATGGAAAAATTTATGGTCTCACACCCAACACACACCAGCAAAGGCTGACTGGCTTGCCCTGTGTAACCAGGCACTCTTCTTGCCAGGTTGGTGCCAGAAAAGACTAAATGGGGAGCTGTACATTCATCCCCACCATGCAGTAGTGAGCTCTCCCATCCCTGTTTCAGTGGAGAAGACATGGGGAGCCTGGAATTCCATTCCTATTTGGTAATAATGAGATATCCCTCACTCTCCCTGTTGAGAGAGTATCAGAGGATTCTTAGTGACTAGCCAGGGTTTTCACCAATGTCCAATGATAACAAAGCCACATGACACAACATCAGTGGAGGCCACACAGTGAGCAGTAACAAGGCACCCTACCCCTCCTATCTCCATGGTGGTATCAAAACCAAGCAGGACCTTGTGGGGCCTTCCCAAGTACAAAAGCCTTTCTAGATTTCTATATATCTTTCTTTTCCTTTCTGCTTGAGCCTTTGTAGGGTCAGTATGACCAGATTTAAGCTAATAAATTTTGCAGGAGCTGCCCCAAACTGTTCAGCCTTTAAGGGACAAAGATAAAAACCTGTAACTAAAGTCTATGGGCAGGAGGGGCAGGCTCCTTGTCCAAATTCTGGAAGCCCCTCCTCCCTCATCTTAGCCCATAGCTGCTGTCTTTGGTATTAACTCACCTAATCTTAGATTTTGGGGGGAGAAAATATGCCAGAATGGCTGATGCATACAAGAACTCAAGGTTGCTGACTAAATCTCTGGTGTCACACAGGTGGTGTCCAGACTTTCACAAGACATCTGGAGCCGAAGATTAACCACCAACACCACTTGCCCCATTTTTGCTTCTTTGTTCTGCCTTTCTCTTTAAAAGCCCTTTGGCTGCAAGGTGTTAAGATGGTTTTTAAGGAGATGGTTTTTAAGATGGTTTTAACTAGTCCACCATCTTCTTATTTAGCTGGCTTTCTCAAATAAAGTGGCTTTCCTTGCCTCAGCACCTTGTCACTCAACTTATTGGCCTGTTGTGCAGCAAGTAGTGGAACCTGGGTTCTGTAACAAATTTTGGCAAGCCAGCCAGGATCTGACCCTCTGGGGCCTCTGGGGCCTGCCTTGGTTCCCAACAAGCTAAGCAGTAGGCTACAGAGTTTCACCTGGGCAAACAAAACAGTAGCCATTATTATAAATAAAATAAAGACAATTTCCTTTTGCTTTTAAACTAATCACAGTGATGCACAGTGGTTAAGAATATGAGTTCTAGTTTTACAGAGCTGAATCTATTACCTTGGTGACCTATAGCCAGTTATTTCCCTTCCCTGTGCCCACATTTTTTCATCTGTAAACTGGGAATAATGACAGTACCTACCTCTAAGGACTATTGTGAGGATTAAATGTGATAATCATTGTAATAGGTTTAGCAGAATGCCTTGCATATTGTAAGCCCTCAACACATGTTGGCATAATTATTATTATTTTAAAGGAAATACAGAAAATTGTATTATGGTCATCATAAATAAGATCAACAGCTAAACCACATTTATTTAAACATAAAATCATTTTGAAAAACCTCAAGAAATAATGGAAGCTATTCCAGAAACACCTAAAAATTTCATTTATAAATGTAATAATCTCAAGAGCAACAGAGGGATTTAATGAGATCCTGATAAAGCCAAGCAGTGGCCTTGGTTATTCTCCATCATTTACCAGATAAAATGCTTTCTGAAATTTGCCAGATAGGAAAAGAATCTAAGCTCAGATTTTTGCTAGACAAGCTTAGTTATCTCAAAAATGATTTCATAGAAAACAAATTCAATAATTGATGTATTTGAAAATGTATAAGGCAATCAATATGCCACATCTTTGGCAAGGATTTGCTTAATTTACTACAGTTGAAGTTTTCAGAGACTTGTTCTTAGACTAAAAGAGATATTTTGTCAAATTTACTGAAGAATATATTGTTAATAAATATTTTCAATTTTGAGTTTTCTCTATTGTCAACATTTCAGATTCAGTCTAATCCTACGGTTTTCTCTGGCCTCTTGGTATGTAGTCTACTAAATTGTAATAACAGCAAACAGGTGCTTCCTGTCTACATCAGGTAAGGTTCAATCAGAAAAGCAGGGCCGTTAGGAGATACATACAGAGAAATTTATTCAATAAATTATCTTATGGGGGATGTTTAAGCAACTCCGAAATCCACTGGGTAATCCATCAAGAGAGCAGGCTAGAAGTCTTGGGCATAGGTGGAAGCTATTGCTAGACAGGCGGAATTTCTTCTCTCAGGAAACCCTCAGCCCTGATTGGATCAGGTCCAGCCAGATTATCGAGGATACCTTCCTCCCAATTGATTACAGACTTTAATCACTTCTACAAAATACCTTCACAACAACACCTAGATTAGCATTTCAATAACTGGGGCCTGAAGGCTGGCCAAGTTTCACATCAAAAACACCATCACAGTTGGACATCTAGACACATCTCCTTAACCCATACTTAAAATCCAAATAAATCCAGTAACAAAGTCATATTTCTACCTAACAGGATATAACTATTCTGTTTAAAAATGAAGATACTTTCCTTTTTTTCCCCAGAGTGTACAAAGTTCTTGGATGATGTTCACTCTTCTCCAATATGTGATAACTTATTGTGATATGAAACTGATACATTAATACATCTTATGTTGGATGATAAGATAATAAGGGAGAGAAGAGAACAAAAATATTTTAATATAGGTGTAAACTTATTCAAAATAAAACAAGGAAGAAATACTTACAACTATTACAGTCCTTATTTCTGCAACTGGTCAAATGATTGTAGCTATTATTTATAACTACTTTCTTCCACTATCCATTCCATATTCCCTTTGCCCTTAGCAACCATCACAGCTGGTCATGGTTCTTTGCCTTGTGATGTGGACCAAATCTTCATGCCTAAAGTGTTGGACCATAACTAGTCCTGCATGAAATAGATTGTAGTTTTTCACTGATTTTAATCACAGGTTATGGGAGTACTAAGAGATACCCTAAGGGATCTCCTGGATTCAAGACATCCTCTTTCTTGCCTCCACTGTGTAGTAGCAACTCAATTTCTCCTTGATAATCAGGGTCAATAACCCCAGCCAGTAGAATATTCTCTTTACTTGCCTGTTGATTGAGAAGCATGAGGAGCCCTAAGTGGATGGGGTAGCAGTCTCACCATTCAGTACAATGTCATCAACATTGTGTCTCCTAACTGAAATATTTCTCTCTTTGGAACTAATATCTCTAGACCATGAGAGCCTACATTTGAGCAAAAATTTTGCTGGTGGATCACTAGTGACAAAATAAGGGGTGTTACTCCCATTTCTATCCTTTAATTCCTGGACCCATGACTCTGGTTATGGGAGAAACAGCACCATGTATTGGGCACTGACTCAGGGCATATACATCCACCTGGAGAACATTTCTCCACCTCTGTAAGATATTGCAATCTAGCTGGCATGGTAACTGAGTCTTCAAAAGACTATTCCACCATTCTATCAAGCCAGCTGCTTCAAGATGATGGGGAATGTGGTAAGCCTAGTGAATTCAATAAGCGTGCGCTCATTGCCACATTTATCTGTAAATTTCTTCACCAGAAGCAATGCTTCATTGAACATCAATATGGTGCATAAGATATCCTATAAGTCCACAGATAATAGCTTTTGCAGAAGTATTTCATGCAGAGAAGGCAAATCCACATCCAGAGTAAGTGTCTATTCTACTAAGAACAAAGCACCTTCCTTGATGGAAACATCCACTGTAATCAACCTCTCATTAGGTAGCTGATTGATCATCTCAGGGAATGATTCCATATTGGGGAGACAATATTGGCCTCTGCTGCCAGCAGGATAGGCACTCAGCCATGGATGTAGCCAGGCTGGCCCTGGTGAGTGGAATTACATGTTGATGAGCCTGTGCATAATCTCCATTCCTGCCTCCATAGGTACTTTGCTCATGAGACCACTTGGCAGTGATAGGATTGGCTTGAGAAACGGGTAATTGATATCCACACAGTTCATCCTATATAACTGGTTATTAAAATCTTCTTCTGACAAGGTCATCCTTTTGTAAGGATTCACATGGGACACAAGTATCCTCACCTACTTTGCTCATTCATAGAAGTCCACCCACATCCCTCTTTCCCATCCTCCTTGTTACCACTTTTTCCAATATGTTCCTTCCATGTCTCACTGACCTCAGACCATTAAGCTATATTGACTCATACATCTAACCATTTCCCATTCCAAGGAAATTGAACACCCAGATGAACTGCTCTAAGTTCTGCTTACTGGGAGGATTTCCCTTCACCAGTGTCTTTCAGGAATGTACCAGAAAAGAACTACAGTGCTGAAACTAAACATTTTCCAGTGGTGTCTTCATATTGTGCAGAGCCACCTGTAATCCAGATCCAAGTTTTCTCTTCCTCATTCAGTTGATATTAGGAAACTCCTCATGAGGTGGCAGGTGTATGCAGAGAGATAGAAGATAATGTAATAGGAGTAGGGCCATAGGCAAGTGGGTCACCACTTCATGTAACTTACTTGTGCCGTCAGGACCTGCTCCCGCCCAAAATTATACATACCACTTCTATTTGGTGCTGGAGTGCTACTGTGCATGCCCAACTCTGTGGCTTGGAAGGTCAGATAACAACCAGCTCATGATGGGCAGCTCAAACTGCCTGGTAACTTGGTGCCCCATGGTCAAATATTCAGTCTTTTCTAAGGCCCAGTAGCAAACCAAAAGCTATTTCTCAAAAGTAGAGTAGTTATTTGCAGAAGAGAACAGAGCTTTACTCCAACATCTTAGCACTCTGTGTTGTGATTCACTTATAGGAGGCTGCCAAGACTCTAAACCGCATCCTTATTTGTCACTGACAGTTTTAAGCATCATCAGAAACGCCGGATCATATGGTTCAATTGGCAAATCAGCTTGCACAGCAGTCCAGGCCTGTTGCAGAGCCTTCTCTTTAGACCTCCTCAAAATTAGCAGCTCTTCAGGTCATTTGGTAAATGGGGCAGAATAGCATACCCGAAAGAGAAATGTGTTGTTCCCCAAATCCAAAGAGGTTCACTAGGCATTATGTCTCTTTTCTGGTTCTAGGTGGGCCAGACAGAACAACTTATTCTTCACCTTAGAAGGGATGTCTTGACCTGCCTCTCATTATTTTATCCTTAGAAACAGCTGAGATGCAAGATTTCTGAATTTTTGTGGGATATATTTCCTACCTTCTGAGACACAAACATCTAGAGTAGTTGCTACTTTCTGTTCACTAGATCCAATCAGCATAATATCATTAACATAAAAGACCAAGGTGATATTGTATGGAAAGAAAAAGTGATTAAAATCCCTGTGACGTAAATTATGATACAGTGTTGAAGAACTGATATACTCCTAGGTAAAGCAGTGAGGTGTATTGCTGACCTTTCCAACTGAAGGAAAACTACTACTACTAATGTTTACTGGCATATATAGTGAAAAAAATGATTTTCTAGGTGAATAGCTGCATACAAAATACCAGTGGTGTGTTAATTTACTCAAGCAATTAAACAACATCTGGAACTGCAGCTGCAATTGGAGTCCTTATCTGATTAAATTTATAATAATCCACTGTCATTCTCCAAGATCCATCTGTTTTGTGCACAGGCCAAATAGCTGAGTTGAATGGGGATGTGGTGTGAAGTTAACATGCTTACAACTTTCATGTCTTCTAGGATTGTGGTACTGCTTTGGTTTACTATTTTCCTAGGTAGAGGCAGTTGTAGTGACTTCCACTTGGTCTTTCCTTCCCTAATATCCCTTACTCAGAGGTCAGAGAAACAATGAAGGGTCTGCCAATTTCTAAACATGACTATTCCAATTATTAATTCTGGAATAGAGAAATAATTACAGATGGGTAATGACACACACTGAGCCCACTGTGAGGTGGACTTGAGCTACAATCCCATTGAACATCTGACCTCCATTAATCTCTATTGTGACTGGTAGAACAGAGTGACCTTTTTGGAATGTCCAGAAATTAATGTCAGTTTAGAGCCAGAGTTCAGTAATACCCCGCAAAGTGTGATGATTTCCCTTTCCCCAGTACAGTCACCTTGGTACATAGCCCTAGGTCCCTTTGGAGAAGGCTAGGAGAAAGATGAAAAATACTAATTTTTGGCAGATAGTGGGGTTCTTCTTCAAGGGAATCTATCCTCACCTTCATTAAAGGGTTCTGGGAGAACTAGAACAAGAAATATTATAATTTGCATGGAAACACAAAAGACCACAAATAGCCAAAGCAATCTTGAGAAAGAAAAACGGAGCTGGAGGAATCAGGCTCCCAGACTTCAGGCTATACTATAAAGCTACAGTAATCAAGACAGTATGGCACAAAAACAGAAATATAGATCAATAAAACAGGATAGAAAACCCAGAGATAAATCCACACATATATCGTCACCTTATCTTTGACAAAGGAGGCAAGGATACACAATGGAGAAAAGACAGCCTGTTCAATAAGTGGTGCTGGGAAAACTGGACAGATACATGTAAGAGAATGAACTTAGAACACTTCCTAACACCGTACACAAAAATAAACTCAAAATGGATTAAAGACCTAAATGTAAGGTCAGACACTATCAAACTCTGAGAGGAAAACATAAGGCAGAACATTCTCTGACATAAATCACAGCAAGATCCTTTTGGACCCACTTCCTAGAGAAATGGAAAAACAAAAATAAACAACCCAATCCAAAAATGGGCAGAAGACCTAAATAGACATTTCTCCAAAGAAGATATACAGATTGCCAACAAACACATGAAAGAATGCTCAACATCATTAATCATTAGAGAAATGTAAATCAAAACTACAATGAGATATCATTTCACACTGGTCAGAATGGCCATCATAAAAAAAATCTAGAAACAATAAATGCTGGAGAAGGTGTGGAGCAAAGGGAACCCTCTTGCACTGTTGGTGGGAATGTAAATTGATACAGCCACTATAGAGAACAGTTTGGAGATTCCTTAACAAACTACAAATAGAACTACGATATGACCCAGCAATCCCACTACTGGGCATATACCCTGAGTAAACCATAATTCAACAAGAGTCATGTACCAAAATGTCCATTGCAGCTCTATTTACAATAGCCAGGAGATGGAAGCAACCTAAGTGTCCATCGACAGATGAATGGATAAAGAAGATGTGGCACATATATACAATGGAATATTACTCAGCCATAAAAAGAAATGAAATTGAGTTATTTGTAGTGAGGTGGATGGAGCTAGAGTCTGTCATACAGAGTGAAGTATGTCAGAAAGAGAAAAACATATACTGTATGCTGACACATGTATATGGAATCCAAAAAAAAAAAAACAAACAGTACTGATGAACCTAGTGGCAGGGCAGGAATAAAGATTTAGAGGTAGAGATCAGACTTGAGGATGCAGCAGGAGAAGGGGAAGCTGGGATGAAGTGAGAAAGTAGCATTGACGCATATACACTAGCAAATGGATGGCTAGTGGGAAGCTGCTGTGTAGCACAGGGAGATAAACCTGATGCTTTATGATGACCTAGAGAGGTGGGATAGGGAGCATGGGAGGGAGGCGCAAAAGGGAGGGGATATGGAGATATATGTATACATATAGCTGATTCACTTTGTTGTACAGCAGAAGCTAACACAACATTGTTAGGCAATTATAATCCAGTAAGGATGTAAAAAAAAGCAAAAAACAAAAAATGGTTCTGGGACAGTAAACTAACTCAGTCTGGGAATTGATTGAGGTGTCATACCTCAATAACCTGATTTGGTGATTCAAGTTAAACTTCTGTTCACTAAAGGTCAATAGCCCTTCTATTTTTTTCCCCCCTGTGGACACCATGACTTACTAACTAATGCCATACATCTCTGTGAGTTAGCTTATTCTGCTTACTGCTTAGAATCTGCTGTCTATTACAGTAACAATGGTTAGCAGTTTCCTTTGTAATTTCCTTTGTAATTCCTTTGAATTCCTTTGTGATTCAAGTTAAACTTCTGTTCACTAAAGGTCAATAGCCCTTCTATTTTTTTCCCCCCTGTGGACACCATGACTTACTAACTAATGCCATACATCTCTGTGAGTTAGCTTATTCTGCTTACTGCTTAGAATCTGCTGTCTATTACAGTATCAATGGTTAGCAGTTTCCTTTGTAATTCCTACTTACAAAGAGGAACAAATACAGAGCTCTCAAGGATGTTGGAGTTCCCCTCACAAATTTATTTCTTACAATGGTTGTAAAAGATTTCCTCTGGACCCTTCTAATTGGGTGATCAGGTCTTACATGATAAAGTTATTTGAGTATTCCAACTTCCCTAAGACTCTGGATACTTTCATCTACAGTATACTAAGTCAGTCCTGACATTTCAACTTAATGTAGTATAGGACTCTTTTGGACCCATGTTTCAAACAATGAACCAAACAAACAAGCTATTAGATCCCATTTTAGCCCATCAAGCTTAGTGATCACATATCAAATTCAGTCTGATCCAACCTTATATTCTTTCTGCCATGACCCACACTCTAAAGATTCATTTCTATAAATATACCCCCAGATTTCTGAATATACAAGTTATAAAAATTATGCAGTTCTGCTGTGGGTCACACTTTTGTACTTTACTCTTTGGGGTCTGCTGGGACTTCTAGTTAATAGGTCTAGAAACAGAGAGGTAGATCTGGAAGTAGATAAGGGTGATGGAGCTAGGTACTAAGGAGAATGAGCAGTACCTTGCAAGACAAGTACAAAGTTCTTCAGATAAAACAGGGCTAACTCCCTTAGGCAGGGGTGGGACGGCAGTTTCTACTAGCAAAGAAAACATGACAAAATTCAAGGGTTCAGTGTCCCCAGCTTCACTGGAATCCATCTGTCTATCCTTATTCCAATTTTCAAAATCATATTTCTTTCCAGTGTTTGCCCTTATTTTAACAGTAGACACACTGTGAGGTTGGAAATTCCAGCTGTGTTGTAATTCAGCCACTTACGGGTTGAGACTCTGGGTTTAATTTTCAGACATCTCAGCTCTGTAACTATAGAAGATAGAGGTCTATTTTCATATAAAGAGGATTTTGAGTCACTTATACAGAACCTGAGCTGGGAATTTGAAGGCCTGAGCTAATTCTCTTTTTTTCCCTACTTTCTCCAGCACAGTTAGGAGCAAATACTCCTCAGTTTGACTGAAATGTTCTAAGGTGACAAATACATATGAATGGCTCATAACCTCTCACTTTATATATATTTGATTAGAACTATCTAATGGTGATATTTTCCATATCTCTTTTCCATATCATGCAATGGATTTGTCATGTCTTTTTTATCACTGATAAAAAAAAAATCTTTAAATCGAATCAGATGACAGAACCAATTCCAGAAACCCCAGAAACTGTTCAGAAAAATTATCTTAATGATTGTGTTCCTCTAGAACAACTTCTGATACCAAAATATGTTTCAATTTAGATTATCAGGTTAATCCAAAGAAACAGAACCAGTAGGAGATACATATGATATTTTTTGCAAGGAATTGATTTACATGATCAGGGAGACTGGCTAGCTTAATCTAAAACCATTAGAGCAGGTCATCAGGAAGGGCAGGCTGGAACTCTCGAGTATGGGTGACAGTTTCTGGCCACAGGTTAAATTTTCTTCTGCCTCAGAGAAGCCTCAGACTTGCTCTTAAGGCCTTTCAATTGGTTGAATCAGGCCCAGCGAAATTACTTATTAATAATCTCCCTTATTAAAATCAACTGACTATGGGGTTTACTTATATCTACAAAATACCTTCATGGTAACACCTAAATTAGTATTTAGTTGACTAAGCAGGAACTATAGCCTAATCAACACCTTAAAAATTCCATCACTTATCACATCAGAAAACATCAACATTATTGAAAAATGGGCTATATGTGTCCCGTAAGTCATCACCGTCTCTTCTGTTATAAAAATGTTCCTTTAACTTCTTAATAGCACAAACTTTTATGTACAAAATAAGCTACAAGGATATATTGTACAACACGGGGAATATAGCCAGTATTTTAAAATAACTACAAATGGAGTATAACCTTTAAAAATTGTGAATCACCATATTGTACACCTATAACTTATACGATGTTGTACATCAACTGTACTTGGATAAAACATTTAAAATAATTTCCTTTTACTTCTTAAAGAAATTAACCTATATCTCCACATATTAATGTATTTAATTCAAGAGAACATAGCATGGTCACTTTGAATATCAATAGTAGAATTACTATACCAACATTTTTACATCTGTTAGATATTATGTTAGATGTAAGTTAAAAGTATTTTACATATTATGTACCCATCTAAATTTATTACTTTAATTTGTAAAAAACATTGTAAAGGTTAGAATATAATGTTAAATGAAACAAAGAAGGATACAAAATAGACTAAATACAATTATATTTGTGTATGAGGTAGGTGAATTAATAGGCAGAATTTAAGACATTCTGTCCATATCTTCTGTGTGTGGAGAGAGAGCTGTGAATAATCTGAGGGCTGATTTTTGATGATTTTAATTTAATCACTTGAATAGTTTTCTTTATTCATGAAATTGTAAGCCACCCTGGCACCCATTGCTCCAGAGCAGGTTGAAACAGGACATTCTGTGGCCTCAAAAGATGGCAGTACCACCTGGTACCAGGAGCAGTCCTTGTGAGAAGAAGCAAACCAATTTACACAGGTACCGCTTGGGAGAAAAGAAATACAAACCTGACCTTTTCTTCTAGAAAAATATTTCTGATAGATTAAGATGGTCTGGATCAGGTCCCTTGAAAGAAAGGAGTCAAAGACTCCAAAGAGAAATTCACCTACAGCAAAGAGAAGTGTTCATCTGGGCTAGTGACTGGAGCTTAACACAAGGACTGATGTAATTTTAGACAGTGCCTGGTTCTGCCGCAACATGAAAGAGGGACTAGAAAGCAAGGTCAATGGAGCTCCCTGGCAGACCTGGGAAATATTTATTGGAGCAGCTGTAGTTTCAGAGCCTCAGGGTTTGGCAACAGTGTATCCTATAAAAAATAATCTGAGGGTATGCTCTTGTGCTAAAAGCACTTTCTTGTTATAGGTAATACTTATCATTTTAACTGTGATAATTCTCACAAGTATAACATAACATGAAGCACATATAACCATAGGCACATAACCATAGACACATAAGTAGTCATGTGAATTTCATGTACAAGTAGCCCTCTAGGCATTTGAAATTAACTTTGAAATTAACTTTCCATGCCCACTCAAGTTTTCCTCACAGTCATCCAAAGTTACAGAAGCATATAATACTGGTTACACTAAAAAATAAATTTATGCATAGAAGAAAAGGAAAGGGCTATAACAGTATATACCAGGGGATTTTGTTCAAGACAGCAGAATAGAAGGATGTGCTCTCACCCTCGCTTGCAAGAGCACCAGAATCACAACTAACTGCTGAACAATCATTAACAGAAAGACACTGGAACTCACCAAAAGAGATACCCCACATCCAAAGACAAAGGAGAACCCACAATGAGACAGTAGGAGGGACATGATCACAATAAAATCTAATCCCATAACTGCTGGGTGGGTGACTCACAAACTGGAGAACACTTAGACCACAAAAGTCCACACACTGGAGTGAAGGTTCTGAGACCCACATCAAGTTTCCCAACCTGGGGGTAAGGTAACGGGAGGAGGAATTCCTACAGAATCAGACTTTGAAGGCTAGCGGGATTTGATTGCAGGACTTCGACAGGATTAGGGGTAACAGAGACTCCACTCTTGGAGGGCACACACAAAGTAGTGTGTGCATCAGGATCCAGGGGAAGGAGCAGTGACCCCACAGGAGACTGAACCAAGCCTACCTGCTTGTTTTGGAGGGTCTCCTGCAGAGGCGGGGGGTGACTGTGTCTCACCGTGAGGACAAGGACACTGGCAGCAGAAGTTCTGGGAAGAACTCCTTGGCATGAGCCCTCCACGAGTCCACTATTAACTGCACCAAAGAGATTGGGTAGGATCCAGTGTTGGGTCGCCTGGGGCCAAAAACCAACAGGGAGGGAACGCAGCCCCACCCATCAGCAGACAAGCTGATTAAGGTTTTACTGAGCTCTGCTAACTAGAGCAACAACCAGCTCTACCCACAACAAGCCCCTCCTATCAGGAAACTTGCACAAGCCTCTTGATAGCCTCATCCACCAGAGGACGGACAGCAGAAGCAAGAAGAACTACAATCCTGCAGTCTGTGGAACAAACACCACATTCACAGAAAGATAGACAAGATGAAAAGGCAGAGAGCTATGTATCAGATGAAGGAACAAGATAAGACCCCAGAAAAACAACTAAATGAAGTGGAGATAGGCAACCTTCCAGAAAAAGAATTCAGAATAATGATAGTGATGATGATCCAGGAGCTTGGAAAAAGAATGGAGACAGAGATTGAGAAGATGCAAGAAATGTTTAACAAAGACCTAGAAAAATTAAAGAACAAACAAACAGAGATGAACAATACAATAACTGAAATGAAAAATACACTAGAAGGAATCAGTAGCAGAATAACTGAGGCAGAAGAACGGATAAGTGACCTGGAAGACAGAATGGTGGAATTCATTGCTGCAGAACAGAATAAAGAAAAAAGAATGAAAAGAAATGAAGACAGCTTATGAGACCTCTGGGACAACATTAAACGCAACAACATTCACATTTTAGGGGTCCCAGAAGGAGAAGAGAGAGAGAAAGGACCTGAGAAAATATTTGAAGAGATTATAGTCGAAAACTTTCCTAACATGGGAAACGAAATAGGCACCCAAGTCGAGGAAGTGCAGAGAGTCCCATACAGTTTAAACCCAAGGAGAAACATTCTGAGACATATAGTAATCAAACTGGCAAAAATTAAAGACAAAGAAAAATTATTGAAAGCAACAAGGGAAAAATGACAAATAACATACAAGGGAACTCCCATAAGGATAAGAGCAGATTTCTTGGCAGAAACTCTACAAGCCACAAGGGAGAGGCAGGACATATTTAAAGTGATGAAAGGAAGAACCTACAACCACAATTACTCTACCTGGCAAGGATCTCATTCAGATTCGATGGAAAAATCAAAAGCTTTACAGACAAGCAAAAGCTAAGAGAATTCAGCACCACCCAACCAGCTCTACAACAAATGCTAAAGGAACTTCTCTAAGTGGGAAATACAAGAGAAGAAAAGGACCTACAAAAACAAACCCATAACAGTTAAGAAAATGGTAATCCATATTGATAATTACCTTAAACATGAATGGATTAAATGCTCCAACCAAAAGACACAGGCTCACTGAATGGATACAGAAGCAAGACCTGGGGCTTCCCTGGTGGCACAGTGGTTGAGAATCTGCCTGCTAATGTAGGGGACATGGGTTCGAACCCTGGTCTGGGAGGATCCAACATGCCACAGAGCAACTAGGCCCGTGAGCCACAACTACTGAGCTTGCGCATCTGGAGCCTGAGCTCCACAACAAGAGAGGCCACAATAGTGAGAGGCCCATGCACCGTGATGAATAGTGGCCCACGCTTGCCACAACTAGAGAAAGCCCTCGCACAGAAATGAAGACCCAATACAGCAAAAATAAATAAATAAGTTACTAAAACACTCAGAGCCAAGCAAATCTACTTCAATAATCATATATATATATAAGAAAACAAATAAACAACAACAAAAAAACAAGACCCATATATATGCTCTCTACAGGAGACCCACTTCAGACCTAGGGACACATACAGGCTGAAAGTGAGGGGATGGAAAAAGATATTCCATGCAAATGGAAATTGAAAGAAAGCTGGAGTACCAACACTCATATCAGATAAAACAGACTTTAAAATAAAGAATGTTACAAGAGACAAGGAAGGACACTACATAATGATCAAGGGATAAATCCCAGAAGAAGATATAACAATTATAAATATATATGCACCCAACATAGGAGCACCTCAATACATGAGGCAACTGCTAACAGCTATAAAAGAGGAAATCGACAGTAACACAATAATAGTGGGGGACTTTAACACCTCACTTACACCAATGGACAGATCATCCAAACAGAAAATGAATAAGGAAATACAAGCTTTAAATGACACAATAGACCTGATAAATTTAATTGATATTTATAGGACATTCCATCCAAAAACACCAGATTACACTTTCTTCTCAAGTGCACACGGAACATTCTCCAAGATAGATCACATCTTGGGTCACAAATGAAGCCTCAGTAAATTTAAGAAAATTGAAATCATGTCAAGCATCTTTTCTGACCACAGCACTATGAGATTAGAAATCAATTACAGGGAAAGAAATGTAAAAAAACACAAAAACATGAAGGCTAAACAATACGTTACTAAATAACCAACAGATCACTGAAGAAATCAAAGAGGAAATAAAAAAATACATAGAGGAAAATGACAATGAAAACACGATGATCTAAAACATATGGGATGCAGCAAAAGCAGTTCTAAGAGGGAAGTTTATAGCAATACAATCCTAGCTCAAGAAACAAGAATCATCTCAAATAGACAATCTAACAATCTAACATTACACCTAATGGAACTAGAGAAGGAAGAACAAACAAAACCCAAAGTTAGCAGAAGGAAAGAAATCATAAAGATCAGAGCAGAAATAAATGAAATAGAAACAAAGAAAACAATAGCAAAGATCAATAAAACTAAAAGCTGGTTCTCTGAGATGATAAACAAAATTGATAAACCATTAGCCAGACTCATCAAGAAAAAGAGGGAGAGGATTCAAATCAATAAAATTAGAAATGAAAAGGAGAAGTTACAACAGACACTGCAGAAATACAAAGCATCCTAAGAGACTACTACAAGCAACTCTATGCCAATAAAATGGACAACCTGGAAGAAATGGACAAATTCTTAGAAAGGTATAACCTTCCAAGACCAAAACAGGAAGAAGTAGAAAATATGAACAGACTAATCACAAGTAATGAAATTGAAACTGTGATTAAAAATCTTCCAACAAACAAAAGTCCAGGACCAGATGGCTCCACAGGTGAATTCTGTCAAACATTTAGAGAAGAGCTAACACCCAACTTTCTCAAACTCTTCCAAAATATTGCAGAGGAAGGAACACTCCCAAACTCATTCTACGAGGCCACCATCACCTTGATACCAAAACCAAACAAAGATACTACAAAACAAAGAAAATTACAGACCAGTATCACTGATGAATAGAGGTGCAAAAAACCTCAAAAATTCTAGCAAACAGAATCCAACAACCCATTAAAAGGACCATACACCATGATCAAGTGGGATTTACCCTAGGGATGCAAGGATTCTTCAATATACACATATCAATCAGTGTGATACACCATATTAACAAATTTAAGAAGAAAAAACATATGATCATCTCAATAGATGGAGAAAAACTTTTGACAAAATTCAACACACATTTATGGTAAAAATTCTTCAGAAAGTGAGTATAGAGGGAACCTACCTCAACATAATAAAGGCCATATATGAGAAAGCAACAGCAAACATCATTCTCAATGGCAAAAAACTGAAAGCATATCCTCTAAGGTCAGGGACAAAACAATGATGTCCACTCTAACCATTATTTTCAACATAGTTTTGGAAGTCCTAGCCACGGCAATCAGAGAAGAAAAAGAAATAAAAAAAAAATACAGATTGGAAAAAAGAAGTAAAACTGTCACTGTTTGCAGATGACATGATACTATACTTAGAGAATCCTAAAGATGCCACCAGAAAATTACTAGAGCTAATCAATGAATTTGGTAAAGTTGCAGGATACAAAATTAATGTACAGAAATCTCTTTCATTCCTGTACAATAATGATGAAAAATCTGAAAGAGAAATTAAGGAAACACTCCCATTTGCCATTGCAACAAAAAGAATAAAATACTTAGGAATAAACCTACCTAGGGAGACAAAAGACCTGTATGCAGAAAACTATAAGACACTGCTGAAAGAAATTAAAGATGATACAAACAGATGGAGAGATATACCATGTTCTTGGATTGGAAGAATCAATAATGTGACAATGACTATACTACCCAAAGCAATCTAAGATTCAATGCAATCCCTATCAAATTACCAATGACATTTTTTTTACAGAATGAGACCAAAAAATCCTAAAATTTGTATAGAGACAGAAAAGACCCCGAATAGCCAAAGTAATCTTGAGAATGAAAGAGTGAGCTGGAGGAATCAGGCTCCCTGACTTCAGACTGTACTACAAAGCTACAGTAATCAAGCCAATATGGTACTGGCACAAAAACAGAAATATAGATCAATGGAACAGGATAAAAATCCTAGAGATAAACCCATGCACCTATGGCCAACTAATCCATGACAAAGGAGGCAAGGATATACAATGGAGAAAAGACAGCCTCTTCAATAAGTGGTGCTGGGAAAACTGGACAGCTACATGTTAAAGAATGAAATTAGGACACTCCCTAACACAAAAATAAACTCAAAATGGATTGGAGATCTAAATGTAAGACTGTACACTATAAAACTCTTAGAGGAAAACATAGGAAGAACACTCTTTGACATAAATCACAGCAAGATCTTTTTGATCCACCTCCTACAGTAATGGGAATAAAAACAAAAATAAACAAATGGGACCTAATGAAACTTAAAAGCTTTTGCACAGCAAAGGAAACTTCAAACAAGATGAAAGACAACTGTCAGAATGGGAGAAAATATTTGCAAATGAATCAACAGACAAACGATTAATCTCCAAAATATATAAACAGCTCATGCAGCTCAATATTAAAAAAACAAACAACTTAGTGCAAAAATGGGCAGAAGACATAAATAGACATTTCTCCAAGGAAGACATACAGATGGCCAAGAAGCAGATGAAAAGCTGCTCAACATCACTAATTATTAGAGAAATGCAAAGCAAAACTAAATGAGGTATCACCTCATACCAGTTAGAATGGGCATCATCAGAAAATCTACAAACAATAAATGCTGGAGAGGGTGTGGAGAAAAGGGAACCCTCTTGCACTGCTGGTGGGAATGTAAATTGATACAGCCACTCTGGAGAACAGTATGAAGGTTCCTTAAAAAACCAAAAATAGAAATACCACATGACCCAGCAATCCCACTACTGGGCATATTCCCAGAGAAAACCATAATTCAAAAAGACATATGCACCCCAATGTTCATTGCAGCACTGTTTACAATAGCCAGAACATGGAAGCAACCTAAATGCCCCTAGACAGGCGAATGGATAAAGAAGATGTGGTACATATATATGATGGAATATTACTCAGCCATAAAAAGGAACAAAATTGGGTCATTTGTAGAGACGTAGATGGATCTAGAGACTGTCATACAGAGTGAAGTCAGAAAGAGCAAAACAAATATCGTATATTAACGCAGATATGTGGAACCTAGAAAAATGGTACAGATGAACCTGTTTGCAGGGTAGAAATTGAGACACAGATGTTGAGAACAAACATATGGACACCAAGGGGAGAAAGTGGCCAGGTGGGAGTGGTGGTGTGATGAATTGGGAGATTGTGATTGACATATATACAATAATATGTATAAAATGGATAACTAAAAAAACCTGCTCTTTAAAAAAATAAAATAAAATTCAAATTTTCAAGAAAAAAGAGTATATACCAAGATTTAATTATGTTTGTATTAGAGTACATATTTTTCTCCTTTTGTCCTAGTTTCAACTTTTTATTAAATTTTCTTTATTAGTTTAATATTACATTTAATATTAGTTTTATAATGAAGAAACTGACAGAAATTTGAAACATATTTTACTTTTCAATTATTATGTCATATGCATGGTTTAGATATGCTTAAATTTTTGTAGTAAATTATTGCATTTTGACACGTACTTAGATTATTTCGAATTTTCCTTTAGACTTTGCCTATAGCATATACTAAAATTAAATGTTAAGAATTTTCTGGAGATTTGGTTAAAGTGACACAGTTTTTTCCTCCTTAGGAAGTATTAGTATGAAATATCCCTAACTTTACACATCTCTATACTTTTACAAGCAAATGCTTTGAATCATTGGGTAGTGAGTTGGATTTCTTCCGTGTTACCCTCAAGATACAACTCGTATCTTTGCTCATCCTGTTGTGTGCTTTCGGAGGCTGCCCCAGTTGGCCTATATACTTGAACTTTTAGACCATCTTTATCTTATGGCTTTTAGATTGTTTTGGCCAATGAGAGGTTCTGGCAGGAGTTAGAATAGTGGAAGGAAAGTGATATTGGGTTATATTTTATTCTGGCTTTGTTCATATTCACATCAGGCAATTTGTTTTATACATCTCTCTCTTTGGGTTCTAATAACTGTTCATTTCCCTTGGACATCGAGTTTATTGTTAGTAACTGATGTCAAATTTTAATCGCCCTGGAGTTCTGCACACTTCTTTGGTATATTCACTAAATCCTGCCCATAATTCTGTACAAAAGATAATTTATGAAATGATGCTCAAAACCGAAGGAACCATATATTTTGAGATCTCTGACTAATAAAGTAATTGGTAGCAGGTATAGCTCTAGGAAGCACACCCTCAAAGTAAGATTCTGGGTTGGTTGCTCACATGTTTGAGGTGTGTGTGGATCACCTTCTTGCTAGTAGAGGGGAGAATGGTAACATATGTCATGTGCTACCATCATAGATATTCAAATCATTCCTGGTGGCCACAGGTGATGATGAGTATGGAAGATAAGCCATTGAGAGATCAAATAGCTGAATAATTTAGTTGTTAAAGAAACAATAATGATTATTAATAGTGTATATATGTGGCATCTTATAAATGCTCTGCAAAGTTTACACCAGCAAAAGAGGAAATGAAGGTTGTAAAAGTCTCACTCAGAATATAGTCGAAAATGATAAAGCTTTGATGGCAACTTAGAACAAATCTTTCATCTCCTAAAGGGCCAGAACAGATAAGCTGAGGACCAATATTGGGACTGGATTCTTTTTTTTTTTGGCCAAGACACACAGGATCTTCCCTGACCATGGATCAAATCCTTGCTGCCTGCATTGGGAGCATGGAGTCTTAGCCACTGGACCAGCAGGGAAGTCTGGGACTGGCTTTTGAAAGTTGCAGTTGTAGTGTCAATGAGATGCTCAATTCATTAGGTCTCAAGGGATGAGAAAGGCACTGCTGGGGAAGGAACTGGATTCCAAGAAACAGGATGAAAATATTGTGGCAGATATGACAAGGCTGAGAACTTTAATCTTTAAATTTCCTTAAATCTCCCTTGTCTGCCATCTTACAACTCTACAACCATATTCAGCACAGAGACAGCTTGCTATTGTCAAGTTGAACTGTTGGTCAGTGATTTCTGTGTTAATCTCTTATGGAACACATTTAATTACTAGATTACTCCTGTATCTAAGAGCCAGTACATGAGAGCACACAGTAGACTGACCTCTTTACCTCCAAAACCCAAAGATGCACAGTCATACAAGTTCTTCTATATGCCTGCAGTAGGCAGAATTCTAAGATGGCCCCCAAGATTCCCACCTGTATTTGTCTGCTTGGGTTACATAACAAATACCATAGACTGGGCTTAAACAACACACATTTGCATCTTTCTACAAGCATGAGCACTTGGAGAGAGAGAGAGAAAGCTCTCTGAGGCTTCTCCTTATAAAGGCACTAATCCCATCATGCAGGCCCTACTGATAAACCCAAAAGACTCACTTCCAAATTCTATTACATTGGGAGTTTGGGCTCAACATATGAATTTTGGAGGGGTACAAATAATCAGTCTATGACTCCCTGCATATTGTATACATTATGTATAATCCCTTCATCTTGAGTGTGGGTGAAGCATGTGGACAAGACGTGATATCACTTTCATTATTATGTTTTATAATAAGCAAAAGGGATTTTTGTAAATGTAATTGAAGTACCCAATTGAATTAATCAGAAGGGAGATAATCTAAGGGGATTCTGATCTACTCATGTAAGCTCTTAAGAAGGGGTCTAGAGTTTGCCAATGTAAACAGTCAGGGATATGCTCTCTTGATAGCTTTGAGGAAGATAGCAAACAGCCATTTTGTGAACTGCTATAGAGAGCAGTGACTTTTAGGGTCTCAGGGCCTTAGTCCTATAACTGCAAGGAAGTGAATTCGGCCAACAATTGGAATGTGCTTAAAAGAAAACCTCGGGTTCTACCCCACGACCCCTTGATTTCAGCCATGCAAGACTTTGTCCAGAGAACCCAGGTGAGCCATGCTTGGACTTCTGATTACGGAACTGAGAGATGATAAATGGAGGTTGTTTTGCAACACTAAATTTGTGGTGTTTTTTTATGTAGCAGTAGAAAATTATTGCAGTGCCTCTGACAAACTGCCCTAACTTTGTGAACAATGTGATAGGACCACCATTCAGCAATCTGTTGTGAGTTGATATGACTTCTTCACTTAAACTTAATAAGGCTGATTATCGTATATATATATATATATATATAAAATTATATATATGGCTTTTATTTATAGTTTTTAGTATTTGAAAGTTTCTTAGAGATTAACAAATACAGCATCCTTCACTTTATATAAGGAAAAAAGGGGATCAAAATGATTAACAAATTTGTCCCAAATCACACATCTAATCTATGACCTAGATAGGACTTGAAGCCAGAGTATTTGTTACAAGTTTGGCTCTCTTTTAACTAAAAGAAATACACATATTTTAAAAATGTGGTGTTTTTTTATGTAGCAGTAGAAAATTATTGCAGTGCCTCTGACAAACTGCCCTAACTTTGTGAACAATGTGATAGGACCACCATTCAGCAATCTGTTGTGAGTTGATATGACTTCTTCACTTAAACTTAATAAGGCTGATTATCGTATATATATATATATATATATATAAAATTATATATATGGCTTTTATTTATAGTTTTTAGTATTTGAAAGTTTCTTAGAGATTAACAAATACAGCATCCTTCACTTTATATAAGGAAAAAAGGGGATCAAAATGATTAACAAATTTGTCCCAAATCACACATCTAATCTATGACCTAGATAGGACTTGAAGCCAGAGTATTTGTTACAAGTTTGGCTCTCTTTTAACTAAAAGAAATACACATATTTTAAAAAGATTTGTGAACTTTATAAAAAATTAAGGAATTAATAAGAACATAGACAATGATTGTAGTGGATGTGACGTGCTGCCTAGAACGCTTTGTAGGAATGAAGTGTTTATTTCTCCAGCTACTGATGTGCTTCCAGCAGACAGTGATTAGCTATCAGTTCTAGAAAATGCTTAAGCTGGAGAAAGTCACTTTGCTCAATGTCATGCCCCCTTCCTGGGGCAGCTCACATTCAAAGACTGGTCAAAGAAGGGATGTGAATTCTGGCTTCCTTCAGCAACTTAGGACAATTCTGAAGTGCCGTATCAGCTTTAGATCTCCCCACAGGAGGAGCTGTATCCTTCATTAAACTGCAGAAAACCCAACTTTTCTCTCTGTCCAAATCCTTTCCACGTGTTGATACCAAGAACCTTCCCTAATAAACTTTTCCACACACTAGTCTCTATTTCAGAGTCATCTTTTCAGGGAACCTAAACTGTGACAAGGTGTGGATATAACCACATCTCTGTAAAATTAGAAATGTGAGAATTAAATGACATAACGCATTTTAAACCACTTTACTTTCAAGAAAAATATAAGATATTTATTTATGTATGTTATATAATATGTTATTATAAATTACAGTTTAAGGCAATCAATATGTAGTTAAATGACATTTGCATAATATATAAATTATGGTGGTAAACAATAGAAAGAGTTATTTGTTTGTGTTAGTGCCTCAAGATAATGCTCCATTACCTTTTCACGTAAAGGTTATTTTAATCATACTTACTGGGAAAACATTAAAATCACTCATTCAAAAGTTCTGTATTGAGAGCCAGGCATTATGTTAGCCTACTGTCCTCATGAAAATATATATTCTACCATGGGATTTAGATAGGGAAACCATAATTCTGCTACATGCTTGGTTTATATTTGTTATTTTGGCATCCTTACGGTTTAGCATTTTTATTGATTTTTCATATTTTAAGGAACTATTTTTACTAAAAGTTTCCATAATGTAAACTGGGATAGTCTTGTTAGAGTTCCACTTTTTATTTTCAGTGTGCTATCAGTAGCATGCGAGACACATAAAGTGAACACTTTTCAAATTAACATGTGGTTAAATCACAAAAATAATCAGCAATAGACTCTCTCTCTTCCCCCATTCTTTTCTTATGCACTGTAACTAATCTTTCCCTTTCAAGAATAGTATTCATCATGTTTTCTGTTTAAACAATTTAATGTGGTATATCCATACAATAAAATATTATTCAATTATAAAAAGGAGCAAAGCACTGATTCATCCTACAACATGGATAAAACTTGAAACATGAAAAACCTATGCTAACTAAAAGAAGTCATTCAGAAAAGACCAAATGTGATATGATTAAATTTAAATGTGATGTCCAGAACAGGCACCTCTATAGAAACAGAAATAGACTAGTGGTTTTTCTAGGGCCAGATTGGGGAAAGAAATGGAGACTGACTTCTAAGAGGTATGGGTTTCTTTGTTGGTGATAATGTTTTAAAATTAGATTGTGGTGATGGTTGCATGACTCTATGAATATACTACAAACAATTGAATTATACACATTAAATGGATTAATTTTATGATACACAAACTACATTTCAATAAAACTGTTACGAAAACTGATTCTTTAACGTGAGTGGTTTAGAGGCAGCCAACTTCTTGTGGATCCTGGTGCTGGGTGGGAGAAATATTGGGGGCTGTTGCTCCTGGGTCATTTGGTGAACTAGTTAGTGTGCCATGACTGTGTGGCTACAACTTGATGAGGTCAGTGGGGAAAATGCAATATTATAACTAAGATGTGTGTAACTGAGTCCTACGGTGTAATATATAGAAAACAGCCTTAAAAATGTTTTAAATATTTACTATATCATTTAATTCAACAACTATTTACTCTTTCAGCAGAATTTTTTTTAAAGGAAGTGCACATTTATGAAAATGTAAGAACTATATTTCTATTTCTCAAGAAAGTTGTGATGAATGCATAAATTGCACAAAACATTTGTTGACATTTACTACTACAATGGTGTCTATAGTGATATAATTGACCACATGAAAACTAGATGATGTATATCAGCTGAAATATCACTACCATCTATTTCAAATATTGGCAGTTATGTTTTAAAGGCTATCCAAATATGATGATTTAATGTATGCAACTTCAAAACGTGTGTTTACATATCTCTGTTTGAAGCCTAACTTTTCATTTAGCTCAAATGATTGTTCTTCTAAAGTAATTTCAGTCTTTATTGAGTTCAAGAATCTTGTGCATGTATAAGACATGAAACAGTAGCTTTTTTTTTTTTTTTTTTTGCGGTACGCGGGCCTCTCACTGTTGTGGCCTCTCCCGTTGCGGAGCACAGGCTTCGGACGCGCAGGCTCAGCGGCCATGGCTCACGGGCCCCGCCGCTCCGCGGCATGTGGGATCTTCCTGGACCGGGGCACGAACCCGTGTCCTCTGCATCGGCAGGCGGACTCTCAACCACTGCGCCACCAGGGAAGCCCAACAGTAGCTATTTATATGTAAGTTCCATTAGCAGATGAACTAGCAGTTAAATAATACCAGTATCATTGGATGTTTATAGATTGAGTTTTCACCTAAGTCATGGACTCAGAGTAAATCTTTTTTTATAACATTTTAAAGCATATCATATTTTAATGTTGGAATGTATTTATATTCAGATGTAATATTTTACTTTCTATGAAACACAGAAATTATACTTGCCACATACATATCAAATAGATCATCCCTTTCTCAGTTTAATTACATTATTTGTCAGGTAAAATTTATTGAAATATTTTAATTTTTTTATTTAAAAATTTTATACAATTTTTAAAGGTAACTTTCTATTTACAGTTATTACAACATATTGGCTATATTCCCCATATTGTACAATACATCCTTGAACCTATCTTACACCCAATAACTTGTATCTCTCACTCCCCCACCCATATAATGCTCCTCTCCCCGCTCCCATTCGTAACCACTAGTTTGTTCTCTATATCTGTGAGTCTGCTTCTTTTTTGTTGTATTCACTAGTTTGTTGTATTTTTTGGATTCCACATATAAATATTATCATACATGTCTGTCTTTCACTGTCTGACTTATTTCACTTAGCATAATGTCCTCCACATCTATCCATATTGCTGCAAATGGCAAAATTTTCATTCTTTTTTATGGCTTCTTTTCATGGTTGAGTAATATTCCATTGTATATATGTGCCACATCTTCTTTATCCATTCATCTGTTGATGGACACTTAAGGTTGCTTCCATATTTTGGCAATTGCAATTAATGCTGCTACGAACATTGGGGTGCATGTATCTTTTCAAATTAGTGTTTTTGGGGTTTTTTTGGATATGTACCAAGGAGTATAACTGCTGAGGCATATGGTAATTCTATTTTTAGTTTTTCAAAATTTATTTTGTTGAACATCTGTCATTATTGCGAATGACAATGTAAATTAGTTTAAAAGCCCAACACTGAAAAAAAGTTTTGCAGTGGCAGTATGCATACAAAGTTTGGTGAAACAAAGCCTCAATGACAAAAAGAATGATCTTACTAAGTTAAGAAACTTTTTAAGCAGAAATGTACTTGGAATTGGTTGCACCACATATATTATTCATAATTAATATCCTACCAATTAAAATAGAAACTATAGTTGTCAGAGCAAGTAAACTATGTCATTTTTTTAAATGAGGCTGGTTTTCCAAAACAAATATATATATATATTTTATATTTATTTATTTTATTTTTGGCTGCATCAGGTGTTAGTTGCAATGTGTGAGATCTTTAATTGCAGCTCACGGGTTCTTCGTTGCGGTGCGTGAGCTTCTGTCTAGTTGTGCTGTGTGGGCTCCAGAGCACATGGGATCTTTAGTTTGTGGCATGCAGGCTCTCTAGTTGGGGTACGCAGGCTCAGTAGTTGTGGCGTGGGCTTAGCTGCCTCCCAACATGTGGGATCTTAGCTCCCCGACCAGGGATCAAACCTGCTTCCCCTTCATTGGAAGGCAGATTCTTTGCCACTGGACCACCAGGGAAGTTCCCGAAAAACAACAGCATTTTTAAGCATGGAGGCTACATAGTTGATCTCATTGTTGGCCACTATCAATCAGATTTAGACCTGTTTGAACATTAGAAGAATGATTATGTAACTTAGCCTAAAAGTATTTAACGATTGTGATGCCAAAATCTTTAGCTAGTGAAGTTTTTCCAGTTTGCAATTCTTGAAATCTAAGCTTGCAAAAAAAATGGCTTTGAAATTGATCCCTATAGAAGTAGGAAATGAACCAATTAAACAATGACAGCTCAATGGAAAATATTTAATTTTGAAATTGTATTATTGCACTTCTGAATATTTCAACTTGCAGGAAGTACCTTAATAAAACTCCTATTTTGAATTGGATAAACTTATAATATGTACATGAAATTGAGAATGGATTTTACATAATCTGAATAATCATAAATTGAGAAAACTTCTGTGATGATTTTGTCTAATAAAAACTTCTATTGAAGAAAAGTACTCTGAATGGAAGCAAAAAGATAGAACCTTTAAAAACATTTGGACTAAAATATTTACACATTTCAATATCAAAGGAAACATTTAAATTGAGAATATGCTGTATTTGGCGAACATTTCTTGAGGTTATGAGGTACTTTGGTACCTGTAAGGAGAGTATTTTCTCAACTAAAAGTACCATGTTTTATGGAGACAGGCCAATTAAAGACTTCAATAATTTCAAATTTATTAACATAAAACACAACTTTGAAGATTGCAGGCAACTTTATGAAAAAAATGAAAACAATACAACTATATTTCAAAGCTACATTCTCCACAAGTGAAAGAACATGCCACAGTATTATACATACAACTAAGAAGCTGTTTAAAATATGTGAATATATAACAAGAATAATCATTCTGCTTATACTATTTTAATGTTTAGATAATTAACACAAAGGTTGTTTTTGCTTTAATAAGTACAAATATGTTGCTTTTTTAAAGAAATAATTTTATTTAAAAAATATTTTTAGGGGACTTCCTTGACAGTCCAGTGGTTAGGACTCTGCACTTCCACTGCAGGGGGCATGAGTTCAATCCCTGGTGGAGGAGCTAAGATATCGCATGCCATGCAGCACAGCCAGAAAAAAGAAAAAAATAAAATTATATATATATATATATATATATACATACATACATAATTTATATCCATTTGCCAGCTAGTAAATACTTAATTTTGAAATACATAAAATTTTAGTTATTTTTATCCCTCTTTTTCTTTCAAAAGTGTTCTGGTTTGGACAATAAATTATGTTGACCTCCAAATTACAGACAAATCAGAAGGCAATTATTGCCGTGTGATACTAGGGTGGGAGGAATATAGAATTCTTTAACAACACAGAAGGAAAGGTGTCTAACCCATTCTCTGGTGGGGAGGGGAACATGACATGTTTTCTAGAGGAAATGACTCCATTAATACCTGAAGCTGAGAAGCAATTATCCAAGTGAGGAGATAAGGAAGAATATTTCAGGGAGAGTGAACGCTGTAAAACTGGCTCAGAGGCAAAATCAATGCTGCCTATGAGATAAGCAGAGGCTTCAGAGTTACATAAAGGAATCTGGAATTAAACCAAAGGCAAGGAGGAAATCAATACAGTGTTTTAAACAGAGTAGTGTCCTGAGGATGCTTTTCTGAGCAGCATTAGAAGATTGCCTCCAAAATACATGAGTCCCCTCGTTCTTTTATCGATGGATTTTCTAGCCCAGTGTGTTGTGCCTCTGACCTTGTGTTTTCTCTTTTCACGTATGGCTTCCCTAGGCTCAGAAATCCCAAAATGCAACCTTCTGAAATTATTGATCAAGGGTCTATTAATATTCATGTCCCTTTCTCATGTGGCCTACAGATCTGAACTAATTACTACATCTGTACAGATGTGGCCAGAAAATCTGAGGCTGAACTAAGCTAAACAGCCTAAATGGTAAGCCCAAGATTGGCAAGCTGGCAGGAGGCTTTTGAGATACCTTCAGGCTGAATGTTTTCATAGGCTCCAAGTTGTCAGTTCTGAGAAGAGAGCACTCATTGTTCACTAACCAAGGCTGGCATAGTGCGCAGTACACAATAAGCACTCAATAAATATTTGTTAGATGAACAAAACCAAGAATCTTGAATATGTTTTAGGCCTATCACTAACAAAGAAATTTTAGAACACCATTGTTTGATTATTTATTTTTTTTGTTCTTACAGTTGTTGCCTTTTTTTATTATTTGTTTTGATGTGTGATGAAAATAATGCTTCCCTTAGTTGAGATGCTTAGAAAAAGTCTCCATGAATATTTATATAGCATGCTGTTACTCACTCATCATTGACAGTTGTATGGAGTAGTGATAAACAACACGTTTTTCAGTAACAATGGAATAATTACAGTCTTGTATTCCTGGAATAGCCCTTGATCACCACTGTTGCTGGTTCTCAGTCATTATTTGGTGACACGTAGTTCCCCGTAATCTGAAATCAGTTTTGCTGAGTTAGTTAAGCTACCTCTTCCCTTATATCAGCTCAGGAATCTTAGATAAATTCATGTAGGTCAGATAATTCTTAATTAGACCATAAAAATAATAATTGCTACAGTTGAAAATGGACCAAGTTCCGTATAGTCAAGCAGAAAACTTGACTTAGGGAGGCATGCTTTTCCAAGTGGGAAAATGTATCAAAGGTCAGAATTGTTGAGCATGCCTTATGAAGTTGTATATATGATACAGAAATATTAGATTATATACTCAAACATTTCTCTAAATCAAAGGGAGTCCCTGCACTTGGAGTAAGACCACTTAACTGCAGACCCAAAAACTGTGTTCACAGTCTCAAGTGGAATGATAATGATCAGTAGCAGTCAGGTGGGACCCCTAGAAATGTGTGTGCGTTCATTGGGAGACCTCTCCACTGCCCTCTGCAACGTTCACAACCTCACACTTCTTATCTGATTTGGGATCATTTTTGCTGATCTCATGAGTCCCTTTATTCTTGTTCTTGTCTGTTTCCACAAGACACTTGGGACTCCCAGGTCAATTCTCATTCCCGAGACTTCAATCTCCAAATTGCTTAAAAGAAAAGCTCCATAAATATGTATGTAAATTGTACATTGTCTGGAGTCCTTGCACAATGTTACCTGGAAGTCAAGGTTCCACCAAAACTCCTTATGTCCTTAAGTCCTTCTATTAATGTTTCTTTCACCTTATAACATTAATTGAAATGTAGTTCTTCCCTGAGGACAGTTTCCCCTGTAGCACTTTCAGGTGTTGGCTGCTTTTACTTCTACATACCTCAACACAGAAATACAGGTGTATTTTTCATTTTAAAAAAAATGCACCTTTATTTTATTTTGTGACCACGCCGTGCAGCATGCAGGATCTTAGCTCCCTGACGAGGGATCAAACCCATGCCCACTGCAAAGGAAGCGCAGAGTCTCAACCACTGGACTGCCTCTAAGACCTACTCTAGGAAGTAAAAGTATTTATCCGTGTAATTTCTTTTTTTTTTTTAATTAATTTATTGTTTTACTTTTGGCTGCATTGGGTCTTCATTGCTGCATGCGGGCTTCCTCTAGTTGCGGCGAGCAGGGGCTATTCCTCGTTTCGGTATGCGGGCTTCTCATTGCGGTAGCTTCTCTTGTTGCGGAGTATGGGCTCTAGGCACGTGGGCTTCAGCAGCTGTGGCCCGCAGGCTCCAGAATGCAGGCTCAGTAGTTGTGGCGCACGGGCCCAGTTGCTCCGCGGTATGCGGGATCCTCCCGGACCAGGGCCCGAACCCGCGTCCCTTGCACTGGCAGGCGGATTCTTAACCACTGCGCCACCGGGGAAGCCCTATCAGTGCAATTTCTTTGCCTTGCTTATGGGATACAATTTAACTAACATTAATTATTTAATTTCTTCTTTATGGATAAGACTTGTGGATCAGTACACAATTATACATTATACTCAACATCACTAATCACCTGGGAAATACAATTCAGAACCACAATGAGATATTACCTCATACCTGTTAGAATGGCTATTATCAAAAAGGCAAGAAATAACAAGTTTGGCAAGGATGTGGAGAAAAAGAAACACTTGTGCATTGTTGGTGGGGAAGTCAACTGGTGCATTCGCTATGGAAAATAGTAGGGAGGTTCCTCAAAAAATTAAAAATAAAACTACCATGTGATCCAGCTTTTTTTTTACTTCTGGATATTTATCCAAAGAAAATGAAAACACTAATTTAAAAAGATAAATGCATCTCCACATTCAGTACAGCTTTATTTGCAAAAGCCAGGGCATGGAAACAACCTAAGTGTCCACCAACAGATGAATGGAAAAAGAAAATGTGGTATATTATTCAGCTATAAAAAATGAAATTTTGTTTGCAACAACAGGGATGGAACTTGAGGGTATTATGCTGAGTGAAACAAGTCAGAAAGAAAAAGAAAAATACTGTATAATATATGGAATCTTAAATTAAAAATCCCCAAAACAAAAATCAAACAAAAATGAGCTCATGAATATTGAAAACAGATTGGTAGTTGCCTGAGGAAGGGGGATAGCCAAAATGAGGGAAGGGGGTAAAAAGGTACAAATTTTTAGCTATAAAATGAGCAAGTCAGAGGGATATAATGTACGGCATGGTAACTGTATTAATAATACTGTATTGCCTATCTGAAAATTTCTAAGAGAGTAAATCTTGAAAGTTCTCATCACAAGAAAAAAAACAAGTGTTTGTTCACTGTGTGGTGATGGATGTTAACTAGACTTATTGTGGCGATCATTTCAGAATATATGCAAATATCAAATCATTATGTTGTATACCTGAAACTAGTGTGATGTTAGGTGTCAGTTATACCTCAATAAAAAATAGCTATTGATTTATCTTAAATTCAGCACAGTTTATAAAGTCCAAGTTAATTTCCTATGTACAAGTAAGTATCTTGTAGCTGTTTCCATTTTAAAGACTAAATTAGTCATATTACACTGTGGATTTTCTGTTGGAATATATACCGTCTATCTTTCTTACTGGATTGTTATTTTTATAGATGGTTTAATTTTATTAGATTGCCTTTTGTGGTTTATCATTATTATAGCAATATGTGGCCAAAGTGTGTCATGGTGGCATGTCAGTCTTATATCGCCTAGTTCTAAACAACAGCAACAACAAAACCCCACAAAAACCTAAGATGTTGGCACTCTATAATATTTTTACTGTCATCATTGTCCTGGAGTCAGTACAGATTGGCACCTGATTCCCTGTTTCCCCATGCTCATTTGATTTCAACTCAGCAGATTAAAAGTGGTTCTTGGTATAACAGTAAAATGCAAACAAAGTGTATAGATCTTATTCATGTCTAGATCTAGAGATCCAGGGAAATTCTAGCACTTGGGTTGGCATGAGCTTTCATTTCCTCTAGTCCAACCTCAAACATGGGAAAAAGAAACTCCCAAAAAGTCAGATTAGAATGCAGGCTTATTGACCCCCCACTCTATACTCAGCTACTATGTGGTTTGGCCAGATGTCCTTGGTCTGGCCATTAGAAGGATCAAGCTTCTTCAACAGCATGTCAGGCTTGTACGTATGCATTCTGAGAGTCACAGACAATTTGCTGGGCTGCTGGGAGTTATCAGGAGTTTAGTATTTAGACATAAATATAAAAGGACCATCCCCACCTAGCATCCCACCTAAGCTCTGCAAAGCCACCTGTAAAAAATCCAGCCTGGGGACTTCCCTGGTGGTCCAGTGGTAAAGAATCTGCCTTACAATGAAGGGGATGTGGGTTCGATCCCTGGTCAGGGAACTGAGATCCCACATGCTGCAGAGCAACTAAGCCCACACAGCACAACTATTGAGATTGCACGCCTCAACTAGAGAGCCCATGTGCTGCAAACTACAGAGCCCATGCACCCTGAAGCCCGCATGCCACACCAGAGAAGAGAAAAAACCCTCACACCACAGCTAGAGAAAAGCCTGGATCCCACATGCCTCAACGAAAATCCCACATGTCACAACTAAGACCCGATGCAGCCAAAAATAAATTAATTAATTAAGTAAATAAATAAATCCAGCCTGGAGCACAGTCTCTGGGAGGGCAAGTACCTCTTGGTTTCAGCAAACAACAAACCAAACACACAGGAAATTACAAAGTGACTCCACTCCTTGTGAAACTCAGCCCCCAGGAATAAGCAAACAATCTTAAATGGAAAACAAACTAGAAACCCTCACATTTAGTCACTGACCTTTAAAATCCTAGGCAATGAAAAAGTAAAACTAAAAAAAAATTGTGGGACTTCACTGGTGGCGCAGTGGTTGAAAGTCCACCTGCCGATGCAGGGGACACGGGCTCGTGCCCCAGTCCGGGAAGATCCCACATGCCGTGAAGCGGCTGGGCCCGTGAGCCATGGCCGCTGAGCCTGCGCGTCCATAGCCTGTGCTCCGCAACAAGAAAGGCCACAACAGTGAGAGGCCCGCGTACCGCAAAAAAAAAAATTCTTCTCTCTCTTTCTCTCTCTCTCTCTCTCTCTTTTTCTTTCACACACACACACACACACACACACACACACACACACACACACACACACACACGAAGAGTGAAAGGAAGAAATCAATTACTGTACTTCAGAGGGGTGGAATGGAATTATTTTTTTTCCTTTGTAGTTGTATAATGTAAATACCAAGTCAATACAGAATTCATAAATACTTGCTTTATAATCTAGTATTGTTTTCATGACTTCTATGGATTCTGCTGTTGAATATTTTCTTGGCTTCCAAAAATTTCTCTGTCGCTTTGCCTGATTCCGAGCTTTTATTTTCTCCATTGTGCTGTACTCTGCATTTGCATTCACAGCTGTACTTTCTTTTAGTGTATGAGTGCTTCATAGTCTCAGGAAATGTAGGGCTTATGGTCAGTAAGCTGAATGGTCACTGGTTGGTCTCATTTTCTATCTTAAGAACCTCCCTGTCTTTATGAGTTTTGCTGATGTGGTGTTTTGAACACTAAGCCAGCTGTATTTCCCACATTGACCTCTTGTGTCTTCATACTATTTTTACCTGATGGGCTCCAGGGTCTGTTCTCATTCTATTCTAATATTAATGTGCTCTTTGTATTATAACGGAACTGGAGATTTGCTATCCTAGTGCACTGAAAAGGAATCTTTATCTTGTCACATGATTTAAAGCAGGAAAGATTCACTTTAAGGAAAAAGTGACATTAGGTGTATATCTCTTTGTAAATAACAGCTCTTTTCTCTGTGTTCTCTTCCATGACCATTTTTATAGGCTTCATCATAACAGTCTATCAAGATTTAAAACCAGCAAAGATAAGCTAAAGTTGGAAACCTATTTCTAATATATTTACTATCTTTTCTGATTATTAAAGTTATCTGTGTATGAAATTTATTAAATAAGGTTAATTATTAGAAAAGAAAAAAGCACTCTAATATTCTACTTCCTAGAGATAACTATAATTGATATTTCATGTATGTCTTTTCAGATCTTTTACATGAATGTGTGTATATATACATGTGAGAATGAAATTTTGAAACCGATCAGGACCCTTGTGGTTCCCTCCCAGGTACAAAAGCCTTTCTTTGTCCCCTATTTCTTGTTTGTAGGAAAAAGGCTTTCAGCCTTCTAGACCTTCACTGAGTTCCAAAGGGCAGGTTCAGTTCCTTATTAGAGGAGTGAGGGAATGCAGAAAAAAAGGAAAGGCAGTCAAGAAACAATAGTGCTGGGATGGGGCAGACTCCTGATTCCTCCTCAGGAGATATACTTATATAACAATCTAATACAGATCTCTTCTACAGGAACTAAGGCCCCCACTCAGGTGGAGGATGGCAACTTCAGGCAGAGCACAAGCACATGGACCCCAGACTGGTTGGAACTAGAAGGCTGATGATTGAGATTCCTGGAACACCCTGTTACTTCCCCACCAGAGGAGGGTTATACAACCTGCAACCCTTCCCCCAAATTTTGCCTATAAAAACTCTTTCCCCCAAACCATTGGGGGTTCAGGCTTTTTAGAACATGAGCTGCCCATTCTCCTTGCTTGGTCCTTGCAATAAACCTTTCTCTGCTCCAAATTCCAACTTTTCAGTTTGTTTGGCCTTACTGTACATCAGGCACACGAACTTGTGTTTGTCAACAATTTATTTTACATACTTGAGATTATAGCAAATACTTTTTAAAAGTGCTTGTCTAATTCTGTTTGGTAGGTGTGAGATATAAGATTGATGAATTTGTAACCTCATAGGGTCTTCCTTTAGCCTTTTTTCATGTGGAATTTTGTTCATGGTGGAACACTTTTGGACTAAAGATTCTCAGTTTTTCCATGAAAATTTAAAACATCAATAGTGGGTGATATCTATTTCAATCTATTTATCTTCATTTATTTTTCAAAGCAAATTAGAAAAGTATCAATATTAACCAATATTTTATGTAGAATTCCCAATCTGCTTATTTCCAGAAAGAAGCAGAAGTAATGAATTAGTATTTACTGAGCATCTACTGTGGGTCGGATGTGCTCTAGGCACCTTGTATGTAAATTCTGTTTAATTCTCATGGCATTTAAGTCATTATGTAGGTATTTCTATCTCTCATAAGGCATCTGACTCTGCAAAGTGGTTGCTTTGCTACAAAGTAACTGAGCTTGATTCAAACCTCAAGTCGTTTTGACTCTGGAGCCCAAGTTACTTCTCACACCATACTGCCTCTATACATTGTCTCCACAGTTTATGAGTAAGGAAACCATGATGCTATAGACCTCAGTACAATCTGAAGAATTAAACCAGGCCATCAGCTATTCAGTATCATCCTGCCAGTTCTCATGAACCCACAAGCATTGAAGGATGTCACCTGTTCAAATATTTATAGAATCTCTCTTGTTAGATTTGAACTAGTTCATAAAACATTCCTCAAAATCTTTTTATCATTTGCTTCTTCCTCCATACCCCTTTCCCTTCTGCTCCAGTCTATCCTTAAAAAGTAGATACCTAAGAGAAAGTTTTATCATCTCAACCACCATTGACATCCAGAGCCAACAACAGGATATTTCTAAAACCCTCCAGAATCATGTGTGCATTTATAAAAATAAACAAAAAGAAACATTGTCCCTAACGTATTTGTTAATGACGTTTCACAATGCCTACTCTGAAAAACTGCAGGATTAAAAATAAGCAAATGTTCCAAGTTAAATAAAAAACGTAAAAATTAAAAAATATGTTTTAATCAGTTGAAAATACTTTTTAATAGGAAATTAAAACATGTCTTTGTTTCCCAATCCTTGTTGGTGAAATTTGGAAAACTAAAGAACTAGCTACTAAGCATCTAGTAAATGTGTTTTTACAAATGAGTTTGTAATCATTGATATTTAGAATGGGAAGGAATATAAGTATGAATTACTCCAATTACTGCTTTTACTAGGACAATTAAGTTATTTGTCAAAGGTCACATATATTATGTGGTGTTCGTAATGTGGTTAAATTTGATGATATGATATTCATACTTCATACAAATAAAAAATCATTTAGTTGAAAAGAACACAAAATATTGTTACTGTCATTTTTATGTTGCATAAAGTTTTTATTGAAATATAGCAAATATAGAGAAAAATGTACTGTTAACCAAAATTTTAGAAATGGAGATCTGATTGAAATAAGAAGGTGTTTTTTTGGGTTTTTTTAGGACTGCAATCCAGGAGACACAGATTCAAGAATCACTTGAATTGCATTTCACCAGACGACAAAATGTGGGAGGCTTATAAAGGCAAAATACCACAAGGTTACAGTTAGTTATATGAGTTGTTTATCAAGAATTATAATTGGAGCTGGCAAGAAGTAAGAGTGCTTGTTAACTAAGGATTGGTTGGGGTCCAAAATGGTTGCATAGTTACAAGGCAGGGCCTTGCGATCATATTGTTGCAGCTGGCAGAACTTGTTCTGAATACAGCTAATGGTGTACTTGGGTCTGGTATAGTTCAAATAAAGTTCAGGCTCTCAGTAGAGCAGAGACATTTGTTTCTAAGACCAGAACCTCAATGGCCACCCAACTCCATTTGGTATGCCTGAAGTGTGATTACTCTATCATAATTTTAATTTGTCATCAGTATAAATCACAACTGTATTACTCAATTAATTTTCATAAAGCATGCCCACAAAGTCAGTAACCCCAAAGATTCATTTGCTACCCAGTCAGTGACAACTATTCTGACTCTAACAGCAAAACTTAGTTTTATATTTGGAGAATACAGAGAGGAATATAATTAAGTTCTAGTTAACTATTATCCCAGATTTGTCAAATATCGATATTTTTCCTTACTGAAATACTTTAAAATATTTTAAAGTTTATCTTTTCAATTTTTATATAGTAACTCACTTTTTGCTATCTAGTTCTATGAGTTTCAATATATTCATAGAACCTTATCCATAGTGAAGATACAGAACATTTCCATCACCCCCAAAATTCCCTCAGTTTGCTCTCCCTTTGTACACAACACTTTCTCTCAAGCTTAACCCCTAAAAACAACTGATCTATCCTGCTTCCTTAGAATTTGCCTTTTCTAAAATGTTAAATCAATAAAATTGCACAGCATGTACCCTTTTAAACCAGGCTTTTTCCATTTGCATAATACATCCCTGTGGAAGCATGTATTAGTAGTTGATTTTTATTGATGAATAGCATTTCACTGTATAGATGTAAAACAGCTTGTTTACCCATTCACCAACTGTAGGACATTTAAGTTTTTTCTAGATTTTGGAGATTATGAGTAAAGTTCCTATTAATATTCATATAAAATATGTGCAAATATAAGTTTTCATTACTCTTGAGCACGGATCACTGGGTTAAATGATAAACATATACTTAATGTTATTTTAAAAACTGCTGAAATGTTTTCTAAAGAGACTGTACCATTTTGCATTCCCACAGCCAAAGATAAGAGTTTAGTTGCTCGGCATCCTTGCCAACACATTATTATTTGTTTTCAATTTTAGATATTTTAATAGATGTTCAATGGTATCTTTTGTTTTCAATTTGCTTTTAATTAATAGCCAATGATGTTGAGCATCTTGTCATGTGCTTAATATGCTGATAAAGTATTATTTTACTCCAAGTTTGATGAGTATAATTTTTTCTTCTCATGAATGGATGCTATATCTTTTCACATGCTTTCTCTGAATCTGTTGAGATGATTATGTGTTTTTTTTCGGTTTTAGTACATTCACATAGTGAATTACATTGCTTGATTTTTTTAAAAAACATCTTTATTGGAGTATAATTGCTTTACAATGGTGTGTTGGTTTCTGCTTTATAGCAAAGTGAATCAGTTATACGCATACATATGTCTCTAAATCTCTTCCCTCTTGTGTCTCCCTCCCTCCCACCCTCCCTATTCCACCCCTTTAGGTAGTCACAAACCATGGAGCTGATCTCCCTGTGCTATGCAGCTGCTTCACACTAGGTATCAATTTTACATTTGGTAGTGTATATATGTCCATGCCACTCTCTCACTTTATCCCAGCTTACCATTCCCCCTCACCATATCCTGAAGTCCATTCTATAGTAGGTCTGTGTCTTTATACCCGTTTTTCCCCTACGTTCTTCATGACCTTTTTTTTTTTAAATTCCATATACATGTGTTAGCATACAGTATTTGTTTTTCTCTTTCTGACTTACTTCACTCTGTATGACAGACTCTAGGTCCATCCACCTCACTACAAATAACTCAATTTCATTTCTTTATATGGCTGAGTAATATTCCACTGTATATGTGTGCCACATCATCTTTATCCATTCATCTGTTGATGGACACTGAGGTTGCTTCCATGTCCTGGCTATATATGTGTGTGGGTTTATCTCTCAGCTTTCTATCCCGTTGCATTGATCTATATTTCTGTTTTTGTGCCAGTACCATACTGTCTTGATTACTGTAGATTTATAGTATAGTCTGAAGTCAGGGAGCCTGAGTCCTCCAGCTCCATTTATCTTTCTCAAGATTGCTTTGGCTATTCGAGGTCTTTTGTGTTTCCACACAAATTGTGAAATTTTTTGCTCTCATTCTGTGAAAAATATCAGTGGTAGTTTGATAGGATTGCATTGAATCTGTAGATTGCTTTGGGTAGTAGAGTGATTTTCAAAATGTTGATTCTTCCAATCCAAGAACATGATATATCTATGCATCTATTTGTATCATCTTTAATTTCTTTCATCAGTGTCTTATAATTTTCTGCATACAGATATTTTGTCTCCTTAGGAAAGTTTATTCCTAGATATTTTTTTCTTTTTGTTGCATTGGTAAATGGTAGTGTTTTCTTAATTTCACCTTCAGATTTTTCTTCATTAGTGTATAGGAATGTAAGAGAGTTCTGTGCATTATTTTGTATCCTGCTACTTTACCAAATTCATTGATTAGCTCTAGTAGTTTTCTGGTGGCATCTTTGGGATTCTCTATGTATAGTTTCATGTCTCTGCAAACAGTGACAGCTTTACTTCTTCTTTTCCGATTTGGATTCCTTTAATTTCTTTTTCTTCTCTGATCATTGCTTGATTTTTGAATGTTGAAATAATTTCACATATTGGCATTAATTCTACTTGTTTGTGATATTGCATTGTGTATTTTTTCTGGATATGATTTTTTAGTATTTTATTTGGATTTTTTCATGTGTATTCATGAAGGATATATATCTTCATTGTCATTTAATTGCAGTGTCTTTTTGGTTTTGGTATCAGGAAGATGTTGCTCTCATTAAAGGAACTGAGAAGTTTCTCTTCTGTTTTATTATTTTCTAGAAGATATTGGGTATAATTGACACTAACTCTTCCCTAAATATTTGGTAGAAGTCACCAGTGAAACCATCTGAGCCTGGGAGTTACATTGTTGGGCAATTATTAGATATGAGTTTGTTTTCAAAATCTATTTTGGAAGTTTGTGTCTTTCAACAAATTGATCCATTTCTCCTAAGTTGTTGCCTTTATGAGCATAAATTGTTCATTAGTGTTCGCTTACTATCCTGCTAATATCTGTAGTGATTGTAGTGATATCGCTTCTTTCATTCTTAATATCGATAATTTGCATATTCTATTTCTTTTGGTCAGTTTGGTAAAAGATTTGTCAATTCTGTTGATCTTTTCAATAAACACCTTTTGATTGCATTGGTTTCCTCTATCACTTTTGTGTTTTTAATTTTACTTACATTTTTTCTTATCTTTATTATTTCCTCCTTTTGCTTGCTTAGATTTATTTTGCTCTCCTCTTTCTAGTTCATTAAGATAGAAAGAGATTTATTTACTTGAGAATTTGTAAAGTAAGCATTTATTCCTATACATTTCCTTTAAAAATTGCTTTAGTTGCATCTCCCAATTTTTATATGTTGTACTCTTACTTTTCTTCAGTTTAAAATATTTTCTAATTTCCCTTAAGACTTCTTCTGAATAATTTATTTAGAAGTGTGGTGTTTAATTTCCAAATATATGTGGATTTTCCAGAGGCCTTTCTGCTACTTATTTCCACTTCAATGACATTATCAGTTAAGACACATTTTGTATGATTTCAATTATTTAAAGTATTAAAAATTTTTTATGGCCCAGAATATGGTTTGCCTTGGTTCCATGTGTCCTGTACTCTGGACAGAAAGAGGGTTTTCTCTCCTGTTTTATATTGACTGTGCTAGCTGCACAGTTTCTCTACTTGGATAGAGAAATAATAATGTATTTCTGATGTTTTGACATCTGGGGCCTTGCTGACCATGGAGAAGCTGCTAGTCAACTTTTAGAGATAATAGACAATTCTCCTTCTGGAGCCCACACCCTCTCTCCTCCCACCTCTCCTATTAGGCTCTTATACTCTGGGCCACTATTCTCCTGCTTTAATCACTCCTGAACCAGTTACTAGACAGCTGAAGACAGCTCTTCCACCCCAGAACCTGCTGGAATTATTCAACCTAGTCCATCCTAGGCCTGGTTAGTTTGTCTTACCTGTTTCTTCTCACAGAAACCACCACAAATGCTCTTGCCCATGTTTCTCCCTGTCCATCGCTGCTTTCTGACCAATCCTGGTGCTTCACCATGTGGCCTCTGAATGGTGCCACATGCTTCCTCCTTTTTGGAACTGTGAGTAACAAACTATCCTTTCAATGGCAGCTGCCTTCTGTTCTGTTGGCCTCACTAGAGCTGAATAATTATAAAACCTATATTTTAAAATATTGGGTCATCCTCACGCCAAAACTGGGAAAAAATATCAGGAAACTCTTCCTTGCACTGACTGTTCTTCATTTTTTTACTTCCCTCCCCAGATGTGTTTTTATTCATTCTGCTATTATTTAATTTTTAGAGCCCTCAGGTAGTTGCTGTTTGTATTCTATCCATATATTTTAGTCATAAGCAGTGGGGAAGATAAGCTGAAGTGGGTTTATTCTACCTTGTCAGGTAAAAGAAATCACATAGCTTAGTTTTATTTGTTTTTGAAATTTCTATAAAAGGAAACACACAGCATGTACTCTTTCTTTTGAAATTTCTTTCACCAAACATCATGTTTGTGAGATTCATTTGTGTGTTCCATATATCAATGATTTATTCACTCTTATTGCAATAGAATTCTATCATATAAATATATCACAATTTATTTTTCCAGGATGTTTACCAGAAATGAAAATCTCTACAAGTCTCAGATTGAAGATTAACAATAAGCCCTAAGTAGGATAAATAAAACATTTACTCCTAGTCATAATTGTAACTGAAACTTCTGAATATCAAAGAAAAAGAGAAAATATTAAAATTAATCAGAGTCAAAAGACAGCTATTTACAAGATAACACCAACGATACTTCTTATCTGCAACTATAAATGGCAGGAGACAAAGGGAGGGTGTCCTCAAAGAGTTGAAGGAAAACCTTTATTGATCTGAATTCTATCTGGGCTAAACTTTCATCTATAGAGAAATAAGAAGAAAGATAGTTTAAGGCAAACAAATGCTGAAGCTGTTTACCATTCACAGACCTTTGCCAAAAGAATGACTACTAGATATACTTCAGGAAGAAGGAAATTAAATTCCATGAAATAATGGTGGTGGGGGGGGAAATGTTAAACATATTCAGTCATCCTTGACTGAATAAAGATAAAAGCAATGATGATTTACTTGGAAGGGTTTAGTTATCGGTTGAACAAAAATAATAATATAATATGGGTTAGTGTTCTACATTTATTTTAATTATTTGAGCAGTAGAAAGATATCAAGTTTAGATTTGTCAAGGAGGTATTATAAAGTTTTAAAACTAACCACTAAAAGAATGGAAATAAAACCACTAGCATCCAAAAAAAAAAAAAAAAACAGAATAGAAGAAAGAAAACTGAATTAAACCAATGGAAGGAAGGTATGCAAAATAAAAGGTAAAAAAATGCTTAATTGAAAACACTACATGTTAAAAAGTCAGTCTAAATATATTCACAATGAAGTCAAACAAATTATACTCTTCTATATATCTAGAGAGAGAGTGCCTCTTAAAGAAAATCTAGCTGTAAGTTGCTTACAAGTGTTTGGCTACAGTGCTCCATATTGATGCTGGATAAAATACTGGATAGTCTTAATGAATATAACCAGTTTTTTGAGCCATAGGGTATTACCATGAAAGGTTTTTCCCCAATATTATTTTTAATCAAGCTCTGTTGATACTTTTTTCCCTGCTCCTTAACAACATCCAAATTCTATATAGAATATACTCAATTAGATGCATTTATTAAATGTCTAGCCCAGTATGGTTTAAAACCTCTATCTAATATCCAACTTAATTTCATACCCCTCCAACTCAGGAAGGGGGCGCTCTATTCTCCTTTGGTCCTGTCCAGCAGTCTAGGCCTTCTCCCAGTGAGGTCTGCTTGTCCAGAGATTGCCTTGGTGATGTTATAATTTCTGCTTTCTCCTTTTACCTTTGGACTCCCTTTACCTATGGGAGCCTTTTCACGGAGTTTAGGGGTCACTGAGGACCTCTTCTGAAGTGGAGCTTTCCATTTTTTACTCTACTGTTTTCATTATCAATCTATTTTTATTGGCTGTTGTAGCAAAACTTATGACTTCAAGCATCTCCAGGCAAGAAGTATGTCCTAAAATTACAGGAGACATGTAAAACTCCTCCAAGAACTCTCCCATCATGCTCTACTCTGCTCAGTGGAGTACTCACATGAGCTTTCATCAAGCATGCAGCTGGTTAGTAAAATGCTTCTCCCATTCTTGAGATACCCCCATTTCTCAGAGTGATTATCTTAAACAACTCAGCCTCAAGGGTATTACATTAGATATGTCTCTTGGCCCAGGGTGTATTACTCATATGTTCACTTATTTCATTGTTCACTGTGCCTGCTGTGCTCCCTGTGCAAGGTGCTGGTTGCTTTAGATGTGAAGATGAGTGAGCCATGGTCTTTTCCTTCAAGTAGCTTGTCCTCTAGCAAATATCCTAGAAAAACTAGTTTGTGGGTTAAATCTGTGAGTAGATATTTCACAAAGACCACAGTACCTTTGAAATATGTCAGTTTGCTTTAATGTCCAGATCTTTTCATTTTTCTCAACTTAAGTTGACAACTTAAGTTAATGAGAAATGAAAACCTACTAAGCTACTGGATAGGACACTGGATTATATGTGAGTTGTTTTCTAATCCAGTAATACAGTGGGCTGTATTCCTTAAGTCAGTCTAGGCAATATTATGGTAGCAAATTCCAAAATTGTAATGGCTTTTCTGAACAAAAAGGTTATTTATTGTACAGGAAAATGTTGGTTGGCATCATAAACACTCAAGATACACTACCCTCCATGTGGTTATTCAGCAGTCTAGACTGCTGTGATCTTGTTACTGTATCATCTCAACATAAAGCCTCCACAATGACTGAGGCAAGGGAGGAGTAGAGTTGAAGAATTACTGTATCAGGGATTCATTGTTTGAGGTTTGTGGAATAGGGAACTTTCAAAGGAATGAGTCCTTACATATTTATGGAAAGATATGGAAGGAGCTGGAGAAGTAAGTGTCTGAAAAATAGACTTGGAAAATCAGAGGGAAAAAAACCCCAAATAGTCCACGTTATGCATTGGCATGTGTGGACAAGTTGGAGCTTTCAACTGAATGTTGCAAGCCAGGGGTATCTAGTTCCCAGAGTATGGCTGCAAAGAGTTGCTGGTGGAGAAGCATGCAGGATCCTGCTGCCTCTGTACCTGGTGGTGGACCTGGGTTTGCCATCGCTCTTAGCAGTCAGGAAGAAGAGATGGACATGATGGGTGAAGAGTAAGGGCAAGCTGGAAGCTACTGGCCCTTCTTCTTTACCACTTAATCACAAAGACCCTTAAATGGCAATTCACTTCTGGCTTCTAAACCTTTGTGTGAATTTCTCTTTGGGCCAACTCTAACTCAGAATCATACAGGGATGGGAATTCTTCAAAACATAGTTTCAGCTTAGTTAAATGAACATAGTCAACATAAGCCATTATTCTCTCTCTCTCTTTTTTTTTCCCCTTAGGTCTAAGTATTATTAAAGCAGTTTCCAGCCCTGAGCTTTACTAATTGCAACATTCAGCAGCCTTTGGAGTCTAGTTCCAACTATATTTTCTTTGGTGGGTAGAGAGCAGGCAAGAGAAATTATAAAATGGAAGAATACAGAAATCTTGCAAATTAGAAAACTAATAGAGCATTTCAGTACAAAATCTTGTGGCACATTTGATGTTATGTGGAGTGGAACTATGAACATTTAGGGAAAGTATATTTTTACTGCATCTTAGAAATGTAAAGGTTAGCCATTTTATAATGATGGTATGAGTCATTCTGGACATTATGAAGACTGCAATATATTTGCCAATGCATGATTCTTCCATTTATGACTGTTATGCAATAGCAATAACAGGCAGTCAACACAAAGGAATTGCAGTTATTCACCTTCCAGATGAAAGGAAGAAAGAATTAAAGTTCTCTTTTTATTAAAAAATAAAAATGAAAAAAGACTATCATCAAGGCAAAGAAAACTTTCACAAATCTGTTGAGCTAGCCCAAATTTATGTAACAACAAATTAGTATAGGACCTTATCCAATTGAAATTAAAATTAAACATAATTACAACATAACTTGGATGTTTCCCCTGAGAATTACTCTTTTGATATATAAACATACTAAAGATAAGGCAACATAAATGGAGGGTTTTTGCTGAATTTTTTCAAATCCCCTCAGATCTAGGTGAGTAGATCAACATTAGTGAGCTGATCTTTGAGATATTTTCTAGGAGACCTGGACTGGAAGTCAGAGGTTTTGGAACTTAGTCCTGACTCTGACCAGTTGTGTGATCTTGGATAAGTCTCTTAACCTCTCTGAAGATTGGTTTTCTCACCAGCAAAATTAGCTATTTTGATAATATATCTTCTAAAGAAGTATGTCCAATGGAGATATGTGAGACACATATGTTATTTTAAATTTTCTAGTAGTTACATTTAAAAACGTAAAAAGATGAACTAAATTAATAATATATTTTATTTAACCATATATATCCAAAATAACATCATTTCAACATATAATCAACACACAAAATTAGTGATAGTATATTTCACATTTTTTGCTCTGCAATCTGGTGTGTATATTACACTTACAGTGCAACTAATTTTGGAAGCTAAATTTCATCGGAAAAACTTGATCTGTATTTAGATAAAACAGAAGTATAGCTGAAAAAGTAGATTCATATGTTGAAGTTGTTCCAAACATACTTAATTTTTTCTAATAACTAAAGCAACTGTCAGTTTTAAATTTTCAATTCAATTCAATTCCATTACAACTTAAATTTAAAACCCATTTCCTCAGTTACATTAGCCACATTTCAACTACTCAGTGTCCTTATGGAGCTTCCGACTACTCTATTGGACAGTGTAGTTCTAAAATCTCTGCTACCTCTCCTTTTACCTCTGTGAAGCTCTTCCGGAATGTTTTTTAAAAAAAATCGACTGGATTCTCTGTAATTTCAGGAATGTACTGAATATGAAGGGAGACATAATTCCTTGTGCCACCTTCCTCCACCGAGGTACTGTTTCTTATGGATAAAGTTCATAAATTCTCTTGTTTTTCTTGCCTGCTGATGGAAACATTTTCAGTTTGGTGAGCTTCGTGAAAATTATTAAATAAGGAAAAACAGAAAAACCCTTTCCATTCTGTCTTTGACAGATACTTTAAGGAATAGTTACTTCTCTTACTACTTTAGTATGAAATTTATTAAATGCATACAAATATATTCATGGTGGTGTTGCATGAAAAGGCAAAGGAGAAACATAAATATCTACCAATCAGAGAAAGATATGTAAAATGCAGTATCTACACGTGTTGCGTTATCATACATAAGTCAAAAGCAATCAATTCAATTTCCATAAATGAATTAGGATCCAACGGTATGTGCAGAAACATGAAATCATATGAAAGACTTAGGAGGAAGAATTAAAAGCAGGATACAATTTTAAAATGTATATGCCAAACAATGTTGTGGGTTGTTTAAGGAGACACACACACACACATACACACATACTTATATAGAAGATAGTTTGGAATAATTTGATGCAGGAAAATGGCTGCTTACAGGAACAGGGGCTGGATTGGACTGGGGATTGGGGACACAAACAACATGCCTACAAAGCAAAAAAATATGAGATTGTGCTACATAACAAGAAAGAGGATCATATCAGTATCTTTCTAATTCTGTGCATTTATCAGCTTTATATAATTTAAAATATATGAAGGGCTTGGCTAGCTCAGTTGGTAGAGCACAAGACTCAAAATGTATGACAAAAACCCTATAATGGGAAAGTTATATATTTGAAATCCCTCAGGAGTTTATACTCTAGCTAGGGAGAGACAGACGTACACAAAAAGTTATGATTCTGTGTGCTAATTGAAAACTATGACATAGTTTACAAATGTCTCTTTAATGGAGCTTTGGAAAAAATAGAAGATAAATATATTATATATAAAATATATAATATATAATATGTATATAATATATATTATATACATATTATATTTATATAAATATATAAATATCTTTCTAATATTTTAAATAACACATTTAGCTAGCATAATGACCATATTATTGTCCTACACATAATTATTAATAACAAGAAAAAATGAGAGGGAGAAACCCAACATTTTGTGAAGATCTATTATGTGCCAACCAGACTGTGTACTAGTTATTTTATGGACTAGTATCATATTTATCATATTTTTCTTTTCAGTGACCTCATAATAATAAGGCAAATATTATTATTCCCATTTTGTGCATGAGACAGCTAGAGCCTGGGGAGGTTGAGAAATGTGCTCGGTGTCATCAGCCTGTTTGGGAGCCATGACAATACATAAGTGTCACTCTGGAACCTGTGTCTTCCCAGACGCACTACAATAACTCCACAATAAAATTAATGTCTATGCTTCTGAACAAGAAATGATAGGAAGTCCATTCCTTTTAACAGCAGTTAAATATGGTATAGAAAATTCTGATCAAAGGAAAATTAGGACTACCATAGAACCACTGCCCTTTTCTCCAACCCAAAACGTTTCAAGGATGCTTCCTTAATTCTCAGCACACCTGCCCCTTCCTCCACTTCAGCCTCAAGGTCAGCCACTTCATTAGTCCAGTTCTTGGTCCCTTTCTGCCTTGATTATTGATTTATCTTTCTGATTGATTTCCCTCCTTAAAATGGCCACCCCCTTTATTCATGTTTAAAAGTGTTGCTAGAGTGATCCACGTGAAATGCATAAAGCACCACGTCCTTCCTCTGCTTAAATCATCTCAGAGGTTTTCCTTCAGAACAAAATTCAAGCTATGTAAATTAAAAGAAAGGCTCCTCAACACATAAATTTCCTTCTACTTCTATTTTCTCTCCTGAGAATTGTTATTTCGATCTTTTCTGTCTCATAATTCAACTTTTGCTCTGCAAGGTATATTTGAGTAACACCTCCCCAGGAAGCCTCCTCTGCCCTGACCCGGTAGGACAGATGGTGAGTCCTTTTCCTCTGTGCTTTCCATCTTTTTGTGCATGCTTTTATCACACTGTGTTGTAATTGTTTTATTCACTGGTCCATCTCTCCCATTGTCTAAATTTTTATGTTTTTCATTGTCATTCTCAGAAATTAGCACAGTGCCTGATTAAGAGCTCAGTAAATGTTTCTTGAATGGTGAAATTAATTTAATGGAATGTAATCTAAATATAAACTGAGTTTCCCCCACCTGTATTTGTCAAGGTTCTTTCTCTCAGGTCCATCACCCTCATTACCTTTCCTCCCAACATACATGTGACTTCAGGAAGAGAAGAGAGTTGTTTTTCATCATATGACTCTTACTTTCTCCTTCTCTCCTTTGCTCCGTCTTTTATAGGATTGTGATGGTGGTTTTCAGGGCAGGGGTAGGAAAGAGAGATTGGGATTCTGGTTGGTGATGTCAGTGCTATTTGTGTTGTCTGTTCGGAATTCCTAACGAAAGAGCAACTCTTAGTTATTTTTATAATATAGAATGCTTAACATATCATTTTCTTCAACTGGGTGCAGTGGGGAAAATTCCATTCTATATGCTATTATGCTGCAGTCCTATATACAGCTATAGTCTCTGTTCTCAAATGGGAGCTTACCCACTTTGCTTGAAGTACCATTCCCAGGGATTGTGGTTTCTAAATTTGTTCTCCAATACTGGAGTCTACCCAGGATTATCCTTGCCTCCTAATCTGCGCAAGATTTTTTGATATGCTACAAACTATAAACCAAATGGAACTTTAACATTCTCAATACACTGTAATAAAATATTATAGGATGAGTAAAGAGTAGAGGCAGAACTAGTTATACACTAGAACAAGTTAAGAAACACAGGTAGATGTTACAGTTTTCATTTCTCTCACTAGTTATTTCTACCACTAGGTATGCTGATTTATTTATGACTTCCTTCATTACAGTACTCAGTCATTTTCCCTTAGCTTTAGGCTAGGATCTTGATTGATTAAGGTTCTTTGTCTTGTGAGGGGATCCAGTTTTTCATTCCCAAGGAATTTATGCCCTTAGTGCTTCTTATTGAATAAAATTACAACCGTCTTTGGTAAAATTTTTCACTAATCAAAACAGTGGAAGAGGTGTGCAGGGAACCCAAGTTTCCCCCTTATGCTTTCCTGCTCTATCCTTGAAGGTCAGGTTTAATTGCCTCAGCCAGTACAATTTATGCCAGTTCTCTTAATCATACATTGGACATGGCCAGATTTCAAGTCAGTGAAACCAAAACAAAATAAATTATCTTGTAGGAATGGTTCTTCCCTTGGCTTCTTAAATCTCCATAATAAAAGAAACAACCTCAACATAATAAATGCCATATATAAAAATTTTACAGCTAACATACTTAAAGGGGAAATACTAAAAGATTTTCTCTAAGGTCAAGAATAAGACAGGGATGCCCACTTTCACCACTTCTGTTCAAAATGCACTGGAAGTCCTACCAAAAGCAACCAGGCAAGAAAAAATATAAACTAAAAGGCATTCAAATTGGAAAGGAAGAAGTGAAATTATCTCTGTTCACAGGTAAGAAATCTTATATGTAGAAAATCTTGAAGATTCCACACACACACCAAAAACATTACAACTGTTAAACAAATTCAACAAAGTGGCAGAATACAAAATCAACATGAAAAAATCAGTTAAATTTCTATACACTAGCAGTGAATAATCAGAAAAGGAAATTAAGAAAATAATTCCATTTACAATAGCATAAAATAGATAAAATACTTAGGAATAAACTTAACCAAGGAGGCAAAAAATTTGTACACTGAAAAGTAGAAAATATTGCTGAAAGAAATTAAAGATGACAACAATAAACAGAAAGACATTTTGTATTCATGGAGTGAAAGAAATAATATTAAGATGACAATAGTACTCAAAGCAATCTTCAGATTCAATGTAATCCCTATCAAACTACTAAGAATGTTTTTGCAGAAACAAAAAAATCCATCTTAAAATTCTATGGAAGCTTAAGGAACCCCAAAGAGCAAAGACAGTCTTGAAAAAAGGGAACTAATTTGAAGATTTCACACCACCTGATTTTGAAAGTTACTACAAAACTACAGTAATTAAAGCAGTAATTAAAGTTACTACAAAACTACAGTAATTAAAGCAGTGTGATACTGGCATAAAGGCAGAAATATAGACCAATAGAGTAGAATGAAGAACCCAGATATAAATCTTCACACATATGACCTTTGATAAGGATATCAAAACCATTCAATAGGGAAAGGACAGCCTCTTCTTCAACAAATGTTGTAGAGAAAGCTGGCTATTCACATGAAAATAAACAGAGTTGGATCCTTTCCTTATACTGTATTGAAAGTCAACTGAAAATGGATCAAAGGCCTAAATATAAGAGTTAAAACTACAAAACTCTCTGAAGAAAACATAAGGCAAATCTTCATGATCATGGATTTGGCAATGATTCCTTGGATAAGATGAGAGAAGCACAGGCAACAAAAGAAAAAAATAGGTAAATTAGGCTACATCAAAAAGGACATTATCAAGAGTGAAAAAGCAACCCACAGAATGAGAGAAAATATTTGCAAATCATATGTCTGATAAGGGATTGATATCTAGAATATATAAAGAACTCTTAGGTCTCAACATTTCTCCAAGGAAAATATATAAATGGCCAATATGCACATGAACAAACTTAACATCACTAATCATTAGGGAAATATAAATTAGAACCAAAATGAAATATAATTTTATACACATTAAGGTCACTGTTATTAAAAAAAAAAAACACAAACCCAAAACAGAAATAGCAATTGTAGGAGAAGATGTAGGTTAGGAAAAATTGGACCATTATACACTCATGGTGGGAATGTAAAATGGTGCAGCTGCTGTGGAAAACAGTGTGGTGGTTCCTCAAACTTTAAAAAATAGAATTGCCAAATGATGCAGCAATTCCACTTCTGGGTATAAACCCAAAATAAATGAAAGCAGACCCTCAAAGAGATATTTGTACACCCATGCTCATAGCAGCATTATTCTAGGTAACTAAAAGGTAGAAGCAACCCACATGTTCATCGACAGATGAATGGATAAACAAAATACGGTATATACATACTATGAAATACTATTGTCTTAAAAAGAAAGAAAATTCTGACCCATGGTACAACGTGAACGAAACTTGAAGAATGGACAAATCCTATATGATTCTACTTTTATGAGGTACCTAGAATAGTCAAATTCATAGAAACAGAAAGTAGAACGGTGATTGCCAGAGACTGAGGGGAAGAGAAAGTGAGGAGTTATTGTTTAATGGGCATAGAGTTTCAGCTTAGGAAAATAAAGCCCCGGAGAGGGATGGTGGTGACAGTTACACAATGTAAATGTATTCATGCCACTGAACTCTATGCTTAAAAATGGCTAAAATGCTGAATTTTATGCTATGTATATTTTACTACAATAAAAAATAAAACAAAACGACTTCTGTAACAGAAGAGTTCAGAGTCTTAGGGATATGAAACCATTAAGTGTAACTATGAACATGTTATAGATTGATGGATTCTAACTAATAGTAGTAGACACTATATCCTGCAATTGAGCACCCAGTTCTAAAGAATTTTGACTTTCAGTATTCTGCAGCTTGGTCTTCAATTATTATTTTCCTTGTTATCTAAAGTTAGTGTTTTTAGATAATGGGGGAATAAAATAAGATCAGGGAATCCCACTGACACTTTCTCATTGCTTTACTTCTTTCAATGCGAAATTTATGAGTGGTAATATTAAGATGCATAAAGCTAATACTAAGACATGGTGGTCCTGTTGCAGAATTACAAATGGAGAATGCTAATTAAAATCAGATTCGTTAAAGGGTGTATGCTGGAAATGACAAATTGCTGCCCAGTCTTCATCTAAAGACTGCTTGAGTTAATCTGCTTTACACCAGCAGCTGACACATCTGCTGAAGGCAGATGCCACCTTGGGAACCTGGAATTGGTGGCTGCAGTTAACAAATTCAACTCCCAGCCGAGGCAGCAGACTGCATAGCTTATCTCTAAGCTTGGTGGAACATGTGTTGAAAATCCCTGAAAAAACAGACAGACCCCTGAAGTAGGAGTCATCAGTATTTCAAGCACGGCTCTGCTACTGGGACCATCAGGAAATCACTCACTCCCTTTGAGTTGAATTTCCTCATCTGTAAATCAAGGTTGTTTTTGCCCATCCTTTTCATTTCTAAAAGCCCATGATCGACTACTGATCCACCCCCATATATTAGGAATCTTAAAGTGGTTCATGGAATAATAGTAGTGAGGCAACCAGGCTGATCCATAGATTTTTGTGGGACTAGGAATAAATCCATCCAAAATATTTTAAACTCTTTAAGAGAAAGATACACTTGGTATATATATAGAAACATTAAACTATAAAACCAATGAATGCTGATGATGACTCTGCTTTGATTTAGGGGCTTGAATACATGTATAAAAGCAGGTTTTATTTACATTATTCTCTGTACTTGATTGTCTTATTACATATAAATAATGCTCTCTTCCTTTTTGATGCAATGATTGAACAGACCTCATAGAGGAGAATGAGAATTTATTCTTCCCTTTTGTCCAAATGGGTTCGAGGATGCTGACACATCTCTCTCCAGCTAATGCTCTCTTTGATCCTTTTCCATAAAAGACTTCCCACTACCTAATCATCTTCAGGGTCTCCTGATTGTTCAGTTTGGTCTTTCACTCAATGCCTTGCATTCAGTTCTCACTTTGGTACCTGCCCATATTTGTGGTCAAATCCCACCCATGCCCACATTCAAATAGCACTTTCAGGAAAGCCAGACTGGTTCACTCTATCTCCACGTGCCACAGTGGGGAGGTAGGAAGGATCTCTAAGCACTTTGTTTACTGGACCTTTCTTCTCTTTTTGGGGATGGCTACAGAACAAAAGCGTTTCTCTTTGTTCATTCTCTTTGTTTTAGGGGTACACTTTCTATAATACTACCAAAGTCTATATCAACAGCAGAAATAGTAGCACAATGAAAACTTTTTTTCTTTCTGTGCATATAATTCCAAATAATGGTGAATGACATCACTGGAATCATATCCAGCAAAATTTGCAATCATAAGACCTGACTTCAAGTGCATTGGCTTTGCTATTTATTAATTCCAAGCCCTTGGGGAAGTATTTAGCCTCTGTTAAATACCTTGATTCTGTGGCTTCCTTGGTGGGGTAGTGATTAAGAATCTGCGTGCCAATGCAGGGGGCACGGGTTTGGTCCCTGGCCTGGGAAGATCCCACATGCCGCGGAACAACCAAGCCCGTGCACCACAACTACTGCAGCCCACGTGCTGTGCTCCGCAATAAGAGAAGCCACTGCAATGAGAAGCCCGTGCACCGCAACGAGAACTCAACGCCGCCAAAAAAAAAAAAGAAAAGACTTAGATTCCGTTTCTTCATCTTTTAATGGAGAATTAACTGATAATGACTAGAAAGAATCTATTAAAAATTTCTAGCATGGTGTCTGGACCTGGATACGCATCCAACAGATATTAATGGAAATCATCCTCCTTTGAGCTTATATTTCACAAATTGTTTATCTTTTCCTTACAAAATTATTTTTTTAACATCTTTATTGGAGTATAATTGCTTTACAATGTTGTGTTAGTTTCTGCTGTATAACAAAGTGAATCAGCTATATGTATACATATATCTGCGTATCCCGTCCCTCTTGTGTCTCCCTCTCACCCTCCCTATCCCAGCCCTCTAGGTGGTCACAAACCATCAAACTGATCTGCCTGTGCTATGCGGCTGCTTCCCACTAGCTACTTTACATTTGGTAGTGTATATATGTCAATGCCACTCTCTCACTTCATCCCAGCTTACCTTTTCACCTCCCCATGTCCTCAAGTCCATTCTCCATGTCTGTCTTTATTCCTGTCCTGCCCCTAGATTCATCAGAACCACTTTTTTTTTTTTTTTAGATTCCACATATATGTGTTAGCAAACGGTATTTGTTTTTCTCTTTCTGACTTACTTCACTCTGTATGACAGACTCTAGGTCCATCTACCTCACTACAAATATTTCAAATTTGTTTCTTTTTACGGCTAAGTAATATTCCATTGTATATTTGTGTCACATCTTCTTTATCTATTCATCTGTCGATGGACACTTAGGTTGCTTCCATGTCCTGGCTATTGTAAATAGTGCTGCAATGAACATTGTGACAAAGTTATGTTAATAGATAGGCTGCTTCGAAGCCTGGTATTTATTATAATTGCTGCATAGGTGGGTAAATTGTTCTTTGCAAAAACTTAAAATCCCACTTCCTATCATAGTCATTATTTTGTACAGCTAGTATGAAAATTTTCTAACAAATGACAATAACTTTTTTTTTCCTTTTTTTTTTTTTAAACATCTTTATTGGGGTATAATTGCTTTACAATGGTGTGTTAGTTTCTGCTTTATAACAAAGTGAATCAGCTATACATATACATATGTTCCCATATGTCTTCCCTCTTGCGTCTCCCTCCCTCCCACTCTCCCCATCCCACCCCTCCAGGCTGTCACAAAGCACCGAGCTAATATCCCTGTGCCTTGCGGCTGCTTCCCCCTAGCTATCTACCTTACTACGTTTGTTAGTGTGTATATGTACATGACTCTCTTTCGCCCTGTCAAAACTCACCCTTCCCCCTCCCCATATCCTCAAGTCCGTTCTCCAGTAGGTCTGCGTCTTTATTCCTGTCTTACCTCTAGGTTCTTCATGACATTTTTTTCCCTTAAATTCCATATATATGTGTTAGCATACGGTATTTGTCTTTTTCTTTCTGACTTACTTCACTCTGTATGACAGACAATAACTAATTGTGGACTGTTCTTTGTGGATATTAACCTTTTTATTGTAAAAAAAAATCTTGATTCTATTCTCTCCCTTTTTTTAGTTCACTGCAGATTATGTCTGGAAGCTGAATTTCATTAAATTAATGTTTTCACCCATGGACCATCCAAAACAATCTATATACCAGGGCCACACCCTGGGAAATTCTGATTCAGTGCCAGCTGATGTTTAGTAATACATAATTTGGAAATACTCCAGAAGCTATTATGATGTACATTTCTGATTAATAAGAGCTGAATTAAATCAGTGCAGGAGAGCGTGGGCTATTACAAAGCTCAGCAGGTTTCTCAGTATCATTCTTGAGTTTTGGATTCTTGTGCATAGTTCCATAAAGATGAGAATAGAATTTTAATTGAGTTTATATTTCCATGGGAACAAGAAAACCAGTGCTCCTTCATGTTCCCAGTTATATCTATGAAAATGTATCCTATTGTTCACTCCAAACTGCTGCAATGCAGTGCACGCTACTGAAATGAATTTTCTGCTTTAAGTTACCCATAATAGAATACAGCTTGCGGGTTTGTAATTGTATCTGTGCGAGGTTTTCCATCTCCTTGGATTATCCTCACAGACAAAGAATTTTAGAGCTGATGTCCACCACTCTGATTTTGCAAATAAAGTAATTGAAACCTATAGTGAATAATGATTTTGCCTAAGGTAACACAGCTAGGTGACGTTTTTATCTGTTTTGGGTATACCACATGTAACTAACTCCTATTTTTCTTGCAGGGTGGAGGAACAAATACATTTTATAAAAAGGGAAATTGTCAAAGTACAACAGAACTGTCAGCAAACTTCAAAGAATCCAAGATATTTATTATACTCCACAGGTCATAATACTTTTCTGATTCCTTTCTTTTTCTACCAATTTTCTAATTAAAATAAAACCTACTGGCAATTTGTAAAGTGTAAAGCATAATGTAATACTGTTCTGTTTTTCTCTAGTCATAAAGAAGAACAACATCTTGTCAATCACCCTTCAATCACAACAGAGTAGTAGACAGAGAAACTTGGATTTTTTATTATTTTGTTTCTAACCAGTATGTTAAATTTGTAAAACACACGTTAAATAATAATGGGATACTTGGTTTTAGAATCCAATTTATTTTTATATAGTTTTTCATAGACATTCTCACAAGATGCTTGTTGGAGAGTGAGTTGTGAACAAAACAGATATAAGATGTTAATATCTTCTTTTCCTTTAGTTTTTTCCCTCTTTATGTAATATTGAGTATATTCAAAAAAAGTTTATACCTGCTACCTACTATAAAAAATAATAAGACAAACACCCGTCAAACCACTGCCAGCTTAAAAAGTAGAAAATTACCATTATCTTTGAAATTTCTTATTTGTCCTACACTTACTCTATTATCTCTCCATTGGAAATAACAAATATACTGAATTTGGGGTTTATCATTCCTTTGTTTTTTTAATAGTTCTATTATATACAAGCGGACCTTGAGATATTGTGGGTTCAGTTCCAGACCAACCACAGTAAAATGACCATTGCAATAAAATGAGTCACATGAATTTTTTGGTTTCCCAGGGCATATAAAGGTTATGTATACACTAAGCTGTAGTCTATTAACTGTACAATAGCATTATTTCTAAAAATATACAAACCTTAATTTAAGAATACTTTATTGCCAGGAAATGCTAACCATTATCTGAGTCTTTAGTGAGTCATAATCTTTTTATTGGTGGAGGGTCTCGCCTTGATGATGATGGTTGCTGAGTGATCCGGGTGGTGTTGCTGAAGGTCAGGGTAGTTGTGACAATTTCTTAAAATAAGACAGCAATGTTGTTGTCTGTTAATGCCTGATAATGTTAATATTTTGACTTCTCATGAATCACGAATGTTCTTAATGGCGTCTAGAATAATGATCCTCTTCAGAAAGTTTTTAATTGACTTTGGCCAGATCCAACAGAGGAATCACTATCTATGGCAGCTATAGCCTTGCAAAATATATTTCTTAAATAATACGACTTGAAAGTCAAAATTACTCCTTGGTCCATGGGCTGCAGAATGGAGGTTGTGTTAGCAGGTATGAAAACAGTATTAATCTCATTGTTCATCTCCATCAGACCTCTTGGGTGACCAGGAGCATTGTCAACGAGCAGTACTGTTTTGAAAGGAATTTTTTTTTTTTCTGAGCAATAGTTTTCAAGAGTGAGCTTAAAATATTCTGTAAACCATGTTGTAAACAGAAGTGCTATCATCCAGGCTTTGTTGCTCCATTTATAGAGCACAGGTAGAGTAAATTTAACATAATTCTTAAGGGCTCTAAGATTTTTCATATATGGTAAATGAGCATTGGCTTCAACCTAAAGTCAGCAGCCTCATTAGCCCCTAATAAGGGAGTCAGTGTGTTCTTTGACACTTTGAAACCAAGCATTGACTTCTCCTCTCTAGCTATGAAAGTTTTAGGTGACGTCTTTTTCCAATATAAGGCTGTTTAATCTACATTGAAAATCTGTTGTTTAGTGTAGCTACCTTCATTCATTATCTTAGCTAGATATTTTGGGTAACGTGCTGCTGCTGCTACATCAACTTGCTGCTTCACATTGCACTTTTATATTATGAAGATAACTTCTTCCTTAAACCTCATGAAGCATCCTCTCTTAGCTTCAAACTTTTCTTCTGCTGCTTCCTCACCTCTCTCATTCTTCACAGAATGAATGCCCTCCTTAAGGGCAGATATTAGGTCTTACAAGTCTTAGTATTTATTTTATAATTCTTTACACTCATAATTTGCAGAGTTCATGGCACTTGTAAGGGTATAAACATATATCAGTTATCAGGTTATCTACAAATGAGAGTTTGCTATATACTGTGTATAAGTTAAAATTTTCTGGTAGAATTTTACAGAATGAATGCCCTCCTTAAGGACAGATATTAGGTCTTACAAGTCTTAGTATTTATTTTATAATTCTTTACACTCATAATTTGCAGAGTTCATGGCACTTGTAAGGGTATAAACATATATCAGTTATCAGGTTATCTACAAATGAGAGTTTGCTATATACTGTGTATAAGTTAAAATTTTCTGGTAGAATTTTAACTAGATAATCAAGAAAAGAAATCAAGGTTAAAATATATCAGTGTATAAGGGAATAAACTATAAAGTTGCAACAAATAACCTAGTGCAACAAGTAACACATTCCTTCAAATTAAATCTTCCTTGAATTAATGTCATCTTACAATTATGGGAGACCAAAACAATTTTTTCCAAAAATTAGACACTTGGGGACTTCCCTGGTGGTCTAGTGGTTAAGAATCCACCTTCTAATGCAGGGAATGTGGGTTCAATCTCTGGTCGGGGAGCTAAGATCCCACATGCCACAGGGACAACTAATCCTGTGAGCTGCAACTACTGAACCATGTGCTCTGGAGCCCATGCACCACAACTAGAGAGCCTGTGCACTGCAACTACTCTGTCTGTGCACTCTGGAACCTGTGCACCACAATTAGAGAGCCCACACGCCACAACTACTGAGCCCAGACACTCTGGAATCCATGTGCTGTAACTACTGAGCCCTACTGAGCCCACGCACCACAACTAGAGAGAAGCCTGCATGCCACAACTAGAGAAGCCCATGTGCCACAACTACTGAGCCCACATGCTCTAGAGCCTGTGCGCCACAACTAGACAGCCCGTGTGCCACAACTACTGAGTCAGCGTGCTGCAACTACTGAGCCCACGATCTGACACCTGCACACCACTAGTAGAGAGCCCATGCACCACAACTACTGAACCCATGCGCTCTGGAGCCCGTGTGCCACAACTAGAGAGAAACCCATGCACTACAGCTAGAGAAACCTGCGTGCTGCAATGAAGATCCCGCAATGAAGACCCGATGCAACCAAATAAATAAATATATTTTTTTAAAAAATGAGAGACATGTTTTGATGTGATAAATTATGAGGGTCGGAGCTGAATCACATTTATCCAATTCTGTAAACATATTGAAATAGTCCAACCAATGGTGTTCAGAATATTAAACTGTGGCATAAAAAAAATTGTTGCTTATCCAAAGTTATTGAGCATGATGATTGCAAAATCAAAGAAAGTTGTCTCCTGACAGTCAGTACAGAACTAATCCTGAGAACTCACTTCTTCTATGAGGTTTTTACAAATGGAAAATAAGGTGAAAGGAGAGAAAAGAAAGGAGAAGCGAATGGAGAAAGTTTTCTCTTTGTTTTTTGTTTTGGTTTGTTTTTAACTAGTGGAGGTCTAGAACTCTCAGGGCAAAATTAATGACTCACATTTTCTCCATTTTATCACAATGGATGATAATTTCATATGTATGCATGATTTTTTTTCAATCTGTTCCATAACTGCAGTGTTTACTTCAGCTGTGTCTTCTGAAAGTGAAAAAATTTAAATAAAGCAGTAGTTTAAAAAGGCATATTTCATTCAATTCATTTAAAAGCATTCCTTTGATTCTACAGATTGGGTGTTGCTGTTCAAAAGGAGAGAAAAACACTGGAACCTTAAGGGATGTTCATTCAAGAGCAGACAGTAGCTGATTTATCTTATCTCCCAAATGATATGGCTGTTTCCACATGACACCAAATAAACTTTCGAAAAAGGGAGAAAAATCAGTCAATTACTTTTTTCTTTATAAATGAGATAAATCAAACAGTGCATTTTTGTTTACTGAAAGATTTATTTTCAGTTGAGTTGTGTGATCAGTTAGTCAGAGTGTAGCAAAATTTCAAATTCTTACTAATGTATTTTGCTTCTGTGAAATTACAAATTTCTTCTCTTGTGAAGCTTTTCAATAGATGACAGTTTAATCTGTGACAAATCTGTGGCAAAGCAATCTGAAAATAATACTAAGATGGTGCCTGCACATCAGAGTTTGCATAGTTATACAAATTGGATATTTCAAAATTTATTATGCTGGCAACAACTCCATGGATCCATCTCATTTATCTATTTGTTTATTTATATCTTTAAGGCATAGCTCAGTACTCGGCACATAGTAAGTGTTTAATCTGTTCTTGTTGATAGTAGAGACTTTTTAAAAATATTCAATTTTATATCATGAATATTACACCTTAAGGAAATAACTTCTGGAATATTGTATTGTGAGACAGTTTATCAGCTGAAGACATAAGTAGGATTTTGGTAAAGAAAGTTACTCTTACAAGGATTCTAATTAACATAGAAATTATATATAAATGAATCCAATATTCTTCATTGAAGAAACTGATAGGAAAATTAATATGAGTATTAAATAAAATATTCTTTCTGATTTAAATAAAATAATCTTTGCCAGATGGAGGGCAGAAGTGAGATGGAGCTGAGAAGAGTGTACTATGTATTCTAAATAAAATTATCTATATTGAAGTATTTTTTTCTGGTGCTTTTAGAGTTGTGAATAAGGAGCTCTGAAAAATGAACAGTTAAACATAGGAAGCCCAAATGGATTAAAAACAAAACAAAACAAAACAAAAAACAGGATACAATTATATGCTTCCTACAAAAGACTCACTTCAGCTTTAAGGACACACATAGACTGAAAGTGAAGGAATGGGAAAAGATATTCCATGCAAATAGAAACCAAAAGAAAGCAAGAATAGCTATACTTACATCAGACAAAATGGACTTTAAGCCAAACTATAACAAGCGACAATGAAGATCAATATATTATGATAAAAGAGTCAATTCATCAGAAGGATATAACATTTGTAAATATTCATAAACCCAACATAGGAGCACCTAAATATCAATATATAAAGCAAATATTAACATTTGAAGGGAGAAATAGGTAGCAATACAACAATAACAGGGGATATTTTAAAATTAATTTTTATTGGAATATAGTTGATTTACAATATTGTAATAGCTTCTGCTATTCAGCAAAGTGAATCAGTTATATATATATATATATATATATATTTATTTATTTATATATTAGGATTTGTTTTCATTAGCTTAAAGAAACAAATTAGTTTGTATACACTGAGTCGACAACAAAGTGATAAATTGCTGAAATATTCTGTGTTCAAACTAAAATTTCAGAACTTTAATAAAAATCTTTAAAATTATTTATAAACCTACAAATTGCTCATATGTGCTTATTTTCTAGAGAATTTTTCCTAGAAAATTCTAGGAAAATTTTAGAAAATTTTCTAAAATTTTCTAGAGAATTTTTCCTCTAAAAACAAGTATCTGAGTTAATTATTAAAATTGTTTTGTTCTTTTAGGTGAGAATTAAGTAACTGATACTCTAAGTAAGAAAAATGTTTCAGTAGATTTAACTTAGTTAAATATATTATTTTCTATACATTAATTTTGAATAATTAGTGTCTGATTACTTAAGTTATAGTTTTAAGTTTTAGAGGGTGAATAAACCTCTCTTAAAAGGTATATTTGTAAATTAAAAAATCTTAAAGGAAGCAAATATAATACTCAACATTCTAATCATTATGAGGATTGCCTTTCTGGGTTTCTACTCACCCCACCTCCCAGGAAAAAGCAAACCACTATAGGAAATCATGAAATCACAAAGGAAAAGAGAAAGAGAGGGAGAAAGGAAAAATGGAATTACAAAGCAACCAGAAAATAATTTTTAAAATGGCAATAGTAAGTCCATACCTATCCATTAATAGCTTGAAATGTAAACAGACTGAATTCTGCAATCAAAAGACATAGGAAGCCCAAATGGATTAAAAACAAAACAAAACAAAACAAAAAACAGGATACAATTATATGCTTCCTACAAAAGACTCACTTCAGCTTTAAGGACACACATAGACTGAAAGTGAAGGAATGGGAAAAGATATTCCATGCAAATAGAAACCAAAAGAAAGCAAGAATAGCTATACTTACATCAGACAAAATGGACTTTAAGCCAAACTATAACAAGCGACAATGAAGATCAATATATTATGATAAAAGAGTCAATTCATCAGAAGGATATAACATTTGTAAATATTCATAAACCCAACATAGGAGCACCTAAATATCAATATATAAAGCAAATATTAACATTTGAAGGGAGAAATAGGTAGCAATACAACAATAACAGGGGATATTTTAAAATTAATTTTTATTGGAATATAGTTGATTTACAATATTGTAATAGCTTCTGCAGTATCCCTCCCCATCCCCTTACCCCAACCTGCACATAACCATGTTTGTTTTTCTACATATGTGACTCTACTTCTGTTTTGTTAATAAGTTCACTTGAATCATTTCTTTAGATTCCACATATAAGTGATATCATATGATATCTGTCTTTCTCTGTCTGACTTACTTTATTTAGTATGATAATTTCCAGGTCCGTCCATGTTGCCACAAATGGCATTATTTCATTCTCTTTAATGGCTGAGTAATATTCCATTGTATATATGTTAATACATCTCCTTTATCCTTTCATCTGTAGATGGACATTTAGGTTGCTTCTTTGTCTTGGCTATTGTAAATTGTGCTGCAATGAACTTAAGGGTGCATGTATCTTTTTGAATTATGGTTTTCTCCATACATATGCCCAGGAGTGGAATTTTTGGATCATATGGTAGCTGTATGTTCAGTATTTTAAGGAACCTCCACACTGTTCTCCATAGTGTCTGTATCAATTTATATTCCCACCAACTGTGTAGGAGGGTTCCCTTTTCTCCACACCCTTTCCAGCATTTATTGTTTGCAGATTTTTTAATGATGGCCATCCTGACTGTTTTGAGGTGATGCCTTATTGTAGTTTAGATTTGCATTTCTCTAATAATTAGTAATGTCACACTTCTTTTCATGTGCCTCCTGGCCATCTGTATGTCTTCTTTAGAGAAATGTCTATTTAGATCTTCTGCTCATTTTTGGATTGGGTTGTTATGTTTTGTTTATTAACATTGAGCTACATGAGCTGTTTGTATATTTTGGAGATTAATCTCTTGTCAGTCGCTTCATTTACAAATATTTTCTCCCATTCTGTGGGTTGTCTTTTCATGTTGTTTATGGCTACCTTTGCTGTGCAAAAGATTTTAAATTTCATTAGGTTCCATTTGTTTATTTTTGTTTTTATTTTCATTACTCTAAGAGGTGGATCAAAAAAGACCTTGCTGCGATTTATGTCAGAGAGTGTTCTGCCTATGTTTTCCTCTAAGAGTTTTATGGTATCTGGTATTACATTTAGATCTTTAATCCATTTTGAGTTTATTTTTTTGTAAGGAGTAGGGAGTGTTCTAATTTCTTTCTTTTATATGTAGCTGTCCAATTTTCCTAGCACAACTTATTGAAGAGGCTGTCTTTTATCCATTGTATATTCTTGTCTCCTTTGTCAGAGATTAGGTGACCATAGGTGGGTGGATTTATTTCTGGACTTTCTATTCTGTTACATTGATCTGTATTTCTGTTTTTGTGCCAGTATCATACTGTTTTGATGACTGTAGCTTTGTAGTATAGTCTGAAGTTGGGGAGTCTGATTCCTCTAGCTCCATTTTTCTGTTTCAAGATTGCTTTGGCTATTTGGGGTCTTTTGTGTTTCCATACAAATTGTAAAATGTTTTGTTTTGTTTTAATTCTGTGAAAAATGAATAGCAGGGGATTTTAATACCCATTTCAACAATGGATAAATCATCCAGACAGAAAATCAATTTTAAAAAGTTCGATTTGAAATACATATTAGACTAGATGGGCCAAAAAGACATATATAGAGTATTCCATCCATTAACAGCAGGATACACATTCTTCTCAAATGTACATGGAAGATTCTCTAGGATAGATCATATGTTAGACCACAGAAAAAGACTTAATACATTTAGAAAAGTTTGAAATCATATCAAGCATTTTTTTCTGACCACAGTGATATGAAACTAGAAATCAGTTATAAGAAGAAAACTAGAAAATTCACAAATAAATGGAAATTAAACAACATGCTACTGAAAAACTAATGGCTCAAATAAAAATCAAAAAATAAATTTAAAAACATTTATCTTGAGACAAATGAAAATGGAAACATACATACCAAAACTTATGGGATGCAACAAAAGCAGTTCTATGAGGGGATTTTACAGTGATAACCACCTACATTAAGAAAAATGAAAGATCTCAAGTAAACAACCAAATTTATATCTGAAGGAACTAGAAAAAGAAGAACAAAGAAACAGAGACTAGGGGCTTCCCTGGTGGTGCGGTGGTTGAGAGACCGCCTGCCGATGCAGGGGACACGGGTTCGTGCCCCGGTCCGGGAAGATCCCACATGCCGCGGAGCGGCTGGGCCCGTGAGCCATGGCCGCTGAGCCTGCGCATCCGGAGCCTGTGCTCCGCAATGGGAGAGGCCGCAACAGTGAGAGGCCCGCGTACTGCCAAAAAAAAAAAAAAAAAGAAACAGAGACTAAAACATTTTATAGAATGATTACTAATAAGGAGATTGAATCAGTAATAAAAACCTTCCAACAAACCAAAATCTACAATCTGATGGCTTCACTGATGAATTCTACCTAAAATTTAAAGAACTATCACTAACCATTCTCAAACTCCCGCAAAAAATAGAAGAGAAGGGAACACTTCCAATCTTATTTTATGTGGTCTTTATTTAAAAAGAGAAAAAAATCATTGAAAACATAACTCAAATAATTAGTTTGATCAACTACACTTGAAAGTGTAGCATTTATTTCATATTCTGGTTGTTTGGTTATCTCACTAGATTTTTCTATTTAAAACTGAAAAAAAAAAAGAAACAAATTGTACAACAAAATATAACTACATTTTAGATCTTATTTTCTTTCATCCCTCTTCCCTGTGTATATATGTATTTATATGGTAAATAATATGTATACTTGTAATTAAATATGTATATAATATGTATATTAAAATTATATACATATAGGTTTTAAAGAATTTTATTGAGATATGATATGACACACAAAATCTGTACATATTTGATGTATACAATTTTATGAGTTTAGATATATGCATATACCCATGAAACATTACCATAATATATGCCATAAACATATACATCACCCCAAAAGTTTCCTCCTGCCTTTTGTATTTATTATTATTATTACATTTTGTGATTAAAAAATCATTTAATGTAAGATCTACCCTCTCAGCAAAATTTTAATTATACAATGCATATTATAAACTATAGGCACTATGCTGTATATTAGATCTTTAAGACTATTCATCTAATATAACTGAAACTTGGTACCCTTTGACTAATATCTCCCCATTTTCACTTTCTCCCAGCCTCTTGCAACCACCATTCTACTCCCTGCTTCTATGAATTTGAATATTTTAGATTTCTCATGTAAGTGGTAATGTGTGGCTACCCATTGCAATCACATGAGGTTTTATTATATTTTTTAAAAAAATCAGTGATGTCTGAATACCACCCCTAGAGATTATGATGTATTTGATCTCAGGAACAAGGTAGACATCAAGTCCTCAGATAGTTCACGTAGATAAAAAGAAAATACCCTTTAGAAAAATACTCAGAGATGCATTTCTTGGCTTAAGAGATTACGAATTTGGTAGCTTGACACTTGTTTTCATATGTTTATGCCTGCTCAAGTTAAGGTAATTATGAGTGATACTTACCAATTCTTATATTTTTTCATATAACATAAAATACATGAAGAAATTACACATTTGCCTTAAACAAGGAGAATATGAGTATATATAAAAATGAGGACAAAGACTAAAATGTGAACTTGAATAAAATGAGAATTGATTTAATGTCTTCAGGTGTACTGAGGAACTCTTCCTCTGGCATGTTTAGAATTATTGTTTAAGTGACGTAGTATTTTTGGCTCTAATAATCTTTAATAGAATAGAAGTGTTCACTTATGACTGATTCAGTTATTGCTGTTTTGCATGGATTCTTACACTTTATTTCAAGATCTACCAAGGTCGACTACTCAGGTATACATTTTCATTAGTGGCTCCCTTAGAGAATGTAGAAGCAATAATCAACGAGATCTCATCATGATTCATCAATATTAGAGATTTTCAATTACTTAAAATGTACACACTGAAAATGTGTGAGCCAAAAGAGAGAACAATGAAATCCTCTTTATCTGATTTTAAAATTCATATAGAAATACAAAGGACCCTAAATAACCCTGAAAAATAACAGATTTGAAAGTCTGACAATTTATTTCAAGACTTATTAAAAAGCTACTACTATAGACAAGAGTAGTATTAACATAAACATAGATAAATAGATCTAGTGAATAGAATTGAGAGTCAAGAAATAGACATATATATAGTTAGTTAGTTAATTAGTTAATTTTTGACAAAGTTACAGAGGGAATTTAATGGAGAAAGAATTGTCTTTTCAACAAATGGTGTTGGAAAACTGAATGTCCATATTAAAAAAAATTAATAAACTTGATCTATACCTCCTTCTCCTTATAAAAATTTACTAAAGTGGTCCATAGACCTAAATATAAAATCGAAGAATATAAAATTTCTACAACAAAACATAAGAAAAAACCTTTATGAATTTGGGTTAGGCAGAGATTTCTTAAATATGACACAAAAATATTAGCCATAAAAGAAAAAGTGATAGATAGCACTTCATCAAAATTAAGAACTTGCTGTTTTACAAAAGATAGTGTTGAGAATGAAAGATAAGACATAAATTAGGAGAACAGATTTGCAAATCACATGCCTAAGAAAGAACTTGTAAACTATATTAAAAACTCACAAAACTCAAAAAGACACAAAAACCTAACACAAAATGGATAAAAGATTTAAATAGACTTTTCTTCAGAGAAGATATGCAAATATCAAATAAATGTATGAAAAAATGCTCAACATTATTAGTCATTAGGGAAATGAAAAATAAAATCACAATAAAATACCAGTATATACCTATTAAGAAATCAAAATTAAAAAGACTGACTATACCAAGTGCAGGCTAGGAAGTGGAGCAACTGGAGCTCTCATACACTGGAGGTGGAAATGTAAAATGATACAGCTACTTAGAAAACCTTGGAGAGATTCATAATGTTATTTATACTCTTACTATAAGGCTCAACAATCTCACTCTTAGGCATTTACACAAGTGAAATGTAATTTTGTGCTCTCACAAAAATCTGTGCACGAATATTTGAAGTGGCTTTATTCATAATTGCTCCAACTGGAAACCACCCAAATGGCCTTCATCTGGAGAATGGATAAACAATTCTGGCACATCCATACAAAGGAATAAAACTGCTACTTAGTAATGTGTGAACTGCTGATACAAAAGACAACATAGATGATTATTAAATGCATTATACTAAGTAAAAGAATCCAAAATCAAAAGGCTACATACTATGATTCCATTCTTTTTTTTTAAAACATCTTTATTGGAGTATAATTGCTTTACAATGTTGTGTTAGTTTCTGCTGTATAACTAAGTGAATCAGCTATATGTATACATATATCCCTGTATCCCATCCCTCTTGTGTCTCCCTCCTACTCTCCCTATCCCACCGCTCTAGATGGTCACAAAGCACTGAGCTGATATCCCTGTGCTATGCAGCTTCTTCCCACTAGCTACTTTACATTTGGTAGTGTATATATGTCAATGCCACTCTCTCACTTCATCCCAGCTTACCTTTCCACCTCCCCGTGTCCTCAAGTCCATTCTCTATGTCTGTGTCTTTATTCCTGTCCTGCCCCTAGGTTCATCAGAACCACTTTTTTTATTATTTTAGATTCCATATATATGTGTTAGCATATGGTATTTGTTTTTCTCTTTCTGACTTAGTTCACTCTGTATGACAGTCTCTAGGTCCATCAACCTCACTATAAATAACTCAATTTCATTCCTTTTTATGACTAATATTCCATTGTATAAATGTGCCACATCTTCTTTATCCCTTAATCTGTCAATGGATACTCTTAGGTTGCTTCCATGTCCTGGCTATTTTAAATAGAGCTGCAATGAACATTGTGGTAAATGACTCTTTTTGAATTATGGTTTTCTCAGGGTATATGCCCAGTAGTAGGATAGCTGGGTCATATGGTAGTTCGATTTTTAGTTTTTTAATGAACCTCCATACTGTTCTCCATAGTGGCTGTATCAATTTATATTCCCACCAACAGTGAAAGAGGGTTCCTTTTCTCCACACCCTCTCCAGCATTTATTGTTAGTAGATTTTTTTGATGATGGCCATTCTGACTGGTGTGAGGTGATACCACAGTGTAGCTTTGATTTGCATTTCTCTGATGAATACTGATGTTGAGCATGCTTTCATGTGTTTGTTGGCAATCTGTATATCTTCTTTGGAGAAATGTCTATTTAGGTCTTCTGCCCATTTTTGGAATAGGTTGTGTGTTTTTTGATATTGAGCTGCATGAGCTGCTTGTAAATTTTGGAGATTAATCCTTTGTCAGTTACTTCATTTGCAAATATTTTCTCCCATCCTGAGGGTTGCCCTTTTGCCCTGTTTATGTTTTCCTTTGCTGTGCAAAAGCTTTTAAGTTTCATTATGCCTCATTTATTTTTTTTTCCATTTCTCTAGGAGGTGGGTCAAAAAAGATCTTGCTGCGATTTATGTCATAGAGGGTTCTGCCTATGTTTTCCTCTAAGAGTTTTATAGTGTCTGGCCTGACATTTAGGTCTTAATCCATTTTGAGTTTATTTTTATATATGGTGTTAGGGAGTGTTCTAATTTCATTCTTTTACATGTAGCTGTCCAGTTTTCCCAGCACCACTTATTGAACAGGCTGTCTTTTCTCCATTGTATGTCATTGCTTCCTTTGTCAAAGATAAGGTGACCATATGTGTGTGGGTTTATCTCTGGGCTTTCTATCCTGTTTCACTGATTTATTTTTCTGTTTTTGTGCCAGTACCATACTGTCTTGATTACTGTACCTTTGTAGTATAGCCTGAAGTCAGGGAGCCTGATTCCTCCACCTCTGTTTTTCTTTCTAATGATTGCATTGGCTATTCGGTATCTTTTGTGTTTCCATACAAATTGTGAAATTTTTTGGTCTAGTTCTGTAAAAATGCCATTGGTAGCTTGACAGGGATTGCACTGAATCTGTAGATTGCTTTGGGTAGTACAGTCATTTTCACAATGTTGATTCTTCCAAGCCAAGATCATGGTATACCTCTCCATCTGTTTGTATCATCTTTAGTTTCTTTCATTAGTGTCTTATAGTTTTCTTCATACAGGTCTTTTATCTCCATACGTAGGTTTCTTCCTAGGTATTTTATTTTTTGTTATTGCAATGGTAAATGGGAGTGTTTCCTTAATTTCTTTTTCAGATTTTTCATTATTAATATATAGGAATGCCAGAGATTTCTGTGCATGAATTTTGTATTGTGCAACTTTACCAAATTTATTAATTAGCTCTAGTAATTTTCTGGTGGCATTATTAGGATTCTCTATGTATAGTATCATGTCATCTGCAAAAAGTGACAGCTTTACTTCTTCTCTGATTCAGATTCCTTTTATTTCTTTTTTGTCTCTGATTACTGTGGCTAAAACTTACAAAGCCATGTTGAATAATAGTGGTGAGAGTGGATAAACTTGTCTTGTCCTTGATCTTAGAGGAAATGGTTTCAATTTTTCACCATTGAGAATGATGTTGGCTGTGGGTTTGTCATATATGGCCTTTATTATGTTGAGGTAAGTTCCCCGCCTGCCTACTTTCTGGAGAGTTTTTATCATAAATGGGTGTTGAATTTTGTCAAAGCTTTTCCTGCATCTATTAAGATGAGCATCTGGTTTTTCTGCTTCCATTTGTTAATATGGTTTATCACATTAATTGATTTGTATATACTGAAGAATCCTTGCACTCCTGGGATAAACCCCACTTGCTCATGTTGTATGATCCTCTTAACGTCCTGTTGGATTATGTTTGCTAGTATTTTGTTGAGGATTTTTGCATCTATGTTCATCAGTGATATTGGCCTGTACATATTTTCTTTGTGACATCTTTGTCTGGTTTTGGTATCATGATGATGGTGGCTTCATAGAATGTGTTTTGGAGTGTTCCTCGCTCTGCTATAATTTGGACTTTGAGAAGGATAGGTGTTAGCTCTTCTCTAAATATTTGAAAGAATTTGCCTGTGAAGCCATCTGGGCTCTTTTTTGTTGGAAGATGTTTAATCACAGTCTCAATTTCAGTGCTTGTGATTGGTCTGTATATTTTCTATTTCTTCCTGGTTCAATCTCAGAAGGTTGTGCTTTTCTAAGAATTTGTCCATTTCTTCCAGGTTGTCCATTTTATTGGCATATAGTTTCTTGTAGTAATCTGTCATTGTCCTTTTTATTTCTGCAGTGTCAGTTGTTACCTCTCTTTTTTCATTTCTAATTATATTGATTTGAGTCTTCTCTCTTTTTTTTTTTTCTTGATGAGTCTGGCTAATGGTTTATCAATTTTGTTTATCTTCTCAAAGAACCAGCTTTTAGTTTTATTGATCTTTGCTATTGTTTCCTTCATTTCTTTTTCATCTATTTCTGATCTGATCTTTATGATCATTCCTTCTGCTAACTTTGGGGATTTTTTCTTCCCCTTTCTCTAATTGCTTTAGGTGTAAGTTTAGGTTGTTTATTTGAGGTGTTTCTTGTTTCTTGAGGTAGGATTGTATTGCTATAAAGTTCTGTCTTAGAATTGCTTTTGCTGTATCCCATAGGTTTGGGGTCATCGTGTTTTCATTGCCATTTGTTTCTAGGTATTTTTTGATTTCCTCTTTGTTTTCATCAGTGACCTATTGTTTATTTAGTAGTGTATTGTTTAGGCTTCATGTGTTTGTATATTTTACAGTTGTTTTCCCCTAGTTCACATCTAGCTTCATAGCATTGTCATCAGAATAGATACTTGGTACAATTTCAATTTTCTTAAATTTACCAAGGCTAGGTTTGTGACACAAGATATGATATATCCTGGAGTATGTTCCACGAGCACTTGAGAAGAAAGTGTATTCTGTTGTTTTTTGGATGGAATATCCTATAAATACCAACTAAGTCCATGTTGTTTAACGTGTCATTTAAAGCTTGTGTTTCCTTATTTATTTTCATTTTGGATGATCTGTCCATTGGTGAAAGTGGGGTGTTAAAATCTCCTACTGTGATTCTCTAACTGTCAATTTCCCCTTTAATGGGTGTTAGCGTTTGCCTTACGTATTGAGGTGTTCTTATGTTGGGTGCATAAATATTTACAGTTGTTTTATCTTCTACTTGGATTGATCCCTTGATCATTATGTAGTGTCCTTCTTTGTCTCTTGTAATAATCTTTATTTTAAAGTCTATTTTGTCTGATATGAGAATTGCTACTCCAGCTTTCTTGTGATTTCCATTTGCGTGGAATACCTTTTGCCATCCTCTCACTTTCAGTCTGTTTGTGTCCCTAGGTCTGAAGTGGGTCTCTTGCAGACAGCATATATATGGGTCTTGTTTTTGTGTCCATTCAGCCAGTCAATGTCTTTGGTTACAGCATTTAATCCATATTCATTTAAGGTAGTTATTGGTACGTATGTTCCTATTACCATTTTCTTAATTGTTTTGGTTTTGTTATTGTAGGTCTTTTCCTTCTCTTGTGTTCCCTACCTAGAGAAGTTCTTTTAGCATTTGTTGTAAAGCTGGTTTGGTGGTACTGAATTCTCTTAGCTTTTGTTTGTCTGTAAAGGTTTTAATTTCTCCGTTGAATCTGATGAGATCTTTGGTGGGTAGAGTAATCTTGGTTGTAGGTTTTTCCCTTTCATCACTTTAAATATGTCCTGCTACTCCCTTCTGGCTTGCAGAGTTTCTGCTGAAAGAACAGCTCTTAAACTTATGGGGATTCCTTTGTATGTTATTTGTTGTTTTACCCTTGTTGCTTTTAAAATGTTTTCTTTGTATTTAATTTTTGATAACTTGATTAATATGTGTCTGGGCATATTTCCCCTTGTATTTATCCTGTATGGGACTCTCTGCGCTCTCTGGACTTGATTATTTCCTTTCCCATATTAAGGAGGCTTTCAAATATAATCTCTTCAAATATTTTCTCAGTCCCTTTCTTTTTCTCTTCTTCTGGGAACCCTATAATTCGAATGCTGGTGTGCTTAATTTTGTCCCAGAGGTCTCTGAGACTGTCCTCAATTCTTTTCATTCATTGTTCTTTATTCTTCTCTGTGGTAGTTATTCTCACTATTTTATCTTCCAGGTCACTTATTCGTTCTTCTGCCTCAGTTATACTGCTATTGGTTCCTTCTAGAGAATTTTGAATTTCATTTATTGTGCTGTTCATCATTGTTTATTTGCTCTTTAGTTCTTCTAGGTCCTTGTTAATTGTTTCTTGCATTTTCTCCATTTTATTTCCAAGATTTGGGGTCATCTTTACTATCATTACTCTGAATTCTTTTTCAGGTAGACTGCCTATTTCTTCTTCATTTGTTTGGTCTGGTGGGTTTTTACCTTGCTCCTTCATCTGTTGTGTGTTTCTTTTTCTTCTCATATTGCTTAACTTACTGTGTTTGCGGTCTCCTTTTCACAGGCTGCAGGTTTGTAGTTCCTGTTGTTTTTGGTGTCTGACTTCAGTGGCTAAGGTTGGTCCAGTTGGTTGTGTAGGCTTCCTGGTGGAGGGGACCCGTGCCTGTGTTCTGCTAGGTGAGGCTGGATCTTGTCTTTCTGGTGGGCAGCTCCACATCCTGTGGTGTGTTTTGGGGTGTCTGTGACCTTATTATGATTTTAGGCAGCCTCTCTGCTAATGGGTTGGGTTGTGCTCTTGTCTTGCTAGTCGTTTGGCATAGGTTGTCCAGCACTGTAGTTTGCTGTCTGCTGAGTGGAGCTGGGTCTTAGCGTTGAGATGGAGATCTCTGGGAGAGCTTTTGCCATTGATAATACGTGGAACTCGGCCCCCCCACCTCAGAGGCACAGGCCTGACACCCCGTCGGCGCACCAAGACCCTGTCAGCCACATGGCTCAGAAGAAAAGGGAGAAAAAAAAAAAAAGAAAAAAGTAATAATAAAATAAACTAAATTTATTAAAATAAAAATATTATTATAAATTAAAAAATAAAAAGTCATAAAAAAAAGAAAGAAAGAAAGAAGAGAGAAACCAAACCAATAAACAAATCCACCAGTGATAACAAGTGCTAAAGAAAAAAGAAAAAAAAAAAACAAACAAAAACGGACACGCAGAACCCTGGGACAAATATTAAAAGACAAAATCACACAAAGAAGCATACACACTCACAAAAACAGAAAAAGGAAAAAAAAATCTAACCATATATATATATAAAGGGAGAGACAAACACATCTACAAATGATAATAAACTCTAAACTAAAATTAACATAAACCCAGAAACAAATTAGATGCAGAAACAAACCCGAAGTCTACAGTTGCTCCTACAGTCCACCTCCTCAATTTGGGATGAATCGTTGTATATTCAGGTATTCCACAGATGCAGGGTACATCAAGGTGATTGTGGAGATTTAATCCGCTGCTCCTGAGGCTGCTGTGGGAGATTTCCCTTTCTCTTGTTTGTTTGCACAGCTCCTGGTTTGGATTTGCCCCCGCCTCTGCGTGTAGGTCGCCTGAGGGCGTCTGTTCTTCCCCCAGACAGCACGATGTTAAAGGAGCAGCTGATGCGGGGGCTCTGGATCACTCAGGCCGGGGGGAGGGAGGAGTACTGATGAGGGGCGAGCCTGCGGCGGCAGAGGCCGGCATGACGTTGCACCAACCTGAGGTGCGCCGTGCGTTCTCCCGGGGAAGTTGTCCCTGGGTCCCTGGATCCCAGGACCCCGGCAGTGGCGGGCTGCAAGGCTCCCAGGAGGGGAAGTGTGGATAGTGACCTGTGCTCGCACACAGGCTTCTTGGTGGCAGGAGCAGCAGCCTTAGCATCTTATGCCCGTCTCTGGGGTCCGAGCTGATAGCTGGGGTCTGCGCTGATAGCTGCGGCTCGCGCCCGTCTCTGAAGCTCCTTTAAGCAGCGCTCTTAATCCCCTCTCCTCACGCACCAGGAAACAAAGAGGCAAGAAAAAGTCTTCGGCAGCTCCAGAATTTTACCCGGACTCCCTCCCGGCTAGCCGTGGCACACTAGCTCCTTTCAGGCTGTGTTCACACCGCCAGCCCCAATCCTCTCCCTGCGGACGGAAGCCCGAGCCTCAGCTCCCACCCCCACCCTCCCCAGCGGGGGAGCAGACAAGCCTCTGGGGCTGGAGAGTGCTGGTTGGCACCGATCCACCGTGCAGAAATCTCTCTGCTTTGCCCTCCTCACCCCTGTTGCTGTGCTCTCCTCCGTGGCTCTGAAGCTTCGCCCCTGCCACACCCCGTCTCCACCAGTGAAGAGGCTTCCTAGTGCATGGAAGCTTTTCCTCCTAAACAGCTCCCTCCCAGATGTGCAGGTCCGGCACTATTTTTTGCCTCTGTTTTTTCTTTTGCTCTACCCAGGTATGTGGGGAGTTTCTTGCATTTTGGGAGGTCTGAGGTCTTCTGCCAGCGTTTAGTAGGTGTTCTGTAGGAGCTGTTCCACATGTAGGTGTATTTCTGATGTATTTGTGGGGAGGAAGGTGGTCTCCACTTCTTACTCCTCCGCCATCTTGAAGACCCAAAGCCTATGATTCCATTCTTAAGACATTCTTTTTTTTTTTTTTTTTTACAACCTCACTTCTGAGTCTCACAAAGCCTTTATTTATTTATTTTAAAATTTTTATTGGAGTATAGTTGATTTACAATGTTGTGTTAACTTCCGGTATACAGCAAAGTGAATCAGTTATATATATACATATACCCACTTTTTTTGTATTATTTTCTCATATAGTTCATTACAAAGCATTGAGTTCCCTGTGCTATACAGTAGGTCCTTTATTATTTTATATATAGTAGCTTGTATATGTCAATCCCTATCTCCCAATTTATTTCTCCCCCTCATCTCCCCCTGGTAACCATGAGGTTATTTCTTATGATATTCTGGAAAAGGCAAAATTTTAGGGAGATAAAACAGATCATTAGTTGTAAGGAACTGGGGGCTATTGGAGGGACTGACTACAAAGTGTTATGAGGTACTTTTTAGAGTGAAGGAACTGGTCTACATTTTGATTGTGATGATGGTTACATGACCATGTGCTTGTCAAAATCTGCAGAATTATATATTACTAAAAAGTGTAAATTTTACTGTATATAAATCATACCTTAACTTTTTTAAGGGTGAAAATAAAGAGCAAACAAAAAACTCTGCATATGATGTCCCGTTGCTTCCCTGATGAGTGTAATTCTGAATATACACGAAAATTACCCCATGTTGACTGTGCTGTTGTTGTATTACAACTCAGCTCTCAGTAACGCCCTGGATAACTGCTCTGTCCAGTGCTGACTCATTTGTACTTGAGCATCTAAGTCCTCCATCCTGGGCCTGACTTGAGATGCTGAGGATAAACTGAAGGGTGTGTGATATTTAATCTATAGAAGTCCAAAGGCCAAAGCAAGGACAAATTATGTTCCTTCACTGTGGGAGTGATTTAGGTCATACCCAAGGAAGAACTTCCTCACAGGTCAGTACTAGGAGATACTAAAAAGGTTGCAGAGGAAACTATTAGCACTTTTTTAGAACTCAAATGAAAGAATATGGGCATCTGGCTCTCGTGAATTTTTTCATATATCACATACTTATGAATACCTCCTTAGCACAAGGCTCAGGCAGGGCCCCAGGCACACAGATACAAAAGCTGAGTGAAGTTCTGTCCTCCATAAAAAGAGGGAAACTAGAGTATACAGTTGTGAAAATAAATCCAGATGCAGGTAGCTCAAATTATTGCTTCGGAACTGCCAGGCCGACACAGCCATCATTCACAGAGATTCATCTCTCCCAACGGAATAAAATGTACTAAGTACTTCTAATTAAGTATACATTCAGGAAGCAAAGATATAGCATGATACCAAACAATAGCGATGCAGGTCTGTGGCATAAAAAGTATTCTAAGAACCAGGCTGACAATGTGATGAGTATTTTGTTCTCTTCATAAGACTGTCTTATTTCTTTTAACTGTCTCTCTAATTAGGGAATTAATACAATCTAGCTGACAGCTACATTACACCATCTACTTTTCTATAAATTATGCATAAAAATTTCACACACTGACTTACAAACACAAGTTTGAGATTAAAATGTTCCGTAATATGCTTGCTATGTTTCATGCAAAGTTAATTTAATGCATTCTCTTAGAAACTTTTTAACATCCTGTTGAAATTACAGTTTACATAAACATAAATCATTTGGTTAAGTCAATTAGTGTGGAGTATAAAGCAAATAAGGGTCCTAAACTGTTTATGGGCATTCTTTTCTGTGTTTACAACTGTAATTCTCAAAGACAAGCTTGAAGAGCCATCACTTCAGGAATCTGGAAATGTTCTGGCATCTGTTGTAAAGAGTGCAGTGTCCATGTTTACAGCAAAGGTGAGAGCTGAATTCTAACAGACCCAAAGCAACCCAGACAATATAGTCTCATTCGACACATACCTCATGGCCGTCAGTGGGAACATTATTGCTATTCTCATCTCAATTTCCTCAGGCTCTTACTCATGCCTTGTAGACACAGAGTGATTTATTGAGCAGTGTTAATGTCCTGAATTTATAGTTAACAAATAGCTATAGAACTCTGGGTTCATGGAATTTTAAGGTAGACAAAGTGGGGAAAGGAGGAAGGGAATTGTCACGTGACATGCTTGTTTCTAAGAAGGTGCTTTGATGTATTGTTTACATTAATTATCACAATAAGACCTAGAAATAGCTATTATATCAGAATAGACATAATATCCTCATGTCATATGTGAGTAATCTGATTTAGCTGCAATATCTATGGTTTTATCTAAAGAATATCTGCAAGAACCAGGAAGCCCTTCTCCCCAATATCCCTCTAACCCTAACCTACTCCCTTAAAGTTCCTGAGCCTCAGTGATTGGCTCCACTGGGTTCAGGAAGTATTCTGCTCTGTTGCCCACTCAGGATATACACATTAGTGTGACCTAGGATGCTTGTAAAAGATGTAAATTCCTGTGCTCTACTTGTGTTTGAAAATTTGGGATTTTGGAATGAGAAATTGGATTTCCCATAATCATAAACTATTCTGTATTTTTCATAACATTTATTCATGTGTTTTTAAATAATGAGTGACCATAATAATATATAATGAATCATTTTAATGTGATATAGTTACCTAGAAATTTCAGTGGTTTTCTGTGAAAAAAATATAACAATAACTGCATGGCTATTTATTATTATTAACCAACATATTGTGTTAAGATTATATATTTCAATAACAGGCAAAAATGTTCTATACTTGATATAGAATTTGGGAATAGGAAATATTAAAGTATGGGAACATTGACATGAAATAAATATCATATAGATGTCATTAAAAATGGAAAGATAATACCACAAATATTAAATGTTTAAAATTATCATTTAATATGAAATTTTAAAACATACAATACATTAATTGCCTTGTCTTATAGTCTTTATGTTTGTTTCTTGACAGATATTCTGAATATAGAAGAGTTTTTTTCATTTTGGCTGAATTGTTAAGAAGGCAACCAAAAATTTCTTCAAGTTGGGAAATAGGGTACCTATGCCTCATGTAAGGTGTTTTTCTCTTTTATCCAGAAAATGCTTTGTCTGCTTGCCCTGATTTTATTTGTTTGTTTCTGAATGAAATCTATATTACTTTCATTAATTTATATTCACCTATAACAAATATTCAAATACTGGAAAATGCCAGGGAATATTATTGAGTAACATTCAAATGACAAAATACCTGGATCTCTTATTAAGATTAATAGCAGTACAGTGAATCACACATCAGAAACAGCTAATTTTGCTTTCCAAACTTGCTTTTTTTTTGAGACACCACTCAAAGAATTTGTTCAAAGTGTCTGTGCAGAAAAACATTAATATTTGTTTTAACTGCAAGAATGACTCACTCTTACCAGCAGACAGGGCCATGAACGCACACTCAAAATAAGGCAAGAGCTCTAAGCAAGACTGGCTGATGGGTGACCTGGACTTTCAGCTCTAAATGTCAGTGTTTCCTATTCTTGCTTATTGAGTCAGTGGATATCTTTGAATTTGGAATCGGGATCGATTCTATGTCCATTGTTAAACTTTAATTCTCGTAGGAGTTAAAATACCTTTTTCTGTGTTCTTGATTCTTTGAATGATTATGCTCTGTATTGGGAAAAACATACACATTCCCTGAGAAACATCAAGGAGAAATTCCCACATGGAAACACAGTGCTTTATATCCGAGATTTCAATAGATTGAGTTTTGAGGTAGTACCTGATAGTCTGCGTTTTAAACAAGCATCTCAGGTGACACTTAGGATCACCAAAGTTTAAGAACTACTGGATTGACTTTTCGTTAAAATACAAAAATCTCTAGGTGGGATAGTACAATAAATTATTATCAATCGCTATCACCTTAGAAAGAATATACAGTTGACCCTTGAATAACATTGTGGTTAGGAGTGCCAAATGCCCCCGCCCCACAGTTGAAAATCTATGTATGACTTTACAGTTGGCCCTTCATATCCAAGATTCCACAACCAAGGATTCAACCAACTGTGGATTTACCCAGCCATGGATTCAACCATTTGTGGATCATGTAGTACTGTAGTCCATATTAACTGGAAAAAAAAAAAAAAACTGTATATAAGTGGACCTGTTCAGTTCAAACTTGTTCACTGGTCAACGGTACTACAAAATATCTCTAGTTTAGGGCATAAAGCTGAAAGATTTTGAAAGAACTGTATTTCTAAAAGAGGTCTGGGGGAGAAAACATTAATTATGAGACCAGGTCTAGGTGAGCATTTCTTTGGGGCACTCTGGCCACCTATGGAGGGAACAAAGAACAATCAGTAAGAGGGAAGAAGTAGAGAAGAACTTTCTTTCTACCTTTATGTGAGGAAGAAAAAACAGTGAATTGCAGAAGATCATTTTAAACTACCTCGCCATTTGCCTAGGCTTTTTTCTACTAAAACTGAGAGGTTGGAGAAAGAAGGAAGTTAAGGGTCTGGGACTGTAATTGCCTGCTGGTATGGGGGGGCAACAAGAGGCCACCCAAGGGAGAGAGCTTTATCAGTCTCGGTAAGCAGATGCCTGGTCCATGTGGAAGAACATCAAGATGTGCTCTTCACCCTGAAAGTTAGGACTCAGAGTTAGGGAGTTCCATTGAAGAAGTGGCTAATTAAAGGTAAGCAAGGTCAGCTTTTCAGGAAAATGGTACTGGAGAATCTGGAGAAAATTGTTGGATTAGCCAAATTCAGTCAGAACAGCATGGTGGTTTGAATGCCAAAGCTCCTTTTAGAAGGTGTTTTGAATCCTCTTTTTCTGCTTCTGTGTACAGATGTTCCCAATAACACCAGGAAATGATTAATTCTGAACAAGGACTAACAATGACAAAATGGATTCTGTTCTGAAAGAGCTGGAAATTTAGCCTTGATGTTCAAAGTGTGGCCCATGGACCAACAGCATCAGCATCACCTGGGAGCTTGTTATACAGGCAGAATCTCAGGTCCCATCCCAGACCTGCTGAATCAGAATCTGCATTGTAACAAGATACCCAGATGATCACATGCTCATTAAGTTTGGGGAAATACCAGAGTAAGGCCGAAGTTCTCAGCTGTAGCATCCTTCAAAATCAGCTGAAAGGTGAATTAAAGCAGATTGCTGGGCCCCATTTCCAGAGTTTCTGATCCAGTTAGTCTCAGTAGGGCCCAAGACATTGCATTTCTTATAAGCTCTCTAGAAGTAGATGCTGATGCTACTGGTCTGGGTGCCAATATTTAGGAACCACTAGTCTAAGTATGCAAACTCCAGTATAGCCCTCCAGTTTCCTCATTTCTTTGTCCTTTTTAAAATTTTTAATTCAAAAAAACCTCTGTGTTTCCATTGCCTGGTTCTCATATTTTATTTCATTTCATACCAGATGTAACTGACTCTTGGTAATATTTCTTTCTGTCAGTTTATAACTGAGATTTGGTTATAACGTTAGGACAAACTTCAGGATGGATGCCCCACCTACGGACTCTTATAAGGAGATCTCACTTGTCCTATGTGATTCTTTAACCACAGAGTTCTATCCCAATTCCATATGGCCCTCTTATGGTCATGAGGCTCATGGACAACCAGGCTATATATTGGAGAGTAGCTAATGGAAACATATTGTAAGAAAATCTCTATCCAAATAATGAAAATGGTGATGAATTTGACTTATTAAATTCTTTCTCTTGGAAATTTAAATTGGCTATATAAGGAGAGAAATTTTTAGGTTGTTGAAAGACAAGTTAAAAGGCATACCTTGCAAATGCAGTCAAGCAGAGTCAAAAGGCAACAGGGGCTCTAAGACAGCTGAATTTATGAAGAAAAGGCTAAGAATAGGGCTTTGAAGACATGGTTCATCTTTACAAACTTCAAACACTGAGATAGAGAGATAATTGTCAGTGATACTTACCTTAAAATTCTATACAAATATGAGCTCTGTTCACTAATAAGGAATTGAATTTAAGAATTGTTCTGTCTGCTCTGATTTTATTGTTGTGTGTGGTTTGACAAATCTCTCTATGGTAGGAATAGATCCTTAAAGTGATAGAATCACCCTGGAGCTTTGATGAACATTCTAGTGGTTACTAGTGCTCTTGGTCAAATATTTATAGTTCTCTACTTTCTGGGCAATAGGTTGGATTGTACTTCCTGGCTCTCTGTTAGTTGAGTGGTAATTAGTCAGGATCTTGGGAGAAAAAAAATGATACAGGAAAACAAAATAATTGAGAAGTTTTTAATAAAAAAAATACTTGGGAGAAATCTTGGGAGGATCTTGAGAGAAAAAAAATGGTACAGGAAAACAGAATAATTGAGAAGTTTTTAATAAAAAAAATACTTCTAGGTTGTGGCAGAATTTACAGAAACCAATAAATGACAATGCAGAACCCTAGGGCTAACAAAAGGAAAGAACTCTTATCCCTAGGCATGAAGGGAGGAAATGGTTTTGTTACCAAACTCAGGTTCAGCTGCTCAAAAATACAATATTGAGAGACAAGTGTTGGGTAAAAGGAAAGATAGCTTTATTGAGGAAGTTGGCAATCCTGGGGAGAAGGTGGACTCATGTCCAAAGCCAACTACCCCCCAAGCAATCTTTTAAAAGGGAGTATCAGTGGTGTATGGGTTGGAGGGTGGGCTACTTGCGGAACAGCATAGTCAGCTCCAACAGTCACCTTGAACTTGGTCATGTGGTAGTCTGATTAGCATCATCTTGAGTGTTTTAAGTACCGTTAATCTTCAGTTCCAGAGTCAGTTTTTTTCCCATTTCCTTAAGGCCAGTTCTTGGAATTGGGTAAGACGGAGCATCTTATGTCCTGGCAACAGTCTGGTCATCATGTAGTTAACTTCTTCTACCTGGTGGGCGGTTTCACTATCTGTAAAACAGCTCAAAAGACATGGCTGAGAATATTATCTATAGCTCTTGAGGGGGAAATAAATTTCCTTGATTTTATTTAATGGCTAAACTATTATTATTTTGTCTTGTTTGACTGCTTTCTTTTGCTTTTGCATTATTTTATTAAATTTATTTTAGACTAAAGCTTTTCTGAAGACAAGAGGCAGGTGGAGGACATGGGAGGGGGTGTCTGTCCTGGGAAAGCAAGGAGAGTCCTGCTCCGTTACAGCATTATGGTTTTCAGAGCCAACAGAGATGACTTCCTGACTGGAAATGGGACCTTCAGTAGAAAAGCACAGTCTACCCACAGTCACCTCAAATGGAGGGACTTGGGGGACAAATAATTCAGCCCATTGTCCTGCCTTCCAATCACTTGTTGGTGCCTCCCAGTGGCTAAACCCAGCTGGAAGACCTAGGAAAACAAAGCAGCTTTTCAGGAGCAGTGTGCAGAGTATGTCTGCAGAGGTAAATTAAGATATTTAGCACAAGTGTAGTAGAGTAGTTGGTTTTCCACAATGGCTTGTGAGCCAAAGTGATTATATATATATATATATATATATCTCACTTCCTTAGCAGAGCATTTAATTGTTGGTGCAAGACCCCTCAGAGTTCAGAGATGTTCCAGATTGTTGCTCCTTTGTCAGTCTGTGGTGTAGAGGAATGAAAACCAGAACAGAGCTTCTAGTTAACTCTTGATAGGCATTTAATATGAATGAGAAATGAATCATTGTGGTCTGAAGCCACTAAAATTGTGGGATTGTCTGTTATGACAACATAATTTATATTGCTAATACAGATGTTACCTATAATTGGCATATTGTTATAACCAAGTGACTAAAATATCTGTCATTATTTTAGGAGACATGCAGTGGAAAGTAAGGGAACCAGTATCTGAAGCTGGAAGAATGGTAATCTGTATTATTTGGTGATAAAATATGTGGTAAAGCTGTAATGTACATTCACCTGCCAGGCAGATAATGTACCAAATGAGCTTGAACTTTAGGGAAAGAAGTTGTAAAACAGAAAAGTGAAAGCATGTGTGGGGTTACTTTTGATATTTGACAGGGAGGGGTGGACAGAGAGAGAGAGAGAACAGAGAGACAGAGGGAGAGAGAGAGACAGAGACAGCATAGTGAGAGGAAACAGAGAGACGAAGAAGAGAGAGAGTAAACTAGAAAAGAATTAGCCAACTTGCAAGCAGGAATTAATGAGAATAGTTTAGAATTTTAGCCACAGAGCCTTGTGAGACACGTCTGATTCTCGTTCAAAATTGGTGAAAGGAAAAACTGAGACAACTTTTTTTTTTTTTATCTTGTAGACAGCATATATAAGGGTCTTGTTTTTGTATCCATTCAGCCAATCTGTGTGAGACAACTTTTGACCAAAAAAAGACAAATTAGAATTTATTCTTGTGGCAAGTTTCAAATTTAAGGTATGGCTGTTACCCCAGTCGTAAAATCTCTGAATTAATTAAAGAACCTCAGTGCAAAGGCCCAAATAAGGTTATAGTATTCAGGAAACCTATTCATTTGAGCAAAATGGCTGAGAGAAAAGAGACTAAGTACGTGACTCTTTGACCAAAATTGGAAAAGATCAAGTGTCTGTAATAAAGGTAGGAGGCAAAAGATAGAGGGTGGAGGTAATAAAATAGCAAAGAAAAATAATAAATCTAAAAAAGTATGACTAGAAAATAGTTGTGCACATGGAGCTGACTTAAACACGTTAAAAGCCTACAAAGTTTTAAACAGAGTTATATTGCCAAGTAAATCATAAGCTTTGACTAAAAATTCTATGACTCTTAGGAATATGATTGTAGTTATTCTGTCCCTGTCCTACCACTGAATATTGGCTGTGATGTTTGCAGATAACCTTTTAGTCCATTGGTCTTCAGATCAAGTGGTGGTAGACACACACTTAATGTAGATATTACTGCACATAACCCTCTAGCAAAAAGGCTAATAAACCACATCCTGAGATGCTGGGTTTGAGCTTGATGCCAAGCCTGGATAGCGTCTTGGATTTGATTCCCTGGGGAGAAGGTATCTCTTTTCTGAAGGAGGAGAAGAGGTATTTTGCGGAGAGCATATTAGACTGTAATATTCATAGTGCTATTCAGCAAACATATATTTATTTATATTCCTTCTAGGCGCTCAATAACTTCTCAGCATTGGAAATCCCGACTCTCTTTTTGGGTGGAGCCATGTAGCTAGTTCTGGCCAGTGAGTTGTTAGGGAGAAATGAAGCATGAAAATTCCTGGCTGGCACACTTAACTACTGACACAAGATCATCCAGAGTTCTTTACATCTGGCCCTGGGACCAGCAATATTCCAGAGAGTGGGTCCTTCAGCCTAGATCCAGAATAAGGGCAATCCAGAACAAAGAATCATCTTGATTCACAGCAGAGATATAAATAAGTGAGAAATTATCCTATATTTTATTTCCCTGAGATTTGAGAGATGCCTCTCCCTGCAGTATAACTTAATTTTTCCTGAGAGATACAAAAATAGGTACTGATTCCTGTGGAGAAGTAAGATTGGGAGTAGAATATCCTTTCTGAAAAAATTACCGTATGTTTAAGGTTGAACAAGAAATTTACAGATTGTGAGTCTTTATAGATTATGTAAATTTCTTTTCAGATTACGACTCAATAGAGTTTTAAACTAAAATTGGCTTTTTCCATTCCCTAGGTGAGTGTGGGGTGGAGGAGGTTATATAATTATGTGAACAAAATTGTTTATAAAATTGACTCTATAAAATGTTTACAGCTGAAATTTTCTTTTACTTCACTTTGATATTTTGAATGAATATATCACTAGGTGAAATGCAGTTGATTTTGATCTGGAATTTCTTTTAAAGATGCTTCCCAATTCAAGATATAGTACAATCTGTATAGATATTTGAATGGGCATCAACACTGAATGAATAGGACTTGGGCTGTTTGTTGATTTCTATTGTAGAATCTCTATCCAAGGGATGTTCTTCCACATAGAGACAAAATAAAAGGGTGTCTCAAGGTTAACACATTCATCCTCCTCAGCTAAAGTACTGATGAAGTAGATTTCTATCTGAAATAAGTGCTCTCTGAAAGCTTTACTGTTGCTTCATCTCTATTCATGAGAACTTTAAGAGACGAATTCTGGAAAGAAGATGTCTTCCTTTATGTTGTCTTCTTTAAGGCTCAAGGACTTTTTGAAATGCAGGACAGAATAAATAGCATTTCAAATACATCATCTGTAGGTGGAGGGTGGCGAGGAAAAAGGGTTTTATTCCATCATGAATTGTCATAGGAGGAAATGAAGCTTGCTAAAACATATCTGCTATGAATGCTATGAAACTATGACAGAAAAGAAAAAAGAGTACTTCCATTTTTCTAGACTTTATCATTGTAATTCTTCTATGAATGCTATTATACTGAGATTCCTGCAGAAATGGCATAATTGGCCAATATATTTGAGGTATAGGTGGCATAATTTATAGAAATTATTGTGCTTAGTACAGTGGAATAATTTAATTGTTGCTTTTCTTTCATTTTCTTCTTTCAGGGTGTCTTATCTCACAGCAATCTCTCTAAAACACGTGCAACCAGGGGAAATGAATATAACATGGCTGGCAATTTCGAAATAAAATTTGTAGGAGATGGATATTGATTTATCCAAAAATTTATTTCTATTAGTGTTTCCTGGGATAACAAGTAAAGGTAATAAAAGTTTTAATATTGTTTGGTAGACACTGGCATGTTTGTAATAGTAAATATGGTAAAATGTTACAAATAATTACTGAGGAACATTAAATATTTGTGAAGGATTATTATTTTGGATTTCAAATAAATAACGTAAAACAAAAGCACTTTTATTCTAACAATAGTGTCTTTCAAGCATTAGGTACTTATGATTTCATAGTTTCACTAAGTAAAATAATAATAGTTTAAAATGAAATAGATCTAAAAAGTTAAATACATCTATATATACTGTACTGAAAGAATATCTATAATATAACCTTAAGTAAAAATTTAAACACAAAGTTCAAACTAATGGATATCGTGTAATCCAATTTTTGTAAAAGTAATGTATATATATATATATATACACATAAGTAGAACTATATACATCTCTATATAACTATATATGACATATGTTTTTATATACAGGGATCAAAGTAGTGGTTATCCAGGTGTGTGTGATCAGATCCTTAACCCTTTTTGTACTTCTCCCTATGGTTTTATTTGTTAATGAAAGCATATATTACCTTTGTAATTTAAAAAAGTAATGAAGAAAATATAAACAACTATAAAACAGAGAGAAGAAGTGGAAAGATCAAGTATGCCCTACAGCATTTGTGTTTGATAAGGTATGCCTGCTTTCTTTTTGTTCTCACTAGGTATAATTAAAATCACTACCTATAATATCAACCCAAGTATAATTTTGTGAATTACAGTTGTTAATTCATTCTCATTATTAAAAATGAATTTACTAAAATTCCATGCATGATTATTTTTTGCTTTCTAAATCATTTAATATTTAAAATAAGTTTAAACATGCCCAGTTATACAGAGAATATATTATCTTTGCCCCCTTTAGCTTTGCTGAATTTTTAAAATTTAACTTAGCTTCTCTGTAAACCACAAACAGTTTTCATTTTTGTCCTTTAGAAGTGCAATTTGTGTTATGAATATTTCGGAAAGTGGTTCAGCTGTTTAAATAGCAATAATGGATTTTCCTCAGCAATTTTGCTTTTTCAAGTTTAATCATGCTCTCAAGCACACTTAATTTGTGGATTAGAGCTTTTGGAACAACACAATCACCAACCCAATTACAGAGTGTTGTAGAAATTATTTTCAAGGCAAAGAACAAGAAGGTCAGCACAAATGTTCCAGGCAGTATCAGTGAAGCAGATGTGAAGGATATGTGATCAATAACCAACAGACTGTTTACAAATTTGTTCATGTATTCTTGAATTCATTTATTTGAAAAATGTTGGTTGAATACCTACTATGCTTGATGCACTGACTGTGCTAGATCTTGGCTTTATATGGGTGAGTCAATGCAGACATATCCCTGCCTCATGGAGCTTTCAAGAATGAATCAAATATAGTAGCTTTCTCACTTGACCCCTATTTAACTGACACCCCTAATTCCCTGATGCTCCCTGTTGCTTTATAAATCCTACTGACTGAGGCACCAGCCATGCTGAACCCTGGCAAAGAATAGGCTGCACACTAATATGCTCACTCCTTGTTGTTCCCACTCATTCAACTGTGCCCTTGTTAACATCAGTTGAGTTTGTTCTTCAACTTGATTATGCCAGTTTTACTTGTTATTTTAATTATGTAATTCAATTAACTATAGCTGGAATAAACATAATACAAATGCAAATAGAAAACCGTCTCTCTGTTCTAATTTCTACTATTATGCCACCCAAGCCTTCCCAAAACATTTCCTCAGTTCCAAGTTTAGGGACTGTGTTTGTCTTTGACCTATTTATTCTAAAATCCATTGTCTTTTCCTCGGGCAGCATCTCTGCTAACAGCAGCACCTCTTTCACGGCTCCCGCTCCTGCTCCTGCTGGAGAGGCCAATGATTCCAACTTATACAATGTGACCCTGTTCTCTGGGATCAGGCTAAACCACATCCTCTAGCCCAGGAATGACGGTGCTTCCTGCTATGTCTTAATTCTGGGTTAATGATCCGATAGGTCTTTACATCAACTATGCATCTGCTTTTCTGTATTAAAATCTCTACATTTTAAATACTTACAAGGGTTCCTGTTTGCCTTAATAGACCCTGACAAGTACAGAGATTAACCACAAATGCTATCAAATTTATGCATGTTCACTGACTTCATCTGCTCTGCTTTCAGGCTATAATCCACTGAATTGATACTTAGTGGCAGCAGTAAGTATATTGGTACTCCAAAATGAGGATTACACTCAATTCAGAGCTTCCACATTAATGGGAATACTACCCAGCGGGAGGACCATGGATTCTTAGGTTAGTGATTCCAGCAGTTGGCACTGATCTGTTGAAACACCAAGCAGATTTGTTCATGGTACTGTGGAAATTAAAAGAGAAGTGATGGTATATTGAAAGATATTGTCTAGGTCTCTTGCTTATGAAATCTGGACAAAGTATTTAATGTATTCGATTTGTCTTCAATAGGTATTTCCTAAGGTCGTAAATGTTCTTTTTAGACTTCAAAAGATGCTTTGGAAATGACTAGTGGGAGAGAAGAACAAAGTAATCTGAAGGAGTAGAATGTCTTGTGCAAGATTAGAACTGTACTAAAGACAAACATGCTTAATCTGTTGGAAGTAGGAAGAGGGATACTAAGAACATGTAGTCTAGGCATCTTCAGCTATCACAAATATTTACAATGGACCTTTGAACAAAACCAGGATTAGGGGCCCTGAGCACAGTGGAAGGTCTGTGTATAGCACCACAGTTGGCCCTCCCTATCATAGGTTTCACAGATTCAACCAACCATGGATCATGTGGTACTGTAGTATGTATTTACTGAAAAAAAATCCATCTATAAATGAACCTGCACAGTTCAAACTCATGTTATTCAAGGGTCAACTTTACTCTATCATGACTAATGAGAAAGAGGTAACGGCCAGGCCATATTTCTTTTTTCCTTTTGCCTTTATTATTTGATTGATACTAGCAATACCAGCAACATTGCTCTGAATATTAAAGGAATGTAGAGGTACTAAAAACTCTTATAATGCTAGTGTACCCAAATCTCTTTTATCATGTTCTCACCACTAAAAAATGATGAATAGATTTAATTTAACATTATGAAAAAGCAGCTTCAGCTTAAAATATTTTTCATTTTGAAGCTATATTTGACCATTAAATGTACACAAATGGAAAGGAGAAAAATCATTCCTAGCACCATACTTAAACACAGCCATTGTTAATAATTTAGTTTTATCTATAAATAGTTCTAATCTTTTTAAACATATAATGCAGATGTCCTTGAGTTTGTAACCACAAATGAGTTTACAACTTCTCTCTTTCTTTAAACTTTTCGTTGAAATATATAAAGTAAAAATGAAAACAAGTGTCCAGGTCAATGAATTTTCACAAATTGAACACAATCTTAACAAGCAGTCCTATCAAAAAAACAAGATATTATAAAAAACCCAGAAGCCCCTTTTACTTGTAGTACCTGCACCCCTTTTCCCTGCAAGGAGAGACACTATTGTAAGTTCTACAGCCTAGATTGTTTTTGCCTTTTATACTTTATGCACATGGAAATACACAGTACGTCTTTCTATGCCTGACAACTTCTACTCAGCATTATGTTTGTTTGGTTTATTTTTATTTTGCAAGTAATTATAAACTGTTCATTCTCATTGCTACATTCATTTGTGTGAATATACAATAATTATTTATCTATTCTATTGTTAATGGAGATCTGGGTATTTGCAGATTTGGGCTATTTTACATGTTTTTATGAAAATTTCAGTACAAATCTTTTAGTGAATATATGCACACATTAATATACTGCCAAATAGTTCCCAAAGTAGTATACCAATTTCCACCTGCACTAAGCAGCATATGAGAGTTTTGGTTTTGACATCCTGTCAACATTTGTTTTTTTCTATTTTGTTTTGTTTTCTTTTAGTTCTTCTGGTGGATGTGTATTGGTATCACACTGTGATTTAAATTTGTACTTCTTTGATGACTAACAGAGGAAAACATACCACTTTTTCATAATTTATATTGGCCATTTAGATACCTTTTTTGTGAATAGTCTATTCAAACCATTTGCCCATTTTTTGAAGTTATCTTTCCTTTTCTTATTGATTCATAGTGCCCCTTACATATTTTAGAAATTAGTTATTTACTAGATTGATATCTAATCCTACTGTGAAGTTTGCCTTTTTATTCTCTTAACAATGTCTTTTGATGAATATACATTTTAATTTTAATATAGTCCAATTTATCAATAAATTCGTAATAGTGATTTTTGTGTCACATCTTTGTCTACTGCAAGGTCATAAAGATGTTCAAATTACTTTTATGCTGAATACTTCAGGTATTTTCTTTCTACATCTATATCCATAATCCATCTGGAACTGATTTTTGTATATGGTGTGATAATTTTTTTGTGCTGTGTGACCCAGGACTCAGCAAACTCCATGGGAAAATCTAGCTGTACTTTTGAAAAATGAGAGGATTAGTGGAATAAGCTGCTGTCTACATGGGCTGAAGTTTGTCCCAAGGGCAAAATTAACATTAATCATCTTCCTTCTCTCCCATCCATTCTATATGACTTTCACTTCTGCCAGCACTTCATTTGTATACGTTGCCTTCATCATTTAGAGTTCTGACCCTCTGGTTATTTTGCTTTTGTCAGGTCACAGATGACACAATGGTCCCTTTCCTATTATCGATGAATGTGGGAACACCAGGAGCAGTCAAGTATGCCTTAGAGTTCCAGATATAGTCCTCCTTACTACTACTATTTAGCAAATTTCAGTTCTTTTTGAAAATTGGAGCCAATTACTCCCATTAGTTTAGTAGCTCTTTTCTTTGACAGCTTGAGGAGCTAAAATGACCAAGTGGAAGTCATAGCTTTAAGTTAGAACATTTACTGTATCCATAATGGAAGCATCAGCCACCTTTCCTACCTCCCACCTACTTCCAGAGTTTCAGAGCTTCTATTCCCACAAAGGCTAAAGTTGTAGGAATAGAAAGCACAAATTCCCCAGCTGAATCCCTGAGAGCAATGGTGAGAGAAGAAACCTCACAGAGGAATTCATTGAGTCTTCCAGTGAATCCATCATTGACATCTACTTATTGAGTACATAGTATGTGCTATATATGGTTCTGGGGATAAGAGGTGGACAGAGTGATTAAATAACTTACTTCAATTGTTATGTTTAATTCATTTTTCACATGACGCTTCCTCACATCCTGGTTTTTGTATCTTTTGGAATGGATGTAATTAACCATTCTATTCCACATTAAAATGCAGTTGTTATGGAAACATTACAGCAAGTGGCAGAGCCATGATTTGAACCCTAACAAGTTGGATTCCACTACACTGTGGGTTATTTATCACAATCTGCTCTCTGGAAGGGCTTTGAGAAGAGTCATTCACAGGATGCCCATGACTGACAACTTTCTAACATCTTTTTCAAACACAACTTTAGGTCAAAAGAATTATAAAAATAGACATTTTGACTGAAGAACTGGGACAAGTTTTTTTCATTATCAATATCAGTTCAAAGCAGCCATTCTTATTATAATATATTCTCTCTTTTGTTTTAACTAACTGAAAGTCAGTTTAAGGCTGAGCTAGAAATTCAATTATCTGGGATTTCACCTCCAAATCAGGACAACCCTCCACAGCTTTGTATACAGTGCCTTGTGGCCTTGCTCCTAGGTGCTTAGATACATAACAGCGGGGAGAGGTCTAAATAAAACAGTAGAGAGGTTTCAGTCCTCTTTTATCAGGGGAAAAAGAAGTAGCAATATGAAAGACTTAATTAAAATATCACAAAGAGATTTTTTTTAAAGCAGATTTTACCATTAGGACATGGCACTAGGATAAGAATAAAGAAGCAGTACAGCTATGACCCTGACAAAGAAAAATCCATATAACCTCAGGTTCAACAAAAGATACCTTTTTAGAGGATGTGATTAGAAGTGATGGGAATGTGTTGTGTATATTCATCCAATTGTCTGGTAACAACTTCAAGGACTCAAGCTGTCTAAATCACTTTTTGGAACAAAGGGTAGGTATAGATAAATGGATCAAATATGCCATGAGGATTAAACAAGAGTTCCTGGCAGGTTTAGTGAAAACATTTAAGTGCCATTTTATTCTCATCCCTTCTTCAATTTAAAAACAGCACAGAATTGCACATGTTAATATGTCACGCTGTGTGCTCTTATATTGGCATTGAGTCTTTGGATACCTTCTGAAAACAAAAATCCCAGAACTCTGCTGTTCCCATGGCAACTGCATTTTAAGAAGGTGAAGTTTCCAGCTTGATAGAGCTGAAAGGCTATTAACATCAGTTCTCAATGATACTGAAACCGGTGTCAGGAGGAGTCAATACAACACAGGAAGCTTAGCTTGACCCAACCCAGCATTCACTTTACTGCTGGAACAAGGTTTAAAAAGCCAATAATGTAAATTATTAAAATGGTAATTATTATTCTGTAATCCAATATCATGTAACATTAACATTGAAAAGATGTAGATTGAAATTCTAATCTAATACCAAACTTGAGGAAGTATTAGAATCAGAACCAAAATCCTTTACCTAAGGAGCTTAATGCATTAGACCTCATAGTGGTTTTATAAAAAGCATAATATGCATGATGAATGCCACCTTCTGTTGTGCTCCAAGATCCACAAAGACTTTTGAATAAAGCTTGACTATGGAAAGAAAAGGAACCAGAAATATTCTCCAAAAGAGAAGTCATTTTCTGGTCCACCATGTATTAGTTGGCTAGGGCTTCTGGAACAAAGCACCACAAACTGGGTGGCTTAAACAACAGATATTTATTTATTTAATTTATTTATTTGGCTGCATTGGGTCTTCGTTGCTGTGTGCAGGCTTTCTCTATTTGTGGAGAGTGGGGGCTACTCTTCATTGTGGTGCGTGGACTTCTCATTGTGGTGGCTTCTCTTGTTATGGAGCACAGGCTCTAGGCACATGGGCTTCAGTAGTTGTGGCATGAGGGCTCAGTAGTTGTGGCTTGTGAGCTCTAGAGTGCAGGCTCAGTAGTTTTGGTGCACGGGGTTAGTTGCTCCGCAGCATGTGGGATCTTCCCAGACCAGGGCTCAAACCAGTGTCCCTTGCCTGGGTAGGCAGACTCTTAACTGAGAGGGACCTGCTGGCCTCAGGGGACCAACACCCACTGAAGGATGCCTCAAACAACAGAAAGTTATTGTTTCACAGTTTGGGAGGCTGGGAAGTTCAAGATCAAGGGGTTAGCAAGGTTGCTTCCTTCTGAGGGCTGTGACAAAGAATCTGTTCCAAGTCTCTCTTGTAGCTTCCAGTGGTTTGCTGGCAATCTCTGGGGTTTCTTGGCTTATAGACATATCACCCTGAACTCTACCTTATGTTCACATGGCACTGTCCCTAAATTTCTCCCTTTTTACAAGGACACCAGTCATTTTGGATCAAGGGCCCATGCTACTCCAGTATGACCTCTTCTTAACTAATTACGTCTGTGATGATGTTATTTTCAAGGCAGGTCACATTCTAAGGTACTGCAGGCTAGGACTTCAACATCTAAATTTGTCAAGCGAATAGTATTTGTTGCCCGTCACCTAGAAGTCTGAACACTTCTGCCCTCTGCATATTGGTATCATAGTGGCCAAGGAAAACATAACGCAGTCAAGCACTGGCTGGAACAAGGCTTTGCCCTTCACAGAGAAGAGACAAAGCAAGATCAGCTTCAAGAGTGGGTGTTGGTCCCCTGAGGCCAGCAGGTCCCTCCCAGCAGCTGGCACAGAGCAACTGTGTGTTGCCACTGAAGGACCCCCATCTCCTCCTTGCAGGGACAGAAATAGTATAGGGGTTGGCCAGGTACCACATAGCATACGTGCTTGAGCAGAACAAAGATGCACAGAGTCTGAAAGAGGGAAAGATAGTTCCCCACAAGGTGATAAACCCAGCACAGAGTGTGTGTGCCCTTGGTCTAGGTAAGGATGTGTCCAGCTAATGGTCCACTCTTCTGTGATCAAGAGGGGTGTCAAAAGACTCCACACATGAGACTGCCTTTCCCAACAGAGTTCAACACAGAGCACACAGGTTGCATTTTATCCCAGAGCTATGTATACTGCATTTATTAACTCATTTAACCCTCAGAATTAATACTGTGTTCAGAAATTTAAGTGACATAAGTAAATTCTTCTCAAACTTTACTATGATAATGAGTCAGTTGAGCATCTTGTTAAAACACAGAGCCTGTTCAGGAGGCATAGGTCAGAGTCTGGGAGTCTGCATTTTGAACAGTTCCCTGGTAAAACTCATGACTGGTGTGCACACTTCCAGCAGCAAAGACTAAAGCATTAGCAAATGAGGACCCTAATTCCAAAGCCCATACCACTCCTACTAGAACACTCCACTTCTTAGAAGCAAAAGAAAGAAGAAAGAAAGCAGAAAAAGAAGGAAAGGAGGAAAAAGGGATGAAAAGGAATAGGAATAGGACATACGATTTTTGTGAGCATGCTTCTGTCTAGGGCAATTTAAAAGACACAATGAAAAGCATCAGCCAAAAAAAAAAAGGGGGGGGGAATGTTTACATCTTGTTCCAAACTAGTTTACACTCCACTTCTATAAATCAACAATTTTTAATCCTTGTAATATTTGGTGAGCTGTAGAATAGGGAACTACATGGTACTTGGGAATGTGACTGGATACTTTTTTGATGCGGCAACACAGGTATTATCTTTTCTAAAATCTATAACAGAGGTCAGCAAACTTTTTCTTGAAGGCTCAAACAGTAAATATATATTTTAGGGTTTGCAGGCCAAAAGGTACAGTCAAGGTTATTATGCAAGTACTTACTATTTATTTATTTTAAATAAATCAAATAAATAAATTTATTTAAAAAAGAAAGAAATTTAAGCATCATAAAAGAACATAGGATGGAAAGTTATGTTTACTCCTCACTTGAGACTTCCAGGCTCCCACCATAGAAGCAACTACTGTAACCAGTTTATACAATGTTATTCTAGAATGTTCTATGCATATTTAAGCATATATGCATATATGTGTATATATAGATATATGTATATAGACACATAGTTATTTTTACACAGGTAGAGGCATACTATATGGATTGTTCTATATATTGATTTTTTTCACTTAAATATTTCTTAATGACATATATTTTAATAACTGCCTTCCAATAAATGAAAAATCATATTATGTTGACATTTTATTTTTCATTTCTTTATGGTTGAGGTTGACTATCTTTTCATATATCGTAAACCATTTGTGTTTCTTTTTCATGAACTGCCTCTAAGTTCTTTGTCAGTTTTTCTATTGGTTTAATGGACTTTTATAACTGATTTGTAAGACGTCTTTATCATTTTTTTTTTCTTTTTTCTTGTGCGGGGGAGATGTCTTAGAATTTCTATTATGCATCCCATTGTTTTCACTACACAGCTTATTTTAATTCTCTAACACCTCCTGTCTGGATTGGGTCCCAGCCTCCTACTTGCCTCTAGCTTTTTCTCCTTCATTCCATTCTGCACTTTAATGGTTTTACTTTACAAAATTTTAATGGTGTCACAATCTTGATCAAAAGTAGTTAGTTACTCTCCAACCTATTGAACTAAGGCCAAATTGACTACTTTGCTATTGATGATCCCTTAGTGTTCCATATACAAGCTTCCCATTTTTTCCTATTAATCACTATTCTCAACTCTGTGGCTAAGACAACCAAAGGCGCTCTTCCCAGAACATGTCTATGCTGTCCCTACCTCTGCACTTTTACTCATGCTTTTCTAATGTCTAGAATACCTTTTTCCACTTCATTAGGTTTTTCCCTAATGAAGCCCTATAGAAATTTATTTCAGTTTTCTATTCATAAAGAATTTTCAGATCCTCCTGTAATGTATATTTTCTTCCTTTTTCTGACACATATTAAAGCACTTGATGTGCCAATAATAGGAATACATTTTATTTTGTTCATTTTTTAATTTTTAAATTTAATTTAATTTTATTTTTATACAGCAAGTTCTTATTAGTCATCAATTTTATACACATCAGTGTAAACATGTCAATCCCAATCGCCCAATTCATCACACCACCATCCCTGCCTCACACAGCTTTCCCTGCCTCGTGTCCATACATTTGCTCTCTACATTTGTGTCTCAACTTCTGCCCTGCAAACTGGTTCATCTGTACCATTTTTCTAGTTTCGACATACATGCATTAATAGACGATATTTGTTTTTCTCTTTCTGACTTCACTCTGTATAACAGTCTCTAGATCATCCACGTCTCAACAAAAGACCCAATTTTGTTCCTTTTCATGGCTGAGTAATATTCAATTTTATATATGTACCACATCTTCTTTATCCATTCATCTGCCAATGGGCATTTAGGTTGCTTCCATGACCTGGCTATTGTAAATAGTGCTGCAATGAACATTGGGGTGTATGTGTCTTTTTGAATTATGGTTTTCTCTGGGTATATGCCCAGTAGTGGGATTGCTGGACCATATGGTAAATCTATTTTTGTTTTTTTAAGGAACCTCCATACTGTTCTCCATAGTGGCTGTATCAATTTACTTTCCCACCAACAGAGCAAGAAGGTTCCCTTTTCTCCACACCCTCTCCAGCATTTATTGTTTCTAGATTTTTTGATGATGGCCATTCTGACTGGTGTGAGGTGATACCTCATTGTAGTTTTGATTCGCATTTCTCTAATAATTAGTGATGTTGAGCAGCTTTTCATGTGCTTCTTGGGCATCTGTATGTCTTCTTTGGATAAATGTCTACCTAGGTCTTCTGCCCATTCTTGAATTGGGTTGTTTGTTTTCTTAATATTGAGCTGCATGAGCTGTTTATATATTTTGGAGATTAATCCTTTCTCCACTGATTCGTTTGCAAATATTTTCTCCCATTCTGAGGGTTGTCTTTTCGTCTTCTTTATGGTTTCCTTTGATGTGAAAAAGCTTTTAAGTTTCATTAGGTCGCATTTGTTTATTTTTGGTTTTATTTCTATTACTCTAAGAGGTGGATCAAAAATCATGTTGTTGTAATTTATGTCAAAGAGTGTTCTTCCTAAGTTTTCCTCTAAGAATTTTATAGTGTCTGGTCTTATATTTAGGTCTCTAATCCATTTTGAGTTTATTTTTGTGTATGGTGTTAGGGACTGTTCTAATTTCATTCTTTTACATGTAGCCGTCTAGTTTTCCCAGCACCATTTATTGAAGAGACTGTCTTTTCTCCATTGTATATCCTTGCCTCCTTTGTCATAGATTAGTGGACCATAGATGCGTAGGTTTATCTCTGGGCTTTCTATCTTGTTCCATTGATCTATGTTTCCGTTTTTGTGCCAGTACCATATTGTCTTGATTACTGTAGCTTTGTAGTATAGTCTGGAGTCAGGGAGTCTGATCCTTCCAGCTCCGTTTTTTACCCTCAAGTCTGCTTTGGCTTTTCAGGGTCTTTTGTGTCTCCATACAAACTTTAAGATTTTTTGTTCTAGTTCCACGAAAAATGTCATTGGTAATTTGATATGGATTGCATTGAATCTATAGATTGCTTTGGGTAGTATAGTCATTTTCACAATATTGATTCTTCCAATCCAAGAACATGGTATATCTCTCCATCTGATTGTATCATCTTTAATTTCTTTCATCAGTGTCTTATAGTTTCCTGCACACAGATCTTTTGTCTCCCTAGATAGGTTTCTTACTAGGTATTTTATTCTTTTTGTTGCAATGGTAAATGGGAGTGTTTCCTTAATTTCTCTTTCAGATTTTTCATCATTAGTGTATAGGAATGCAAGAGAGTTCTTTGCATGAATTTTGTATTGTGCAACTTTACCAAATTCATTAATTAGCTCTAGTAGGCTGCTGATGGCATATTTAGGACTCTGTATGTATAATATCATGTCATCTGCAAACAGTGAGAGTTTTATTTCTTCTTTTCCAATTTGTATTCTTTTTATTTCTTTTTCTTCTCTGATTATCATGGCTAGGACTTCCAAAACTATGTTGAATAATAGTGGTGAGAGTGGACATCCTTGTCGTGTTCCTGATCTTACAGGAAATTGTTTCAGTTTTTCACCACTGAGAAAAATATTTGCTGTGGTTTGTCATATATGGCTTTTATTATGTTGAGGTAGGTTCCCTCTATACCAACTTTCTGGACAGTTTTTACCATAAATGGGTGTTGAATTTTGTCAAAAGCTTTTTCTGCATCTATTGAGATGATCATATGGTTTTCCTTCTTCACTCTGTTAATATGGTGTATCACATTGTTTGATTTGTGTATATTGAAGGATCCTTGCATCCCTGGGATAAATCCCGCTTGAACATGGCATATGATCCTTTTAAAGTGCTGTTGGATTCTGTTTGCTAGTATTTTGTTTAAGATTTTTGCATCTATATTCATCAGTGTTATTTGTCTGTAATTTTCTTTTTCTGGTTTTGGTATCAGGATGATGGTGGCCTCTTAGAATGTGTTTGGGAATGTTCCTTCCTCTGCAGCTTTTTGGAAGAGTTTGAGAAGGATTAGTGTTAGCTTTTCTCTACATGTTTGATAGAATTCACCTCTGAAGCCATCTGCTACTGGACTTTTGTTTGTTGGAAGATTTTTAATCACAGTTTTAATTTCATTACTTGTGATTGGTCTGTTCATATTTTCTATTTCTTCCTGGTTCAGTCTTGGAAGGTTATACCTTTTTAAGAATTTGTCAATATCTTCCAGTTGTCCATTTTGTTGGCATAGAGTTGCTTGTAGTAGTCTCTTAGGATGCTTTGTATTTCTATGGTGTCTATTGTAACCCCTCTTTTTCATTTCTAATTTTATTGATTTGAGTCCTCTCCCTCTTTTACTTGATGAGTCTGGCTAATAGTTTATCAATTTTGTTTATCTTCTCAAAGAACCAGCTTTTAGTTTTATTGATCTTTGCTCTTGTTTTCTTTGTTTCTATTTCATTTTTTCTGCTCTGATCTTTATGATTTCTTTCCTTCTGCTAACTTTGGGTTTTGTTTGTTCTTCTTTCTCTAGTATCTTTAGGTGTAAGGTTACATTGTTTATTTGAGATTTTTCTTGCTTCTTGAGTGAGGCTTTTAGAGCTATAAAATTCCCTCTTAGAACAGCTTTTGCTGCATCCCATAGGTTTTGGGTCATCGTGTTTTCATTGTCATTTGCCTCTAGGTATTTTTTTATTTCCTCTTTGATTTCTTCAGTGATCTCTTGGTTATTTAGTAATGTACTGTTTAGCCTCCATGTGTTTGTGTTTTTTACGGTTTTTCCTCTGTAATTAATTTCTAATCTCATAGCGTTGTGGTCAGAAAAGATGGTTGATATGATTTCAATTTTATTAAATTTACTGAGGCTTGATTTGTGACCCAAGATGTAATCTACCCTGGAGAATGTTCTGTGCACTCTTGAGAAGAAAGTGTAAGCAGCTGTTTTTGGATGGAATGTCCTATAAATATCAATTAAATATATATGGTCTATTGTGTCATTTAAAACTTCCATTTCCTTAATTATTTTCATTTTGGATGATCTGTCCGTTGGTGTAAGTGAGGTGTTAAAGTCCCCTACTATTAAGTTTTTGTAGGCCCTTTTCTTCTCTTTTGTTTCTCACTTAGAGAAGTTCCTTTAGCACTTGTTGTAGAGGTGGTTTGTTGGTGCTGAATTCTCTTAGGTTTTGCTTGTCTGTAAAGCTTTTGATTTCTCCATCGAATCTGAATGAGATCCTTGCCAGGTAGAGTAATCTTGGTTGTAAACTTCATTTAGTTGTTTTTCCTGGGTTTCATCTTGTTTCTTCATCTGCTACATAGCCCTCTGCCTTTTCATCTTGTCTATCTTTCTGTGAATGTGGATTTTGTTCCACAGGCTGTAGGATTGTAGTTTTTCTTGCTTCTGCTATCTGCCCTCTGGTGGATGAGGCTATCTAAGAGGCTTGTGCAAGTTTTCTGATGGGGGGTCTGTTGGTGGGTAGAGCTGACTGTTGCTCTGGTGGTCAGAGCTCAGTAAAACTTTAATCCACTTGACTGCTGATGGGTGGGGCTGGGTTCCCTCCCTGTTGGTTGTTTCACCTGATGCAACCCAACACTGGAGCCTACCTGGGCTCTTTGGTGGGATTAATGGCAGACTCTGGGAAGGCCCACACCAAGGAGTACTTCCCAGAACTTCTGCTGCCAGTGTCCTTGTCCCCACAGTGAGCCACAGCCACTCCCCGACTCTGCAGGAGACCCTCAAACACTGGCATGTAGTTTGGCTTCTGTCTCCGTTGGGGTCACTGCTCCTTCCCCTGGGTCCCAATGCCCACACTACTTTGTGTGTGCCCTCCAAGAGTGGAATCTCTGTTTCTCCCAGTCCTGTCACAGTCCTGCAATCAAATCCCTGTAGGCTTCAAAGTCTGATTCTCTAGGAATTCCTCCTCCTGTTGCCGGACCCCCAGGTTGGGAAGCTTGACTGGGGGCTCAGAATATTCACTCCAGTGTGTGGACTTCTGTGATCTAAGTGTTCTCCAGTCTGTGAGTCACACATGCAGCAGTTATGGGACTTGATTTTACTGTGATTGCACCCCTCCTACCATCTCATTGTGGCTTCTGCTTTGTCTCTGGATGTGAGGTATCTTTTTTGGTGAGTTCCAGTGTCTTCCTGTAGATGACTGTCCAGTAGCTAGTTGTGAGTCTGGTGTTCTCACAAGAGGGAGTGAGAGAACATCCTTCTACTCTGCCATCTTGGTTCAGTCTCTTTACTAACTATTTAAAATATGACATTTAAAAATGTAAACCATTCTTTTTTTTTTTTTTTTTTTTTTGGTATTTGGGCCTCTCACTGTTGTGGCCTCTCCTGTTGTGGAGCACAGGCTCGGGACAACGCAGGCTCAGCGGCCCTGGCTCAAAAAATTTTTTTTTTTCTGTGGTATGTGGGCCTCTCACTGTTGTGGCCTCTCCCATTGTGGAGCACAGGCTCCAGACGCTCAGGCTCAGTGGCCATGGCTCACGGGCCCAACCGCTCCGTGGCATGTGGGATCCTCCCAGACCGGGGCATGAACTCGTGTCCCCTGCATCAGCAAGCGGACTCTCAACCACTGTGCCACGAGCGTGGCCCATAAACCATTCTTAGTTCACAGTCTGTTTAGGAAAAAAAAAATGGACGAAAACAAAAACAGGTAGTTTATGGACCTCTGATCTGCAATATAGCAGTTCACACATACAAAACCTAATATAACTTTCTGAGTAAAATTGCCCTATTGCAATGGTTAGCATTGTGTTATAAGGGAATACATAATGGGTTCAAGACTGAACTGCAGATCAGAGTTAGTCTATGCCTTGCCTATGATAAATACTAAATAAATGTTAGTTAATACATTTTATACCATTATCTTATGTCAAAAAAATAAAACTCATCTTAGACTCTAGGTTGAAACAGATATAACTTGAAGATACAGATTTTTCAGTTATCCAGGAAAAAGAAAAATAAAGATCAGATTTAACAAGAATGAAAGGCTTTCTTAGTGATTTACCTGACCAAACTGGCTCATAATTCTCTCTAGCCTTGTATCTATAAGACATTATAATGGATTATAAGTTTGTGTGGCCTCAAAATTCATATATTGAAATCTGAATGCCCAATGGGATGATTTGAAGATGTGGGGCCTTTGGAAGACAATTAGATCATGGGTGGAACCCTCTTGATTAGTGTCCTTACAAAAGAGTTCTCTCCCTCTTTCTCTCTCTCTCTCTCTCTGCTCTTTGTCATGTGAGGATACAAGGAGAAGACAGCCATCTGCAAACCAGGAAGAGGGCTCCAACCAGACACTGCATATACCATATACTGGCACTTTGATCTTGGACTTCCAGCCTCCAGAAATGTGAGGAAATAAATGTTTGTTGTTTCAGCTACCAGAATGTGGTGATTTGTTATAGCAGCCTAAGCTGATTCAGACATCATCTTATAGTCCGCCATCAAATAGCTGTCATCCTCAGCCATGCTGCAGCAAAGGCACTTTGTGTCATTTAAGATGTATAGGTCGGAAAATGTTTTCCTGTGGATGAATAACTACTAAGTGAACTGAGAATAGCTGAAGGTTAAATTTCAAAGGCACTCCAAAGCCTCAGAAAACAGCTGCCATGTCTCCACTTGATAACTCTATGAAAGGAAACATAAAAACCTGGAGTAGTAGAGATTTCAGTATTTATTTTTCTTTAGAATTGTTGCTGCATAAGGGTGTACATACACAGTCGGTCAGCCTTGCAGATACAGGTGTATAGCTGCATCCAGTAGCAGGCAATTTTTTCTTCCATGCTGCCTGGTGCCAGCACTGACATAATGCACTACCCCCACACATCACTGTAGCCAGACTCTTTTTGGTGGTTGCATGCATACTTTTCTGAGAGAAGGATGCAAGGAAGCAACATTGTTTCCAGAACTTTGTAAACAATGGACTATTAATAAATCTTTCTTTATGATGTTAAAGATCAACAGCATCTGTAGCTCATGAAATGGCAATGTTTCCAATAGTGGGTACTAGAGAACACACCCGCCTTACTTTTCTGTTACCCAATGATTCTGAAACTTATTTGGCTACAGACCTTTTTTCCATCAAGAGTTATCAAAATCCTACAAAACACACATAAGAAATATTGTGTAACCCAAAAACATAGCTCACCAATTGCCAAGATTTTTAAGTGTTTGTTTAGATGATAAGATAGCACAGCCTTGTGAAGCTGAATGGCTCCAAGACTTCACCTAGGACAGTTGTAAACGTAAGGACAAGAAACTAAGTGCTTTCCTGCTAAGATCAACATCAAGACAAGGATGCCCACTCTCAATCATCCTGTTCAAACTGGTACTGGAAGCCTTAGCTAAGGGGATTGTTTTCTTATATACCAGTACTAAAAATTGGAATTTGATTTTAAAAACACAATGCCTTTTACATTAGCAGCAAAAAAATGAAATACTTAGGTATAAATCTAACAAAATATGTACAAGATCTATGAGGGAAATTACAAAATTGATAAAAGAAATATCTAAATAAATGGAGCTATATTCCATGTGCATGAGTAGGAAGACTCAATATTAGTAAGATGTCAGTTCTTCCCAACTTGATCTATAAATTCAATGTAATCCCAATCAAAATCCCAGCAGGTTATTTTTTAGATATTGACAAATTGATTCTAACATTTATATGAAAAGGTAAAAGAACAAAAATAGCCAATATAATATTGAAAGAAAAGAACAAAACCAGGGTGCTGACACTATCTGATTTCAAGACAGACTACAAAGCTATATAATCAAGACAGAAATAGGCAAATAGATCAATGGAACAGAATAGAGAGCTCAGGAACAGACACAAATATATTCAAGTTATCTTTGACAAAAAAGCAAAAGCAATCCCATGGAAAAGAAAAGTAGTCTTTTAAACAAATGATTCTGGAACAATTGGACATGCACATGCAAAAATAAATAAATAAATGTAGACACAGACCACACATCTTTCACAAAAATTAACTTCAATGCACCTAAATGTAAAATGACTCATGCATCTAAATGTAAAATGACTCATGCATCTAAATGTAAAATGAAAAACTATAAAAGTCCTGGATCATAACATAGGTGAAAAAATAGGTGACCTTGCTTTGGAAGTGACTTTTTAGATTCAACACCGAAAGCATGATCCATAAAATAAAAATTAAGTAGTTGGATTTCATTATACTCCAATAAAACTTTTTTTTTAATTAAAAATGTCTGTTCTGCAAAAGACACTCTTAAGTGAATGAAAAGACAAGTTACAGACTGGGAGAAAATATTTGCAAAACATGTATTTAGTAAAGGATCGTTATCCAAAATATACAAAGAACTCTTAAGTCTCAACCATAAGAAAATAGCCCAATTAAAAATGGAAAAAAATTATCTGAATAGACATCTCACAAGAGAAGATATACAGATGGCAATTAAGCATATGAAAAGATGCTCAACATGATATGCCATTAGGAAACTGCTAATTAAAACAACAATGAGATATACATTTATTAGAATGGACAAAATCTAAAACACTGACAAGACAAAATGCTGGTGACAATATGGAGCAACAGGAACTCTCAATCACTGCTGGTGGGAATTCAAAATGGTAAAACCACTTTGACAGATAGCTTGGCAATTTCTTCCAAATTTAAGTGTACTCTTACTGTATGATCCAACAATCATATGCATTAGTATTTATGCAAAGGAGTCGAAGCTTTGTGTCCACATAGAAACCTGCACATGGAAGTTCATAGCAACTTTATTCATCATTACCAAAACATAGAAGCAATCAAGATGTCTTTCAGTAGATGAATGGATAAACAAGCTGTACTACATCCAGACGATGGGATATTATTCAGCCTTAAAAAGAAATAAGCTATCAAGCTCTAAAAAAGCATGAAAGAACCTTAAATGCATATTACTAAGTGAAAGAAGCCAATCTGAAAAGGCTATGTACTGTATGATTTCGACTATATGACATTTTGAAAATGGCAAAGTTGTAGAGAAATAAAGAAATCAATGGTTGCCAGCACTTGGTGGTTAGGGGTGGGGAAGACGGAAGGATGAATAAATGGAACACAGGGCAGTGAAACTATTCTGTTTGTTACTACAGTGTTGTATACATGTTCTTACAAATTTGTCAAAACCCGTAGAATGTAAAACACAAAGATTAAACTCTAATATAAGCTATGAACTTTAGTTAATAAGAACATATCAATATCGGCTTATGAATGGTAACAAGTGTACCACACCAGTGGAAGATATTGATATGAGAAACTAGAAGGTGGAAGGGTAGTGAGCAGTTATATGGGAACACTCTGTATTTTCTGCTTAATTTTTCCATAAATCTAAAACTACTAAAAAAATGAAGTCTATTACTTATTTTTTTAAATCTACAGACAAAAACACAGTGACCAGTAGAGCACACCAGCCCCTCTGAATTTTGTTTACAGGTAAAGAAACCAACTTTTCCCACAGTATTGAATAATTCTCTCTGATATTAAAAAACCTTTAAAGACAAACACTAATTTTAAATATAAAGGTGTCATGCTTCAAGAAAAAAAGCTTATTATTCATATTCTCAAAAGATGCTTAACACTGAAGAAGATACACTCTAATGAAATCAATCAAAAGAAAATAATACTTAGGATAAAATAATTTCCAGAAAAAAAAAGATGAAAAGAAATAAAGAATTTTAAATATGAAACTGGCACTTGTACCTTAACATTTGCTTTGAGGAGGAAAAATTGCTAAAGCTGCAGCAATCACATTTTTGAAATATCATTCTGATCTGAGCTTCAGTACTCGTTTGATTGATTTTTTTAAATTTGCAGAAACATTCATATAAAACACGTCAAATATATTCTTATGGATGGTTGGTTTAATGTGAGTGGACAGTTTCCTTCTTAAAACAATGTATTTCCTATCAAATAGTTATGATGACACCAAAGTTTCCTAAGGGAGGTATTACACTGATTTATAAATCTATATTACACATTCTGGTAGAAAAATAATTCAAAATATAACTGAAAGGCAACACTAAAAATATCATCCACCCAATAACTCGATCAGGTCTCACTCCTTTAGGGATTCCTGTCGAGTTTTCCCCACAGTTTTAGCCACCTTGTTTTAGGAAACTTGAGAATAATGTATTAATTTGAGAAGCTGGAAGTGATGGCAGCTCTCTCTTTCATGGCCTCTCTCTGTCTCTTTCAGTTTCTCTGTCTCTGTCTGTATGACACTATATTACATTAGAGAGACAGCCAGAGAGAGACAGAGACAGAGACAGTGAGGCATAGAGATACAGAGAGAGACAGTATAGGAAACAGAACAAACAACTGGGTACATGGAGAAGACTCTCAATGGAGAGAGAAGTAAAAGAAGAATAAAGCACTACTTCATACTTAATCAGAACCACCTGTTACGTTGAAAGCACTCATTTCCTATGCTACATTAGATGCTTATTGATTAAATTATCTGACCCTGGCCTCTATTTTGCATAAAATAGGCAATTTGTGGATTGAAAATAGAATATAATCTTATGATATACACATAAACTCCCTTCCCTTCTACAATATTTATTGGCTTTCTTTTTCCTTCCCAGTGCAAGCATTAGCAATATTGGAGACACTTATGTTGTGTAATTTATGTTTTCATGCTCTGACTTTGAATTTTCTTCTGTTAGAAAAATTGATTCATCTATGTAGATATCACCATATACCTGCTTCATTCTGAACATGTTATGGGTTGAAAAACATTGTGCTGGTCCAAATTTTTTATCTTAACATAATGCTATGAATTTCACACTCGGGGGAATTCAGGTGCTCCGAGAGTAATGATTTTGTAAAGCTCATTCAAATTCTCTACAATTCCTTATAGGTGGGTGGGTCTGTCCTGGTGTTGGCTCCCTCTTACACATTGAGATTGAGATGGAGAAAGAGGAAAAGGGCAGAGGTGGGGCAAGCCGGTTAGTGATGGCACCACACAAGCTTGTCCACCATTCCATCCTGTACTCTATGTATGTACATTTGTTTTCCTTCATTAATTGGTTGAGTGTAGAAAGGTAGAACCATATATTTATATTTTCCTTTCAACACTCTTCACTGTGCCCAGTGTAGTATTTTATGAATATTGGCTAGTTAAGTGGAGCAAACTTGGGGGATGGGGGAGAACTACTTTCGATTTTAGAAGGGATATTAATTTAAAATGTGCATTCTGAGTGAACTTACTGTATTTCACATTTTTCATATCTTTTGCATTTGGCATATATTTTAGGCAGAGAAAGGCTTACACACATACCAATTAAATAATTACCTTCATTGTCAGATGCTTCTAGGAACAAGATGCATAATTGGCTTTTCACAACATTATGAATATTTTCACAGTAACTATTTTTACAAGGGATAACAATGAGTCATTTTAAATATTCTTCACTCTATGGTTTCCAGAATATTGGTGTCCTGGTTTCCAGAGACCCAAGGTTGGCTTCCTGGAGCCCCAGCAGCCTTTCCTGTAGCTCATGAAACCTGTCTGACTGGAGCAGGGTCTGATGGGATTTCCCAAGGAGACTGCATCTGTAGCTGCTCTAGGACCACCAGCCCTTGCTGTGCCACACTGATGGGCTGTGGCTATCTAGGAGGTACTTCACAGCCTACTCAGCTGCTTAGTAGGCAGTGCAGGGAATGTCACTGCCTGTGGAGACAGGGAGCCTGTGGAGCCCTGGAAGAAGCACACAGGTGTGGCCATTCAGGGGAGGGTGTGGCTGGAAGACAGGGTGAAAAGGAAAGGCAGGAGTTCCTGGCAGGCACTGTGCTCCCCATCTTTTCAGGTATATGATACTTCCATTGTGGCTCATGTGCCTTTTTAGAGGTGTCCATGCTAGTTGTACAGTGACTGCTCTAAAATGCATGCATTTTGTGAAATTTATTGTTTCTTCTTTGTTTTGAAATACTTAATATAAAAAAATTCAATTGGCTGAAAATGTAGTCATAGGTTCATAGGAAATATCATAATAATATTTATCAATTTTGTATTAAAGGAAAGAATATTAAATTTCTTTAATGTGATTGTAACTATAGTAGTTTTAAGGTTTTGTAAAAAATGATTTAGAATTTTTAAAAGCTATTTATGAAGACAATGTTTTGTGCTGATGGTGACTATCAGAATTTAAAACAATCTTCATTAAATGTTCATCAGGTGTTGTTGTTTGTGGATGAAAGTTCAAGTTTCTTATTAAAATTTGTAAAAATAATATATGGAATCATACAAATTGAATATTTAATATATTCCTTTACACTGAGCTTTCATTTATCTCATAATTATAATGCATAAAGAACCTGTAAGAAATGATTTGCCAAGTCTCATGCTTCTTCATGTCCCTCTACTGTTTCATACAAATGTTATTGTTTTTATCTGTACCAGGCCTTCAGTACCAGGAGAAGGGTTGGAATACACATCTTTAAAAGCTCAGCGTGTAATCATTCTAAAGTGAACCAGAAACCCTGAGATATAAATAGTTACCTTCAAAGGCAGTTATTGAACTTTACCTTGACTAAGACAGTGGCCTAGAGAGGCATCCCATAACTACATTCTGAACAAGTATGATTCTCACCTGTTTTCTTCCATGCACTTCATAGCTCAGTGTAGTGGCGACACCACTGGACTTTCAAAGCCTCTGTTTCTATACTGTATTTTTTTTTTCTATTTTGATGATCCAAAATTGTAATATTATATTTCTTTCTATATTGGTATTTCTTCAGTAAACAAAGTAATAACAAAGCAAATATAGCTTACAATCTTTCTTTTCTCAATTACTGCCTGACAAAACAATGGATTAGAAATTGAGGCATTACCTCCCCACCAGAAAGACAAAATCCAGCCTCATCTACCAGAACACAGGCACTAGTCCCCACCACCAGGAAGCCTACACAACCCACTGAACCAACCTTAGCCACAGGGGACAGACACCAAAAACAACAGGAACTACGAACCTGCAGCCCATGAAAAGGAGACCCCAAACACAGTGGCTTAAGCAAAATGAGAAGACAGAGAAATACACAGCAGATGAAGGAGTAAGGCAAAAAACCACCAGACGTAACAAATGAAGAGGAAATAGGCAGTCTACCTGAAAAAGAATTCAGAATAATGATAGTAAAGATGATCCAAAATCTTGGAAATAGAATGAGAAAATAAAAGAAACGTTTAACAAGGGCCTAGTAGAACTAAAGAACACACAAAAGATGATGAACAACACAATAAATAAAATTAAAAATTCTTTAGAAAGGATCAGTAGCAGAATAACTGAGGCAGAATTACGGATCAGTGACCTGGAAGATAAAATAGTGGAAACAACTACTGCAGAGCAGAATAAAGAAAAAAGAATGAAAATAATTGAGGACAGTCTCAGAGACCTCTGGGATAACATTAAACACACCAACATTCGAATAATAGATGTCCCAGAAAAGAAGAGAAAAAGAAAGGGACTGAGAGAATATTAGAAGAGATTATAGTTGAAAACTTCCCTAATATGGGAAAGGAAATAGTTAATCAAGTCTAGGAAGCACAGAGAGTCCCATACAGGATAAATACAAGGAGAAACAAACCAGACAACATATTAATCAAACTATCAAAAATTAAATACAAACAAAAAATATTAAAAGCAGCAAGGGAAAAACAACAATAACACACAAGGGAATCCCCATACGGTTAACAGCTGAACTTTCAGCAGAAACTGCAAGTCAGAAGGGAGTGACAGGACATATTTAAAGTGACAAAGAAGAAAAACCTACAACCAATATTACTCTACCCAGCAAGGATCTCATTCAGATTTGATGGAGATATTAAAACCTTTACACACAACCAAAAGCTAAGAAAATTCAACACCACCAAACCAACTTTAAAACAAATGCTAAAAGAACTTCTCTAGTCAGGGAACACAAGAGAAGGAAAAGACCTACAATAACGAACCAAAAACAATTAAGAAAATGGTAATAGGAGCATACATATCGATAATTACCTTAAATGTAAATGGATTAAAAGCTCCAAACAAAAGACATAGATTGGCTGAATGGATACCAAAACAAGACCTGTATATATGCTGTCTACAAGAGACCCACTTCAGCCCTAGGGACACATACAGACTGAAAGTGAGGGGATGGAAAAAGATATTCCATGCAAATGGAAATCACAAGAAAGCTGGAGTAGCAATTCTCATATCAGACAAAATAGACTTTAAAATAAAGACTATTACAAGAGACAAAGAAGGACACTACTTAATGATCAAGGGATCAATCCAAGAAGAAGAAATAACAATTGTAAATATTTATGCACCCAACATAGGAGCGCCTCAATATATAAGGCAAATACTAACAGCCATAAAAGGGGAAATCGACAGCAACACAATCATAGTAGGGGACTTTAAAACCTCACTTTCACCAATGGACAGATCATAAAAAATAAAAATGAATAAGGAAACACAAGCTTTAAATGATACATTAAACAAGATGGACTTAATTGATATTTATAGGACATTCCATTCAAAAATGACAGAATACACTTTCTTCTCAAGTGCTCATGGAACATTCTCCAGCATAGCTCATATCTTGGGTCACAAATGAAGCCTTCATAAACTTAAGAAAATTGAAATTGTATCAAGTATATTTTCTGACCACAATGCTATGAGACTAGATATCAATTACAGGAAAAAATACAAAAACATGGGGGCTAAACAATACACTACTTAATAACCAAGAGATCACTGAAGAAATCAAAGAGGAAATCAAAAAATACCTAGAAGAAAATGTTAATGAAAACATGATGACCCAAAACCTATCAGATGAAGCAAAAGCAGTTCTAAGAGGGAAGTTTATAGCAATACAATCTTATCTTAAGAAACAAGAAACATCTCAAATAAACAACCTAACCTTACACCTAAAGCAATTGGAGACAGAACAACAACAACAACGAAAAAACATAGTAAAAGGAAAGAAATCATAAAGATCAGATGAGAAATAAATGAAAAAGAAATGAAGGAAATAATAGCAAAGATCAATAAAATTAAAAGCTGGTTCTATGAGAAGATAAACAAAACTAATAAACCATTAGCCAGACTCATCAAGAAAAAAAAGGGAGAAGACTCAAATCAATAGAATTAGAAATGAAAAAGGAGAAGTAGCAACTGACACTGAAGAAATACAAAGGATCATGAGGGATTACTACAAGCAACTATATGCCAATAAAATGGACAACCTGGAAGAAATGGACAAATTCTTAGAAATGCACACATTCCAAGACTGAACCAGGAAGAAATAGAAAATATGAACAGACCAGTCACAAGCACTGAAATTGAAACTGTGATTAGAAATCTTCCAACAAACAAAAGCCCAGAACCAGATGGCTTAACTGGCGAATTCTATCAAACATTTAGAGAAGAGCTAATACCTATCCTTCTCAAGCTCTTCCAAAATATAGCAGAGGGAGGAACACTCCCAAACTTATTCAATGAAGTCACCATCACCCTAAAAACAAAACCAGAGAAAGTTGTCACAAAGAAAGAAAACTACAGGCCTATATCACTGATAAACATAGATGCAAAAATCCTCAACAAAATACTAGCAAACAGAATCCACCAGCACATTAAAAGGATCATACACCATGATCAAGTGGGGTTTATCCCAGGAATGCAAGGATTCTTCAATATACGCAAATCAAGCCATGTGATACACCATATTAACAAATTGAAGGAGAAAAAAACATATGATTATCTCAATAAATGCAGAGAAAGCTTTCAACAAAATTCAATACCCACTTATGATAAAACTTTCCCCAACATAATAAAGGCCATATATGACAAACCCACAGCCAACATTGTTCTCAATGTGAAAAACTGAAACCATTTTCACTAAGATCAGGAACAAGACAAAGTTGCCCACCCTCACCACTCTTATTCAACATAGTTTTGGAAGTTTTAGCCACAGCAATCAGAGAAGAAAAAGAAATAAAAGGAATCCTATTCAGAAAAGAAGAAGTAAAACTGTCACTGTGTGCAGATGACATGATACTATACATAGACAATCCTAAAGATGCCAACAGAAAACTACTAGAGCTAATCAATGAATTTGGTAAAGTAGAAGGATACAAAATTAATGCCCAGAAATCTCTGGCATTCCTATACACTAATGATAAAAAAAATCTGAAAGTGAAATTAAGAAAACCCTCCCATTTACCACTGCAACAAAAAGAATAAATATCTAGGAATAAACCTACCTAAGGAGACAAACGACCTGTTTGCAGAAAATTATAAGACACTGATGAAAGAAATTAAAGATGATACAAATAGATGGAGAGATATACCATGTTCTTGGATTGGAAGAATCAACATTGTGAAAATGACTCTACTCCTCAAAGCAATCTACAGATTCAGTGCAATCCCTATCAAACTACCACTGGCATTTTTCAGAGAACTAGAAAAAAAAAAGTCACAATTTGTATGGAAACACAAAAGACCCCAAATAGCCTAAGCAATATTGACAAAGAAAAATGGAGCTAGAGAAATCAGACTCCCTGACTTCAGACTATGCTACAAAACTACACTAATCAAGACAGTATGGTACTGGCACAAAAACAGAAATATAGATCAATGGAAGAGGTTAGAAAGCCCTGAGGTAAACCTCCACACACATGATCACCTTATCTTTGATAAAGGAGGCAAGAATATACAGTGGAGCAAAGACAGCCTCTTCGATAAGTGGTGATGGGAAAACTGGACAGGTACATGTAAAAGAATGAAATTAGAATGCTCCCTAACACCATACAACAAAATGAACTCAAAATGGATTAAAAACCTAAATGTAAGGCCAGACACTATCAAACTCTTAGAGGAAATCATAGGCAGAACACTCTATAACATAAATCACAGCAAGACCCTTTATGGCCCATCTCCTAGAGAAATGGAAATAAAAACAAAAATAAACAAATGGGACCTAATGAAACTTAAAAGGTTTTGCACAGCAAAGGAAACCATAAAAGGACCTATGTATACGTATAACTGATTGACTTTGTTATAAAGCAGAAACTAACACACCATTGTAAAGCAATTATACTCCAATAAAGATGTTAAAAAAAAAAAAAAGGAAGAAATTGAGGCACTGACTTGCCCGTACAAAAATATGACTTCCTTTAAATATCCAGAACTGAATTTAACAGAGGGGCAGCCTTCACTTCACTAATGTTAGAAACCATGGACTTAATAATTTGAACTATCTTATTCACTTCTGATTTCAATGAGATCAATTGAGGTTTTAAATGTGAGCCATTGAAGATCACCCCCACCCCCTCGCCCCTTCCTCTTTGCCTCTCTCCTCCAGGTAGTCAATGTATGGACCTTTAGTCTGGATGCTCTCGTCTGAAGTTGTGGCTGATTCTTCTAGTCTTAAATGTTATACATTGGCCTCCACTGACCTTTAGCTTGTCTGAACTTGAGTTTGGGCATCACGCTCTGACATCTGCTGCTGGTGACCATGATCGTTGCCATGACCTCTGTGACAGGTCAGCAATATCCAGTTCTCCTTGACATCTGAGTCACTGCGGGATCACATTTCTTTACTGCTAGAGAAGCACTGACTACAAAGCTACTGAAGTTAAGCTTTGGGCCTGTATTAGGTCACTGCTGCATAATAAATAACCTCAACTATGAGACTAATAACACAGAGGTGTTACGTCCCAGTTTCATGGGTCAGGAGTCCAAAGGGCCTCAGGAGGCACCTGAAACCGAGATGTCAGCTGGGTGCCTTCTCAGTGGAGCCTGGATTAGGGAGAGACTTGCTCCCAACTTCCTCAGGTTGTCAGAATTTATTCCCTTGCATTTCTATGACTGAGTTCCCCATTTTCTTGCTAGATTTCTGTGGGGACAGCTATCAAGTCCTAGAGGCCACTCTCAGATCCTTGCCAAGGGCTCCCCTTCACAGAAGTTCCTCTCATGCTTTGAATCTCTGTGCTTCTGGAGGGCCCAGTCCCTTTAAAGGGATCGGGTGGTTTGGGCAGGACCATCTAGATAATCTCCCTTTGAATTAACTCAAAATCAACTGATTAGGAAGCTAATCATGGGAGAGTTGTCCCATCATATTTGCAGGTTCTATCTGCTTCCAGAAGGAGAGGATTGATAATACAGGGTGTGGGCACCAGGGGCCAGTAATCTTAGAATTCTGCCTGCACAGGGCCCTTCATTTGCATAGACAGAGAGGCCCTAGTAGTGTGTTCACATGGTCTTATATTTAGACAAAATTTGAAATATTAAGGTATTTTATCCATAATTGGTTATGCCTCCTATCTCATTCCTCTTGGCTGCCCTTTTGTCATACTTCCCCTCATGCCAAATGGCATTACAATATCAAATAAACTTGACTTACAGATTTTCCTATATTTGACAACAGTCCAAAAAGATTACATAATATTTTTACATGAATAATAAGGGGTCAACCTGGAATGAAATTATTCTAAACTATTAATAATAATAACAAATTTTCAATTAGTCATGGGAGAAGACTAAATTATCTTTCTATTTTCTCTATAGAAACTATTATAAAACTGTTATCAAATAAACACATGTAGCCAAAATGAAAGGGTAAACCATTAAAAGGTGTAGAAGGTAAATAATTGGTTAAAATATTTTGTATGCTTTTTGTTTTAAAGAGAACCCCTAAACCTATACTATTAGCTTCTGGTCCTAATATGGAACTTTTATTTGTCTGCTCCTTCTTGCCATGGTACATAATCTATTTCCAGATATCCTGGTTTTTTCTCTCCTTGGCCATATTTATCAGGTCTCTTTTCCTTCTACTCCAAATTCAGACAAATAAAAAGAAAATGGTGTGTGTCCCTTCTGGGTGGGAACATTTAATGGTTGGCCCTTGTTCACCCATGTTCCCTGGCCTTGACTCAGAAATCATAAATGCATATGTTGAGAAGGAGTCATTATACGTTGAAGCCAACATCCCCCTAGTTCCCTGAGTAACTACAATGAACAGACTCCCTGCCCCCACCCCCTCTTCAGACTGCAGTGAACAGATTCATAGGAATTAAATCTCACTGTTTTAAGCTGCAGGGCTTTTGAGATTGTTTGTTACTCAGCATAATCTAACTGGACTTGACTGACACAACCTTCCTTATGAGGTTCACCCCATAGGCTCTTTCGAGTTTTCTGGCTCATGATCTTGGCCATATCAGTATCCTTCTCAATGGACAAAGAGAACATTTTAGATGCTCTTCTGTGCTAATCTGGGGTTGGTAGGACACTGTGAAGCTTCTCTGTGGCAAACTTTGCTACTATACAACTCAAGCACCATGTTAGATGAGAAGCTTCTATAACAGCCTTTTGGTCTGGCTTGGCCACTCTCTAGGAAGCAAGATCCAAGTATCTGCATTTTTTGGTTTCTGTCTTAAACCCATATAGAGTTTTTCACCTAGTTTCTTTGGTTTTGGCCATCCCCTGATACCTGTCAGCATTTAAAGTCTAATTATGTTTTTTGTGATTTTCCTAGTACCTTGTAGTTATCCAATGCTGTGAAAACTCATGTATTAGCTTGCATTATGTTCTTCTTTACTCTGTAATTTATATTACAAATGTGATGCTTTAAAATTTTATTGATTAACTATTGCCAGTATAATACTACAAAACAAACAAACACAAAGCATTAGTAACACAAAATAAAACATTTATTTTTATTATGGGTCTATTATGGGTTCTGTCAGTCAGGGCTTGGCTTTGCTAATTTTTTTTCCAGCTTTGGCTCAGTTCATTTTGACTGGGGTTGTTCATGCACGAGTAATCAACTTGTGGGCCGGTGACAGGTTAGCTTTCTGCGATGAATCACCCTGCTCTATGCAGTCTTTCTTGGAGGCTAACCTGGCTTGTTGTCATGTAAGAAGGAGGAGTCTGAGAGAGAGAAGTGCTCATGGCCTCTTGGGGCAAAGGCTCAGAATTCACACATCCCTACTTCTACTGCCTCCTCTTGTCCTAAGCAAGTCACAGGGCCTGCCTCTTGTGGGAGAACCTGCAAAGGGTCAGTTCAAAGAGCATGTATATAGGGAAGAATGAAAAGTTGGGGCCATTTAAAAATTAATCCTACCACAAAATCCTCTAGGTTCTAGCCTTTGGTATGTGGAAACTATTTTTCTGATTTTTTTCCTTTTGTTTTCTTCTTTCTTAGCAAAAGTAGGATCTTGAAAATGAAAGCTTACTTTATTGTTTCTACCATCAGTTTTTAAAACTGCATTCAGAATGTTAACCCATTGCTATTTTTCTGGGTGTGTATTTGCTCTCCTCTGAGGTTCGTCTGTATAAAAAGTTATTGATGTAGAATAAATGGTGTGGGGTGGATAAACGGGTAGCAAGGCAACTCTTACAGAAGAATCTTTTTAATCTCTTAAAATATTATCCCAGTATATAGATGGGTAATACAGAAATTTTAGAAATATAAATGAGCAAAAAGAAGAAAGTTAAAATCACAGTTTATGATCACTCTTAAAAATGCTATCACTATTAACATTCTAGATTAAGTCCTATCAGAAGGGTGTGTGTGTGTGTGTGTGTGTGTGTGTGTGTTTGTGTGTGTGTAGTAAAAGAGGGACAAAGAGAGAGGAATTTTTGTTACATAAAAGTTAAATGATATAATATGATGGCTAGTAATTTGATTTTTAAATTTTATACCATGAATGTCTTTTCATAGTATTACACATGCTTCTATTAAACTATTTTATTATCTGTAGATTAGATATATAATAATGTATTTAACCAATCCACTTTTAGGCTATCTAAAATACTTCTAATACTAAAGTATTAGTGGTGCATTTGTTACCAAGGATAAACCTACACTGACACATCATAATCACCCAAACTCCATAGTTTTCCTTAGGGCTCACTCTTGATGTTGTACATTCTAAAGTATTAGAAGAACATCCTTGTAGTTAAAACTTTGCAAATATCCCTAACTACATTTTAAGAATAAGTTACTAAATGTGAAAATTATTTTTAAAAACATATACAAAACTTTAAAATTTTTTATATAAAATTGCAAATTTTGCTTCAAAAGTTTGTACAAATTTGCATACTCACCAGTGGTATGAGTTCTGGTTGTCTGAACATACCTTGCTGGGTTAATATGATTCTAGATTAACATGATAAAAAAATAAAATGTCATATATATCTAGTAGTTGAAAAGATATCCCTACTTCCTTTGATTTCTTCATATTTGTATAACTGTAGGTTGAATATTTTCTCATTTATTTTACAGGCAATTTTATGTCTTCTGTGAATTGTCTGTTCACATCCTTTGCCTGTTTTTATTGGTGTGTTTATCATTTTACTTGTTAACTCTAAGGCAATTTACAGATCAAAGATAGCATTTATTTGCATTATTTATATATATACATATATATACATAATACTTTTCAAAATTTTTTATATTCTTTTTCTTGGATTTAAATAAAAGTCTGGGCAGACAAAAAATGTATGGTTGTTTCTGGACTAGACACATAATCACTAAAAATTTAGTGATTGAATAAGATCTGTTATTTACTTTAGCCTCTATAAGACCATTTTGTCTTTTTAGCTAAAAGAAAAAAATCTGTATCTGTTTAGAAGACTCTGAATATTGATAGAGACCCGGATTATTAAGATGGAGCCTAGTGTGGGTACTCCGGGTATTTGGCTTTACTCAGTACATTTGTGCCAAATATAAGGAATTGAGTAAGACATCTGCAGATTAGCTAGGTTTAATTGTGCTTTTTGAAAGGACATGTTTCCTACAATTTTAAACAACTTTTTGCATTTATACTGTATATTTGCATTGGTCATACTTATGAAATAGGTGCTAGGCACAGTGAGGAGATTTAAAAGGAAAATAAAACAGATGACATTTGTCCTTGACAATAAAAAGCCATAAATTTTTTAAAAGACAGCAAAAATAAATAATAATAAGTTAATTTTACTAAATGGTGAAAGTATGCTTATGTCAGTATAAATATCTTGTCTGATCCCAACATAGAAGAATAAGCAGCAAATTTACATACCTCTCATTTTTTTATATTATTATAAACTTTTTAATCTTACATATTATGATTGAAAAGTCATATATACTCTTCATTTATATTGATAGAAAGCCTTCACTAAACATAATTAGTCCTTGAAAAGAAAGTGTAAACAGAATGAAGAAAAGGAATAGAATTGCTAATTTTTGCTACACATAATTTTATCTTTTATAAGATAAGATTTAATCTGTAACCATGCAAAAGAAAGCAATAGTTTTTAATAAAATAATTATAATTAGATACCATTGTTGTCACTAGGTCATCTACAGTAATCTATGAAGTTTCCTTGTCTCAAGATGCTCCATCATAATGTATATTAAAGTAGAAATAAATATTACATTTTTGAAGCTATCTACAAAGTTTATGTTATACTATATAGCTAATGGAGAGTAAAATAATCTTTATTTATCAGATGGTGAAAGTCTAAAACTAAATACAGTTAAGAGTACCATGAAATAAAGACACAGACCTACTAGAGAATGGACTTGAGGATATGGGGAGGGGGATGGGTAAGCTGTGACAAAGCGAGAGAGGCATGGACATATATACACTACCAAATGTAAAATAGATAGCTAGTGGGAAGCAGCCACAAAGCACAGGGAGATCAGCTCGGTGCTTTGTGACCACCTAGATGGGTGGGATAGGGAGGGTGGGAGGGAGGGAGATGCAAGAGGGAAGAGATATGGGGACATATGTATATGTATAACTGATTGACTTTTTGTTATAAAGCAGAAACTAACACACCATTGTAAAGCAACTATACTCCAATAAATATGTTAAAAAAAAAAAAAAGAGTACCATGAATTCAGCTGAGTGCCATGCCTGGTTATTTGATCAAGGTAATAAACATTTTGATTTATAACACTGTTCCCCTACTAAGGATTTTTTGTGATCAGTTGTGCTCCAGGGCAAAGACCCATCTGTCCAAAGGTGGGTTTTAATTTGAGAGCAAGTAGCTCTGCTTAGAAATTAAAATGAAAAGATCTATCTTCTGGAAAATGACATGATTGAGCATTAGGATAAACTGTCTCACCTTCTAAATACTTCTTTAAGCAGTGACTTATAGTTGAACCTGGAAATTAATGCAATATCATTGCTTTATATTATTGGATAATTACAGCTACTAGTTTTTTCAACTTTGGAAGAATGAGTAATTTTATTTTAGAGTCAAAAAGCCAGACCCTCAAACCTAGATCTTATCCTTTTAAACTACACCAAAAAGGTCCATAATGTGAGAGAATGGTTCAACAAATGGAGAAAAAATAATATGCAGAAAAGCTATAATGTACCTAATTGAAATGAAAATTAAATGTTTTAAAAAAGCTAATTCAGTAAAAATTATTACTCTCAAAATGGCACTACCATTTTGACAGACAGATCATTTAACTCTAAGTATAAATGGTTTCGGAATTAATGTTCCAGTAATGAAGAGATGAAAAACTGTAATTTAATCTAATATTAATGTAATGTGAAACTCTGGGTGCAGGAAATGGAAAAAAGATGACATACTAGGTTAAATTATTATATCATGAAGGAGATTATTTATGCAAAGATAAGAGAGAGAGAAAAAATATCCCCTTTCAGGTAGGCTATTCTTCCTCAGAAAAGACCATATGAGCACTCATTCCAAAATAACAGTAAGATCCCTATTTATTTGGTCAAATATGCTTACAATTATTGGACAGAATGGAGTCCCTCAGAGCAGGATGAAAAGTGGTCAGTTGCAGTCACCTTGCTTGGGCTGCAGAGTTTGCTTTGGGGTAGACTGTCTTTGGAAAGTGACATCTTGCCACATCCAAAAATCTCAATTTTTTGGCTGTACTGCAGTCTCTTTATACTTCACTACTCAGGAAGAATTTAAACAATCTATGCCTTAGTTGAAAATATTGCAGAAATCTGATAGAGTCTGTATTCTTGAGCCAGACAGCATTAAGTACATTATGTCTTATTCTGTGGAAATAAGGAAGACTCTGCCCAGAAAGCCCTGCTAATGTCTTTACTTCAGCTATCCAGCACGTAAGCAGCCTAATTCTCTTCAGTGAACGACAATAATCTGCCTTGATACCTCTTTATCTGGGTGGTCCTGAGACTTTGTTAAGGACCATGACCAAGACTTCCTGCAGTTTACTCACTGACCCTTGAGGGTGGTCATACAAACCACCATGGATTATGCACAGCTATCTTTTTAATAATCTGATATAAACAATTGGCTCTTGTTAGAGTGTATACATTTTCTCTCACACATTTTATATAATTGGTCCCTCTCAAGCATCATTAAATATTTATAGCCTTCTACAGATCAAACTTGTTTCATTTGATTGTAACAATATCAAGAATTATTTTTTAAGTATGCCTATTATTACATTTTTGAAAAGCCAAACACTGGCAATTTACATAAAACATTTTCTATATATTCATGTAATGTTCAAAATGTTGACTCACAAGAAAAGTTCATGAATGGCAAACAGACAATTAGATTATGGCATAGCTCAGCTGCAATGTATATTCATATTACTTTCACTTATCTCCCAGCACCAACCCAATTAATGTATACTTTAGGGGTTTTCTTATAAAGACAAATACAGAAATTTCATACACTTATAACCATAGAAAACTTTAGGACAAAATTTTAAATCTTCATGTGAGTTATAATACACCATAATCTGAACTTTTAAATTCTGCAAAACTACCATAATCATCAAAGATATGAGTTAGTCTACCCTTGTCCAGGTTACTTGGTGGCTAGGCTTTAATCTACAGTGTGGGATACAGTTTCCCTGAAATCCATCTTGCGTTAGGCTTCCGACATGGATGGGGTCCTTGTGACATCTATCATACTCTAAATCACCATCCCAGGCATTAAGGTAGGGTTATCAATTTTAGATACCTGGGCCACAATGATTTTCAACGCCCTTGACTGATATGGTTAAGAGAATACAAGGACCATGCTTTGGGCTATGTGGCCTTCAATTCAGTGCTCCATTCATTGAACAGGATTGCTTAGAGATAAGGAGCAGTGGACACATTTTGCAGATTTAACTTCACAACAAAAACCTCCCTCAACAACCTAATGATTTCATCCCATAGACTACCTGCTCTCCACTCTAGCATCCAAAGTTCACTATTTATTCCTTTAGCTTCTTAAACATCATTCAGTAGTAACCATGATGATGGAGGATAGTGAGATCTTGCCAATTTCACTTCTGTTACCAACTACATCATTTTAGGTGAGTTGCTTATTGATAGCAAAAGACTCACATGCCCATGCATGTGTGTGTGTGTGTGCACATGTGCACGCACACACACACACACACACACAAAAGCAATGGAAGAGAATTTCTATTTTATTCAATCATAACAATTTCTAATACATCTTATCAGAAGTGGAGGATGCACACATCATAGGAGCAGATACTGTTTGTATCAACTTACCTACATTTGTCACTTAGAATTCCTAATGTCAAGATTCTACTGATTTGTTAAATAGACACACGTTTTGAGCAAAATCACTTAACAAGTCTATAGGGACAGAAAGTAGTTTAGTGGTTCCTATGCCTGCGGGGAGCAAGGAGGTATGAGGAGTGAGTCTTAATGGGTCTGAGGTTTTTTTCAGGGGGGACGAAATTTCCTAAAATTACATTGTGGTGAAGGTTGCTCAACCCTGTGAATATACTAAAGAACATTGAATTGTATACTTTAAATGGGCAGATTATTTGGTATATGAATTATATCTTACTCAAGGTTTTTTTTTTTAAAAGTCAGATTGCTAATAAATTAAGACAGAAATAAAGATCACATCAAAAAAAAAAAAGATTTTACGGAGATATTGGTATCTACACAAGAAAAAGACCTACTAGATTTGAGAAGCTTTAGTTTCACTGTGCCTCAACCTTTTTATATTCAAAGCTTTTATCTCCATTCAGGAAGAATTTAAGCTAGTAGTTTATACCTTTAGAAGAAAGTATTCACCCTGTTTTTAAGCCAAACTCAGCCTTAGCTATATCCTCTTCCAGGATAGAAAGCGGAATTCCTCACTGCCAGTTGTCACTGAATAGTAAGTCTGCCTTCAGCCTTTCGGTGTCCTAGAAAGCCCATTTCCCAAGAGAATTTATTTGGTTAAGGGCCTGTCAGATGAAAGATTCATATGAGACTTCCCAGAAGTGATTTTTAAAAGTATTTCAGGGGCAAGACCCAGTAGTGTTGTTGGACTTCAACCAGGTGAATGTCTCTTGAAAATCTAGATTTGGTGAAAGGTGCCCAATAAAGTATTATTCTTTCTTACTGGTAGGCTTTTATTCACTAAAGGGCAGAGGAAACAAAAAAGGGGATTTACTTCTTTGAATTTAATTCTAAATTATAAGAAAGAGCTGAAGGATTATGTGGATTTGATTTAAAAAAAAAACAAAACCCATGGGGTAAAGTAAAAGGTCATGTTAGTTTCTAAATAGTTAAGAATGAAAATAGGCACATTCAGACATGTCCTATACTTTAGTTCTGGGCATGTAATCTAAAAGTTAAGAGGAATGAGACCTATAAACTCTGGCAAGTGAGTCAAAGGAAGCACCCTATTCCCAAAGAATAATAAACTGTTGATAACAACTCTCTGGGTAGGTGTGTTGGTGTATTTATTTATCCTTTTCGTATTTCTGCTGTAATTTCACTTTCGAATTTATTATTCTTTGGGAATAGGGTGCTTCTTAAGACTATATAGAATGGTCATATAACCAAGGATAAAAACAACATAAAAGTATATTACAAACCCTAAAGAACAGGTCAAGAAGGCTAAAACTCAGGTTTAAGAAAAACTATAAAGAAAAAATGAAAAAATGCTATTTTAGCTAGGTTGCAGCAAGAAAACATACCAATAAGGGATAAAACACTGTTTGGATAGTTGCAAATGGGAGAGGGAAGTGATATTGAAGGTATATCTCTTACATAATCAATACTCAGCTAAAAACCCATGTGTAATTGTGATAGTAAAAAAAAAAAAGAAAAACTGCAAGGACATTATTATCAGTCCCATTTTACACAGAGGAAACTGAAGATGAGAGAAGATAGGCAATTTGCAGAGGTTATATAACCAGTAAAGGAGTTATTGGTATCAGATTTTCCTGACTCCAAAAATAACAGAAAAACACAAATTATTGACACCTCTTTTATGCTCATTTTCACTACCCAGGAAAATGGTCTTCAAACTGAAATGAATAAAAAATTATAACTAAAATGAAATTAAAATTTTAAATGTACAAGAAGGTAATGAAAACCTATTTTCTTTGGAATAATCAATGGCTCAAATGGCATTACGTCCAAGGCTACTGAAAGAATGTAGTGTTCTATAGATACATCTATTATAAAATTTGTCACATTTTATTCCATTTGGGGGAAACAGTTTATCATTCACAATGGATTGTGGGTTCACTGTATAGCCAGTGACAAAACCAGTGCTGGCATATTCATATGGTTCTCAATTAATATGTGTCATAATGGAACCATTGTTTTGAAATCAAGAACAACTAGAGATGTATTTGAAGTTTTAAAATATGAATGTGTACTGACATTCAAAAATAGGAGGGAAACTAAGAAGGTAACCAGTACTTGAGCACCTATTGTGTGTCAGTTTCAGGGGAGTGCTTGGTACTTGACCCATATTGAGTCATTTAAGCCTTGCAATTACCTGGCTAGAAGATTTTACATATTAGGAAACAAAGTTAAAAAGATCTAAAAATTGTCAGACCACAAATAGCTAGGATCTACCAGAAGGACTGGATTTCAAACCCATGGCTATAGTTGAAAGTACATGCTGGAGTGTGAACTGGCCAAATGATTTTGCAACAAGCTCCTTAATTGCTCAAAGCTTCACTTTTCTCTTTTGTAAAATAGGAATAATGACAAAACGCAACTCGTAGGAATGTGGCAAGTATCTACATTAAGAATACCCAAATTTTATATATAGTAGTGTGTATATGTCAATCCCAATCTCCCAATTTATCCCTCCCCAACTTTCTCCCCTGGTAACCACAGATTTATTTTCTACATCTGTGACTCTATTTCTGTTTTGTAAATAAGTTCATTTGTATTTTTTAATAAGGACCACTTTATAGCACAAGGAACTCTGCTCAATACTCTGTAATGACCTACATGGAAAAAGAATCTAAAAAAGAGTGGGTATATGTATAACTGATTCACTTTGCTGTACACCTGAAACTTACACAACATTGTAAATCAACTATAACAATAAAGTTTTTTAAAAAGGTCAAAAAAATAAAAAAATAAAAAAGGTCAGAAGATGAACATTAAATAATTGAGATAATGATCTGAGAAGACATAAACATGGAAAAATAAATTTGAATCATAAGTAGTTAGTACTTCGTGAGAAAAAAAATACCCAAATTTGCATGACACTTAGCAAGTGCTCAATAATATAAATAGTATCAAAAATTTATAACAATGAAAAATAATTGCCTTGTTAGGTAGCATGCTATCATGTACTACCAAGCCATTAATAATGTGGTACTTTTCTGTTTGGCTGTTTATTTTTCCTTGTATACCGGAAACCCCAGAGAGAAGGGGGCTTCTTTCTCCACCCCTTTTCTAAGCCTTCATCCTATAGGGGCCCAGGGAGGGTCAAATAAGTATTAAAGTACCATGTGCAAAAGCTCTTACCGTTTAGCAGATATGTTTGCACCTGATGGTATTAGAAATAGTAGACCATTGCAGCTGAGTTTAGCAAGAAGCAATCTATGGGGGGGTCATGGCATACCCAAGCAGAACCTAAAACAGAAATCTGGTGTTAGGCTGGGACAAGAGGCTTTCTTTTCAATCTTACTCTGCAGAAAAACTATCACTTCACATGTGCAGCTTTCCACAGAAGACAGAGCATTGCCACGGCATGTGGGATCTTCCTGGACTGGGGCACGAACCCGTGTCCCCTGCATCATTAGGCGGACTCTCAACCACTGCGCCACCAAGGAATCCCCGTTCTGTGTGTTTTGTAATTCATATACATGGGACCGTATGGTACACAGTATTTTGTCTGGCTTTTTTGGGGGGCTCAGCACAATATTTTTGACTTTTTGACTTACATTTCTGTTATTGCATGTATCAGCAGCTAATCCTTATTATTATTTTTTTTTCTGTACATTATTTTATTGCATAAATATACCACGATTTAAAAAAATCCGTTCTCCAGTTTATGTTTCAAGTTTGGGGCTATTAGGAATAAAGCTACTTTGAATATTCTTGTATAAGTCTTTTTATTGTCACATGTATTCATGTCTCTTGAGATGTGCCTAGGAGTGGAATTGTTGGGGCATGGGGTAGGTGAATGTGTAATATTATGGGAAACTTTAAGCAGAAGAGTGACATAATCTGACATTTTAAAATGGTCAATCTGGTTGTTGAATTAAAAATAGAATGTAAGGGAGGTGAGGGTGGAAACAGGGATACTGATTAGGAGGTGACTGCAGGAATCCAGGAGGTGATGATGATGGTAGTTGTGAGTAGGTGTCAGATTCTGGACATACTTTGAAGGGAGATACAATAGGCAATAGGACTTTTTTTGTGGTACACGGGCCTCTCACTCTTGTGGCCTGTCCTCTTGCGGAGCACAGACTCCGGACGTGCAGGCTCAGCAGCCATGGCCCACGGGCCCAGCCGCTCCGCGGCATGTGGGAGCTTCCCGGACCGGGGCACGAACCCGTGTCCCCTGCATCGGCAGGCGGACTCTCAACCACCGCGCCACCAGGGAAGCCCGGCAATAGGACTTTTGAATGAATTGAATGTGGGTTATGAAAGAAAAAGGAACTTATTGATGACTCCAAGGATTTTGCCTAGGCAGTTGGAAGAATGTAGTTGCTATCAGCTGAGATCACAAGATGGAGAAAGGAACTTCCCTGGTGGCGCAGTGGTTGGGAGTCCGCCTGTGGATGCAGGGAACACGGGTTCGTGCCCCAGTTCAGGAAGATCCCACTTGCCACGGAGAAACCCGTGTCCCCTGCATCGGCAGGCGGACTCTCAACCACCGCGCCACCAGGGAAGCCCGGCAATAGGACTTTTGAATGAATTGAATGTGGGTTATGAAAGAAAAAGGAACTTATTGATGACTCCAAGGATTTTGCCTAGGCAGTTGGAAGAATGTAGTTGCTATCAGCTGAGATCACAAGATGGAGAGAGGAACTTCCCTGGTGGCGCAGTGGTTGGGAGTCCGCCTGTGGATGCAGGGAACACGGGTTCGTGCCCCAGTTCAGGAAGATCCCACTTGCCACGGAGTGGCTGGGCCCGTGAGCCATGGCCGCTGAGCCTGCGCGTCCGGAGCCTGTGCTCCGCAACGGGAGAGGCCACAACAGTGAGAGCCCCACGTCCCGCAAAAAAAAAAAAAAAAAAAAAAAAAAAAAAAAGATGGAGAAGGAGCTGGGCTTTTGGTGGAGGGAGGCAGGGGCTGAGGGGTGAAGGGAAGGAATGGTGTAGTGATTTAAACAAGTTTGATTTCAGATGTGGATCAGACATCACAATGGTGCTGTTGAGTAGGTAGTTGGGGATATAAACTTGGATCTCAGGAAAGAGGTCTGAGCCAGAAATATACCTTTGTAAGTTGTTAGTAAAAAGATTGTAAATAAAGTCAAAAGACTGAATGAGATATTTCTCATTCAGGGGAGTTAGCATAGGTAGAGAAGAGACCATAACCAAGGATTGATCCCTGGACACTCAAAATTAAGAGGCTGAACAGAAAAGGAGGAAGCAGCACAGGAAATTGTGAAGGAGTGACCAGCGAGGAAGGAGGAAAACCAAGACCAATGAAAGTGTTTCAGGAAGAAGTGATGAAATGTCAGGTGGTCCTGATAATTAAATTGAGGAGAGCACTAGGGGTTGACCACTGAGTTGTCAACACTGGTAGGTCATTTGTGACCTTCACTAAAACAGTAGGAATGTGGGAATACTGATTCTCTTTAGGAAAAGCCACTGCTATAGAGATATTTAACAAGTTTTGTAATATTTTGAACTTTGACACATGAATGACTTTGAGTTGTCTCAACTTTCAAGCTGCTAAAGGAGCTACACACCTTCCAGTGAAGTATTATCTGGCTGCAGCTATTCAAAAGTCCACCAGACATTCTAGAGAAATTCACCTGTCTGTGACTGAGGCATAAAAAAATGGGAAGAAAACAACTATCAACTTATTTTTATTTGACTTTTATCTTATAAGACAAGGGAGGATTTCATTTCTAGAATATAATTTCTTACTGGAATGTTTATTATGGAAGCAAAAATTTCAGAGAACATCAATCAACTAGTAGGGTTATTTTTTAAAATCAAACTTTTAGTTGATTCTTGTATAATAGTGTCAGGGACTATGATGTTATTTGTATTTTACAAATGATAAATAGAGGCATAGAGATGATAAGTTATTTGCCTCAAGTCACACGGCTAGAAGATGCAGCCAGCTGTCTCCAGGATTCATGCTCTAAAGTATTGTACTCTGACTAAACAGAAGGCCAAATATGAATATTTAACTGGGCAGAAAGATACAAAAGATATGAAATTCCCAGGTGATATCCCTGGCAGACCAAGATGCAGATTTTCAAAGGAAATATCAGAGAACTGGATTCATTATCCTAAAAAGATTTACACAATGAGTATATAAAAGAGTCAAAAGAATTGCAAAAGAGAAAGGAGTTTTCTAAATTTTCATTTAAAAATTTTTAATAATTGTATGTTTAAGATGTACAACATGATTTAATATACATATAAACAGTGAAATAATTACTACAGTCAAGGTAATTAACATATTATCTCCTCATTAGCTTTCATTTATTTTGTGATATGAACACCTGAAATCTACCTTCTTAGCAAATTTCTAATATCCAATACAGTATTATTAACTATAGTCATCATGCTGTACATTAGATCTATAGACTTATTCATCCTACATAACTGCAACTTTCTATAGTTTGACCAACGTCTTCCCATTTCCCCAACTTTTCCACCCCTGGTAACCACCATTCTATTCTCTGCTTTTATGTATTTGACTAGTTTTTAGATTCCACATATAAGTGAAATCATGCATTTTTTTTTTTCTTTTTGTGTCTGGCTTATTTCACTTAGCATAATTTCTTCCAGGTTCACCCACATTGTTGCAGATGGCAGAATTGCCTTCTTTTTTAGGAGTAGAGTATATATATCACAATTACTTCATCCATTCATACATCAATGAACACTAAGGTTGTTTCCATATCTTGGTTATTGTGAATAATGCTACAATGAACACAAGAATACAGATAATATCTTGGAGGCAATGACTTCATTTCTTTGGGATATATATGCAAAAGAGGTATCACTGGATCATATGGTAGTTCTATTTTTTTTTTTTGAGGAATTTCCATACTGTTGTCCACAATGGCTGTACCAATTTATATTCCTACCAACAGTGTATATGTCCCCTTTCTCCACAACCTCACCAACACTTGTTATCTTTTTGACAATAACCAATAAACATAAGACCTGAAACCATAAATCTCCTAGAGAAAACATAGGGCATTGACAGCATCATTGGCAATCCATTTTTTTTGGATATGACACCAAAAGCTCAGGCAACAAAAGTATAAATAAACAGGTGGGGCTACATCAAATTAAAAAGCTCTGAACAGCAAAGGAAATAATCAACAAAATGAAAAGGCAGTCTACAGACTGGAAGAAAATATTTGCAAACCATACATATCTGATAAGGGGTTAATATCCAACATATATAAGGATCAGATACAATTTAATAGCAAAAAAACAACCAAATTTTTAAAAAAATAAGCAAAAGACCTGAATAAATATTTTCCAAAGAAGACATACAAATGGCCAACAGGTATATGAAAAGGTGCTCAACATCATTAATCATAGGGAAATGCAAATCAAAACCACAATGAGATATTACTTCACACCTGTTAAAGTGGATTTCTCTAGTGAAAATCTAATCCTTAATCTTAAAGGTGTGTTGTAGGGAGTACTGCCTCTTAACCCCAAACCTAGTGAGTGGAGCTTCAGTGGAGCCATGTGAAAGATGGGTGTGTATTCCCTTTATTCAGGGACCGGGTGCCTGATGCACACAGAGAAAACAGAGCAAACAGGGTTGAAATTTTGTCTTGGAAGTGATCTCTCACATCTCTGACAGCCAACCAAAGGTGAGGAACCCAGTGGAACTACTAGGCTCAGGTTGTTCAAAAGTGATATTTCCTAAGAGACTGCCCAGCTAAAGCTAAAGGGGAAGCCAGAGCTTAGATGTTCTGGAGAATACCCCAGGTGCAGAGCTAGAAAAGTTCTGAAGCTGCCCAGAAAGCCAGACAACACTTCAGAATTGGAAGGGAATTCATTCCCCATGTGAAAACTTGGCCAGTGACAAACAGGTGTGAGGAAGGAGTCAGCAAATACATTCTCTTCCCTGTGTACCCAGCTCACATTTCCAAATATCAGTGGTTCAAGGAAGTCTTTCAAGAAGGTGTCCTGTGTGCAAACATCAGTTAGGGTTTCATGCAAAACTTGGCACAAGTTAGTAGATGCACCCACCACCTTCACGTGCTTTCCTTCTCCCTCGACCCATCACTTCCCCTTTTCCCCTCACTCTTGCTCTCTTGGAATTGAATCCACCAGTAAAACCTTAGCTAGAAGCTTTGCCTCAGCCAGTTTTCTATCAAAGACAGGCTACACCAGCATTGCTTTGGGACTTTCTTTGTGACCAGGAGTGTATAACAGGCATGGACCATTCAGAACTTCATTTCCTGGCAGTTCTAAAGCTACACCCTCTAGGTTACTTCCTCAGTAATAAAGCTGGCGTTTTAATCTCCATTTTGCCATATTGTGTTTCTTACTCAACTGGTCTCAAAATCGGTAGGAAAAGGCATATAATTGAACTTCTCAAACCCCAATAGCATAGGCTGTTTCTCTCCCTGCTTTCAAACACACACTTTACAACTCTCACTCTGTAAAATCTACTTTGCATTGTGAGCTATCCAAAGCCAGTGGCCCTAATTTAGACTTATATGAATTCCTCACAATATATAATACAGTATATTGAATATAGTAGGTGTGTAACTATTAAGCTAAGTCAAACTTTTTCCCATTCCCCATAGAATCAAATTATTCATTTTAATGAAATAACCTTAAATATTTGGTACCCATTTAAGAAGACATGAAAGAATTGAGACCCCCCACAAAAAAGGAGAAGACAATGGACAATAAACATCCTAAATCATTTTTTAAAATCTCTGGATTTTCAAATCTTTAACTAAAAAATTGGAAGCAAATGTTGGAAGCTAAATCCTCTGAGGTGTGATGTTTAATTAAAATGCAGAGCTCATTTAAAATGAGTACAATTCAGAAGATAGCTCCAGACACTAAATTTTATCTTTGCAATTACAATTAGTTTTCATTAGGTGATGGGGAGGGTCCAGGTTTAGAGGATACGGAAAAGCAACAGCTTACAACCTGTGGTCACATAATTGCTCTTTGACATTAACTGTTCTTACAAAAGGAAGTTTTGAGAAATGAGCTGCATGTAGTGAGAACAGAGTACAATTGTGTAGAGTGGATCAAATTAATCAAATTTTCCATGACGTTCGTGTGTGTGAGCATACATGTTGTGTTTGTGTGTTAAAGATGAGATGACATTCTCCCAAATATTCCTCCTCTGTATAGATACCAGACAATGCAATGGAGAAATAGAAAGTGTCAAAGTTATAGCAGGGTGATTCTGTTTTTAGGATTCAGTCTAATAATTATCTTAATAATAACGATAGTAATAACAACAACTATGACAATAACAGTTATTACTTTTACAGCCATAACTATATTCTAAGCATTAACCCAAGCATGGGTGCATTCACAAATGCATACATGCACACGCACACACATTCATGTTAACCTCAAAACAAACATACGAGGCAGGTACTGTCGCTTTCTCCATTTTATAGATGAGGTAGCTGAGACACCAATGAATTAAGAGACTTGTCCTAGTTTACGCAGCTGGTGACTGTCAGAGCCAGGATTCACACCAGGTAGTCTGGCTATAGTGTCCTTCCTATTCATCTTTAGTTTAAAATTGTTCTATGACAATTTTTCTTATGTCCTTAGGAAAACGCTCTGTGAATATTGTCAAAGAAAAAGTGCCATTAGCTTTGCCATGAAACATGAGATCATTTAAGCTGATATCTTCTTAGAAACATTTAAGCATTTCATGTGGCAGCTTCAGGTTCTGTTAAGTCATGACCCACTCCTGAAACCACTAAGTATGTGCCCTTTGACTCAGCAATCCTATTTCTAGGAATATATCCTGAGAAAAAATACTCTATCTCTTTGTGATTCTATTCAAAGCATTATTTGCAATATCAAATAATTATAATAATCTAATTATATTTATTAGATATAATTCATATATCTAATATGAATTATATATTTATTTAATAATTTCATATTATATTCTCAATACAACTGAAAGAAATTGACTAAATAACTTTATTATAGTCATGCCATAGACTACTGGGCAGCCATTACAAATACCTTGTAATGAACCCTTAATTAAATGTGAAAATTTATATAATATACTGCAAAGTTAAAACATTACAAAATAGCATTATATTATTTACCCTTTTCATTGGATATGAAACTATAGTTATGTGTGTATATGTACAACACACACACACACACACATACACACACACAGAAAATCTTGAAATGTATATACACTAACATGTTTTACATTGCTTATTTTTTGATGGACACATATGTGCTATTTAACTTTCTTATCAGAACCAGTCAATATTTCTTCAATCTTTCATCATGCATATATATTATCTTTGAAATAAGAAAACCTGGGAATAAAAAGTAAAAAGAGCAATTTATATTTATATAAACATACATGTGTGGTTCCTAATGAAATATGAAATTGCAGCAGGATGGGCAAGTCTTTATTTTCCAAAAGTAATTCATCACAGTAAATTATTTCTAAAAGTACATGTCAAAAAACCTATTAGTACTTCCTGCTCTGCATTTTGTTCATGTCTCCTCATTTAACCCTAACTGAGGGAACTCTCAAACATAGGCAGCTCATATTCTTATTACATGAGCATTTCACTTTTGGTACAATAAATTTTTATAAAGCTCCTCAAAGACAAACTACGAAAGCAAAGTGAATAGTCCAAAAGTTCACTGAAGGTCATTTTTATGTTGTTGCTATGATTTCTGTAACAGATAGTTGGTTTAATCACACTTCTCACCTGATAGTGGATGATCATAATCTATTTTTAATTTTTTCCCAAACCCAAGTGCTACTTCACTCCCCTTCTATTAACCACCCAATTTGAATGTTTCATCTGTATCCCCAAGTATGTGTTTACCTCTTTAAACTATGTGGTATCTTTTGTGTGATTAGGGTTTTTAATTTATAGAAATGATACACTGTAGATCTTGTTCTCTTTCTTACATTTTTTAGTGAGAACACTGTTTCTGAGACATATCCATATTCTGTGATTGCTGCGTCATACCCCATAATGCCTGGTAACCACATTTTCCTTATTCATTTCCTTATTGATGGACACCTAGGTTACCTTCCTCTCTTTCCTCACCCCCAAAACACCCCCATGAACAGCTTTGTGCATGTTCACTTGAACTAGAGTCTTGAACTAGACTTTCTCTGGGATGTTAACCCAAGCGTGTGATTGCTGGGTCAGAGGTAATACACATAGTTATTTCACAAAACACTGACAGATTTCCTTCTCAAATGACTGTGCCAGTTACTAATCTAAACAAAAAGAAGAATTGCTTATATTTTTAAAAAGCTGTAACTGTTTTCTCATTCATGTGGGACAGAAGAACTCATTTTTCAAGAAAATTTTGTTTGGGAAACATTTTAATGGGTCCTTTGGGGTTATTTAATGAGCACATAACCAGTCAAAAACGGAAATCTGGAGACAAAGAAAAGCTAAATTGAAAGTTGGAGACAAAGAAAAGCTAAATTGCTTTGCCTGCTAATAGAAAAGCCTTTCATTTTGGCAAAAGAACTCTGTGCATGATGATGCTTTTAGAAAAATGCATTTAATTCTTAATATGGACAAAGACTATGCTATCTCAGAGGATTATTATTTGCTCTTGGGAGAGAAAGAGAGAGAGAAGGAAGCTACTTAGGAAGAAAGGAATAGAGACAAGAGGACTAGAGGCAAAATGAGAAAACATGTATTCCCTCTATTAGTAAAAAAAAAAAAAAAAAAAAAAAAAAAGTTTGGGGAA